>NC_141687.1:1138041117-1138355453 GCF_964263255.1 Lissotriton vulgaris
ACCGGGACTTTGGAAAATAGAGCCCATGGGGCTCTGTGCAGCTTCTCCCCGGCCGTGGGGGGAAGTGGAAATCACGCGCCCTGGGCCTGCCCCGAGTCAGGCAAGGTAGCCTGGATTCCGGTTCGGGCCAGGGCAGCAACGGCAAAAGTTTTAGACCGCGGACCGGGCCGCGGCGGTGAGACGCGGGGTGGGCATCCGGATTAGTAAATAATAAAAGGAGCAGGGTGGCACCCGTAGTAGTACAAGTCATCAAGCAGCCATAAGCGGGGTGGGCACCCGCGCTGCAACCATAAATGTGGGCAAAGTCGCAGGGTAGGCACCTGCGCACAAAAATAATTAAATAAACAGGGTGGGCAGCCGCGCTGCCATTAATAAAGGCAGCCATGAGGGGTAGGCTTCCTCAATGACAGAGCATTTTTTTAAAATAAAGCGCTTCCAGGCGCTAGGGCAAGTAAAAGGTCCCTAAAGATAGAGAAAGGATCCTGGGGCAAGGAAAAAACCCCTAGTCATTCCAGACCAGGCAGAGGGGTCCCCAAGAAGTCTTCCAGCATCCAGGGCATCCAGGGGATGGGCAAGGCCCAAGGAGGCAAGCCTTTCCCTGGGCCCCAGCAGTAGCACGCCCCTGGTAGATTCAAGTCAGGAAACAAGAACCTTTAACATGAGGTCACAGCCTCTTTTTATACACAGAAATCCTTTGTTGTCAAAGGTGCAGGCAAGGGGGGAACCAGATGCAACTGGTTCTAGAGCACTTTGTTTTGCTCAGCTGCTCTCCCTATTCACAGGACAGGCCAGGGACATCAGACGCACCACAGGTTGTGGAGCCAGCATTGTGGAGGGAAAGCCCAGCCCTATTCAGGTCCCAGGTGCACTCCTCCCTGCCATCAACATGCCGATCTCTCCATTCACCCCCGGGGCAGACCCATCCTGACTCCTGGAGCCAGGCACACCAGCCAGCTCCAGCCAATCACAAGCCAGACAGTCAATTCTTATTTTCTGCACAGGCAGGCCAACTTCTAGAAGTGGCACTTCCACACTAGACACATTAAAGCCACACACTTCATCGCGCAGCATTCAATCTCATGAGTTCGCACATACCAAACTCGACCCTGCACTCCCCACGCATCAGGAACTACCATGGACACACATATACCCCATGCATTCCTGTGGGAGGGCAGGCCAATCTCACACACGCACTCAGAGAGCGCACGCACTTTACATTGCGCCACAGTGCTAAAGTGCGCAAAGACCAGAAATCACTATAATTATGTAACCTTCAAAGGCAAAAAGTTCAGGGTTGAAGCTGCCAGAAGGGCCAAGTCCAACAAGTGGTAACCGATTATCCATGGTGTATACTAACCAGTGATCACAGTGTTGGCGTGCTGACTGTCCTCAACGTGCCATGTGACTACTTCTTTCCTACCTGCGTGTTTAAAAGAACCAATACAGACCAAAGTGTGTACAAAATATGGGAGCAAATCATTACCTTCGAACACGGCAAGTTCACGAGTGAACCCCGAGTTTAGGTGCAGTCAAAGTCTATGGGTAACAATTTAAAAATATGTATGAGCACAACGCTATGTATAGCGCCAGGATGTATCAATTAAAAAGCGCCCATTCCCGCTAACTTTCATCTACTTGTTACACCGTAAGGTACTGCACAACTAAGGGAAAGGTAAACCAAATTTATAAAATGTACTGTAACCAAAAACCTGAATCAAAGCTCATAATACTATTCAATGAGCCATACCTTCATAATATGGCCGAATCACTGTGCTGAGAAGAGTTCTATTAATAATGAAAGCCTCAAGTTAAACGCATCCACAAGCTATGCCGGTATGATAGGGCAACTGCTACAAACAAAGGCGAGCTCACCAGCGTCAGACGTATGCCGGATATCATGGTCACCGGACTTCCATGGGGTGTGTGTAGAAAAGCTACTCATTAGCCCGTTAAATAGTATGAAGAATCCGTTTGAAATACAAGCATATTCAAGCTTTATTAAAAGTGGCAGAGTACAAATGCACAACTGTGATTTAACTGTTCCCGAAAGACCTTGATCGAAAAAAATTATATAAAAAATATAACCCGTGCGTAATAGCGTTAAGTATAATTAGAAATAGTGCCAATTAAAACAAATGTAACGGTCCCAGAACAACATGGGAATCAGTATTCCAGGTGAATCCGATGGCATGCGAAAACATGAAAATGTGAAGGCATGGTCATACTTAACAGTAACTTCGAGTAATGAAAATGTAAAACGTGGAACACAGTGTTCCATAGTGTATCCAATGGCATGCAAAAATGTGAAAAAGTGAGAAAGGGCCGTCATGCGTAACGGTAACTTTGAGTGATAAAAATATGAATGGGGTTTGTAAGTGACTGATGGTGACAGTGAGTGCAAACACAGAGGTACATCCAAAACTTATATGCGCAGTGAATACAGTTCAAAGATACATATTATAGAAAACATTACAATTCATAATGGTCATTTAAACCTTTAGGTATCAGAGTCCCTAAGTAATCTATCCAAAATGTTTCACGCTGAGCTAATAAAGTGTTGTATTCTATACCTGCGAAATCACCATGAATTTGTGCGTTGGATCTGTAGGTAACTGGTTGTACATGTCAGTGTTAAAAACGTGCTCATCCACTTTCCGATCATAAAATACCGTGTCCATTACTACAATCTACCTGTTTCACAATTGATTTGGATCAAAAGAATAACATCGAATGAGGAGGAGTCTGACAGATTAATCAATGAACAAATACACAGAAATCAGAAACGGGTATACCCTTTAAACTAACTAGAAAAAGCTAAAGAAGTGGTGTCTCGCAAGAAACATGAAAACTTACTTTCAAAGGATCCTAGATCTTCGAGTAAACAGGAAGTGTTTGTCTTAAAACACTCCCAACTAGCAATCAAAATCAATCAAATTCTCAGGAAGAGATGGGAAATTTTGGAACAGGAGACTGATTTCAATACAGTATTCCTTGATAAACCTCTTTTTGCTCACACCAGATCTAAAAATCTGAAAGAACTTTTAAAAGCACCACCAATACAGTCGGCCACAACACATAAAGGAATGAGGAAATGCTTTAATTGTGGACAATGTGGCAATGTAATTACAGGGAATATTTTTCATCACCCACATATTGGTAAGAAAATCAGGTTGAAACACACATCAGACTGTAATACATAGGGGGTTATATGCAATATGTTGCCCATGTCGTTTAGGATACGTTGGCAGAACTTTGCGTAAAATAAAGACAAGAATCATTGAACACTAGAGCATGATAAGCACAAGAAATTCCAACTCATGCTTAGTTGCTCACTGGATTAATATACACCACACGATTCCACAACTGAGATTCACCGTTCTTGACCACATACACGCTTGTGCAGGTATAGAATACAACACTTTATTAGCTCAGCACGAAACATTTTAGATACATTACTTAGGGACTTTGATACCTAAAGGTTTAAATGACCATTATGAATTGTCAAGTTTTCTATAATATGTATCTTTGAACTGTAATCAGTGCGCATATGAGTTGTGAATGTAACTCTGTGCTTGCACTCACTGTCACCATCAGTCACTTACAAACACCATTCACATTTTTATCACTCAAAGTTACTGTTACGCATGACAACGCTTTCTCACTTTTTCACATTTTTGCATACCATTGGATACACTATGGAACACTGTGTACCACGTTTTACATTTTCATTACTCGAAGTTACTGTTAAGTAAATGTAAATGTGAATGTACATGTATTTATATAGCGCAAATCACCGACCCGGTCTCTAAGCGCTTGCTTAGGGAACCCGTCCTGGTATTCCCCTGTGAGATAACCCCGGCAGGGTATCCACAAGGTGAAAGCCAGGCATCCCACCGCGAGGGGCCGTTGTGGAGATTAAGCAAGCTATTGCCCAGAGTCGCAGAGTGTGAACCCGTGAATTGAGTAGGCACCGGAGCGAGAATTGTCAAGTCCGTGGACATTTTGGACTCAAGATCCCGCCGAGCCGGGAATTGAACCCTGGTCCCGGGCTGACTTCTGCTTCCAGGTCTGCCTCCTCTAACCCGTGAGCCACACTTCTCCGCAAGTATGACCATGCCTTCTCATTTTCATTTTCATATTTTCGCATGCCATCGGATACACCTGGAATACTGATTCCCACGTTGTTTGGGAACCATTACATTTGTTTTAATTGTCACTAATATAATTATACTTAACGCTATTACGCACTGGTTATACTTTTTATATATATTTTTTCGATCTAGGTCTTTTGGGAACGGTCTTATGGTTGTGCATCTGTACTCTGCCACATGAAGCTTGAATACGCTTGTATTTCAATCATATTCTTCATACTATTTAACGGGCTACTGAAAAGCTTTTCTACACAAGCCCCTTGGAAGTCAGGTGACCAGGATATCTGGCATATGTCACACGCTGGTAAGTTCGCCTTTGTTTGTAGCAGTTGCATTATCAAACTGGAATAGCTTGTGGATGCGTTTAACGTGAGGCTCTCGTTATTTACAGAGCTCTTCTCAGCACAGTGATTCGGCCGTATTACGAAGGTAAGGCTCATTGGATAGACCCTGTTGCCAGGCAGGTCGCTCCTCACACCACGCAGCTCCACCTGACTGAGTCCCAGCTGCTGCTGTAATTTGAGGCCCGCCTCCACCCGCAGGCTACCACCTGCGCCTCATCCCTGGTGGTCACTGGTAGGCCTTTGGTTTGTTTCGCCTGGTTACTGTGTTTTCTTGCCTTGGTAACTGGATTTTGTGCTTCCTTGCCTTCTATAACTGTATTTTGTGTTATTGTGCCCATTTTGATTTTGTGCTTACTTGCCTTCTATAACTGTATTTCATGCTATTCTGCCAGTTTTGCCCTCTGTTCCTCGCCTGTCCCACTTTCCGCCGCTGCGTCCCCTGCTGCCCCGCCCCCTGCTCACTCCTTGCCTTCTGTAAATTGTACTTTGTGCTTCTTGCCTTCTGTAACCGCTTTCTATGCTGTTGTGCCCATTTTGCCCTCTGTTACCCGCTGTTCCGACTTCCTGCCGTTGCACCCCCTGCGGCCCTACGCTCCTTGCCTTCTGTAAATTGTACTTGTGCTTCTTGCCTTCTGTAACTGCTTTCTGTGCTATTGTGCCCGTTTGCCCTCTGTTTCTCGCCAGTCCCACTTTCCGCTGCTGCGTCCCCGTCCCCCCCACTCCCCCATTCACTTATCTCCCCCTCCCAGCTCCTCCTCCCTCCCACCTCCCCTTCTTAAGGCGGCCGCTGCGTGGCCACGCAGTGGACGTGCGCAGTGGGCGCGTCGCTGGTGCGCCAAAGGTATGCTTATGGCAAGCCTGTCTGCGTCTGTCCGCACCTGGACCGTGCCGAGCTCCAGAACCCCTTGCCCCTGCGAACGCCACGACTGCCCGTCTCCGCTACAATGGCCAGCACCATCGACGCAATCAACCCTGGACGAGAACACACCTGCTACCGGGCCACCCTGAACCGCACCCAAGGACCCTTCACCTGCCGGAACTGCAGCTTCACCAGCATCCGCCCCGCCAAACCACCGCACAGGAAAGAACCCAACTACCTCACAGGCATCCTCCTCAACACCTGCTCCACCCGCAAAAAAGCCGTTGAACTCTGGGACCTACTCGACTCAATGTCCCCAGACGTCACCTTCCTGACGGAGACCTGGCTGAACCCCGGCTCAGCACCTGACATCGCCATAGCCATCCCGGATGGTTACAAGATCACCCGCAGAGACCGCACCAATGGAGATGGAGGAAGAATCGTCATCGTCCACAAGTCCACCCTCAAGGTCTCTACCAACCCGATGACACCCTCAACACAGCCGAACACCTGCACTTCCAGATCCACACCGACCCCAACACTACCCTCAGAGGAACTCTCGTCTACAGACCCCCCGGACCCCGACCACAGTTCAGTGACTCCATCGCCGACTTCATCCGCACACACGCCCTCACATCCACGGACTACATCCTCCTCGAGGACCTAAATTTCCACCTCGAGAACAACACCAACACCAACTCTACCGCCCTGATCGACAATCTTGCCAACCTCGGACTCAGACAACTCGTCACAACACCCACCCACGCCACACCCTCGACACCATCTTCTCTGCAAGCCCCTACGTCTCCCTCAACCACACTACCGAACTCCACTGGACCAACCATCGCTGCATCCACTTCATCTTCAGGAAGCCCACCACGCACCACCGCACCCAACAGTTGCCCCGCCGCTGCTGGAGCAAAGTCACTGAAGACCAGCTAACCACCACCCTTGCCCAGAGACCACCCTCTCACCCCACTGATGCCGCCACCGCTGCCCACAACCTCAGACAGTGGATCCATGACTGTGCTACACCCTCGCCCAGCTAAAGAAACCCTCGAGCAGTCACACCAGCAAGAAAGCCAGCTGGTTCAACGAAGACCTCCAGGCCTCCAAGAGAAAACTGGAGAAGAACTCGCTCCGCGAAAGAACACCGGACAGCTACGCAGCCCACAAGAAAGCCACCCGCTGACATCATCACCTCAGCAGATCTGCCAAAAGGACCTCATTCAAAGACCGCCTTGACAACAACGCACACAACAAAAAAGAGCTCTTCAACATCAGGAAGGAACTCTCCAACCCCAGCTCCAACACCAACGACATCCCTCCTTCGCAAGACCTGTGCGACTCGATGGCCACCTTCTTCCACCGCAAGATCGCAGACATCCATGACAGCTTCAACGTCACGACAACCACTGAGAACTCCGTCCCCACAACCACCACCCGCACCAACCGCCTGCTCTCCTGGACCAACATCAACAACAATGAAAACAGCAAGATCTTGAACACCATCCACTCTGGATCACCCTCAGACCCATGCCCACCTCACATCTTCAACAAAGCCAGCACAGCCATTGGCACCCCATCTTTGGAAAGCAATCGACATCTCCTTTGAGACAGCAATCTTCCTGGAAAGCTGAAAGCATGCCGAGATGAACGCTGTACTCAAGAAACCCAAGGCGGACCTCAGGGACCTCAAAAACTTCCGGCCCATCTCCCTGCTCCCGTTCCCGGCAAAGGTCATCGAGAAAACCGTCGACAAACAACTGACCCGCTACCTTGAGGAGAACAGCATCCTGGACCCGTCCCAGTCCAGGTTCCCCAGCAACCACAGCACTGAAACCGCCCTCATCGCCACCACCGATGACATCAGCACCCTGCTAGACAACGGAGATACAGCGGCCCTCATCCTCCTGGACTTGTCAGCCGCCTTCGACACGGTCTGCCGCCGCACACTACGCAGACGCCTCTATGACGCCGGGATCCAAGAGAAGGCCCTGGACTGGACCACATCCTTCCTCTCCGGCAGAACACAGAGGGTCCGCCTCCCCCACTTCCGCTCCTAAGCCACCGAGATCATCTGCGGTGTACCCCAGGGCTCATCCCTCAGCCCAAAGCTGTTCAACATCTACATGGCACCCCTCGCCCACGTTGCCCAACAGCATGACCTCAACATCATCTCCTACGCTGATGACACCCAGCTGATCCTCTCCCTCACCAAAGACCCCCACACCACCAAAACCAACCTACACGTAGGAATGAAGGCCGTCGCCGAATGGATGAGGAACAGCGACTGAAGCTGAACTCGGACAATATGGAGGTCCTCAGATCCACCCCGTCAGCCTGGGACAACTCCTGGTGGCCGACCGCATTGGGAACAGCCACAACACCCACCAACCACGCATGCAACCTAGGGGTCATACTCGACTCCACCCTCTCCATGACCAAGCAGGTCAATGCCGTCTCCTCCTCCTTCTTCAACACCCTACGTATGCTCCGCAGAATCTACAGGTGGATCCCCACTGATACGAGAAGAACGGTCACCCAAGCCCTCGTCAGCAGCAGGTTGGACTACATAAAATGCACTCTACGCAGGAGCTTCGGCCAAACTCCTGAGACTGCTCCAACGCATACAGAACGCCCCTGCACGTCTGATCCTCAACATCCCCCGCTGCAGCCACATCACACCCCACCTGAGAGACCTGCACTGGCTCCCTGTCAACAAGAAGATAACCTTCAAGCTCCTCACCCACACACACAAATTACTCCACAACACCGGGCCAGCATACCTCAACAGGAGACTCAGCTACTACACCCCCACCCGCCAGCTTCGCTCCACCAGCCTCACCCTCACCGCAGTCCCCCGAATCCAAAGAGCGACTTCCGGAGGCAGATCTTTCTCCCACCTCGCCGCCAAGACCTGGAACACCCTCCCCACCCACCTACGGCAGACCCAAGACCTACTGACCTTCAGAAGACTCCACAAGACCTGGCTCTTCGGGCAGTAGCAGCACCCCCCTCCCCCAGCGCCTTGAGACCCTCACGGGTGAGTAATGCGCTTTACAAATGATTGATTGATTGATAGTATTATGAGCTTTGATTCAGGTTTTTGGTTAAGGTACATTTTATAATTTTGGTTTACCTTTTCCTTAGTTGTGCAGTATCTTACGGTGTAACAAGTAGACGATGGTAAGCGGTTATCGGCGCTTTTTAATTGATACATCCAGGCGCTATATATAGCGTTGTTCTCATCCATATTTTTAAATTGTTACCCATAGACTTTGACTGCACCTAAATTGGGGCTTTTCTCGTGAACTTGCCATGTTCGGAGGTAATGATTTGCTCCCATATTTTGTACACACATTGGTGTTTATTGGTTCTTTTAAACACGCAGCTAGGATAGAAGTAGTCACATGGCACGTTGAGGACAGTCAGCACGCCGGCACTGTGATCACTGGTTAGTACACACCATGGGCAATAGGTTACCAGTGTAGCATGTATACTACATCATGCTTTATGGTTCATGAAACAGACACCACGTGCATGTTGTTTTTGGTGCACAGTGGGCACAAGCACCGACTTTCGTATCTTTGTCTCTAACAGATTGTGTAAGAAATATATTGTTGAACTTGATGTTTTTCTTTTTCTTTCGACTGTTGCAGCAGGAGGTTACCTTCAAATCATGTCATTATGAAAGTTTTCTCTGAAGAAGGGTTTCTTGAAACCCGAAATGCATTGGTTTCGATTTTAAGAAATGTCAAACAAGCTGTTTTGTTCTTTGATTGTATTGAACACAATCATTTGGACGTTGTAAAGTACAATTGTCATGAATATGATTTTCATCAATGTGACTATAAAACATTGGGTATTGACCTGAATTTGTTTAGGAAATTAATTTTGTTCTTAAAGACTTTGAAATATTATTGTATATCAATCATAAGTGATCTAATTTACAGAAGAAACCTTAAGGGACTATCGCTGTGTGCTGTGAGTCAGGAACGGAGGTTTCCATTTCTCCTCTCTTGCACATTTGGTCACAGGGCCTTTAGGCAGGCTCATAAGCTCACAGATGCATGCACCGTTTTAACAAACACATTAATTTTGCATATATCTGGCAGACACATTACACCATTAGGTGTGCAGGTGTTAAATCATTCTCTCAAGACGTATGCAGTGCCAGTATTCCATCAACCAATTCTACAGCTGAACCTCTAGATAAGTAGTGGCCATTCATTAAAAGGAAAAAGACAGTTACAAACCCAATCCACATGAAGAGGAACACCACTGATAGAGTGTTCCAGATGTATGCCTTCGACGGGGCCAGATACGACCTTTTTAACTGCAAGATGAAAACACTGATCCGGGCAGGAGGCAACATGATAGATTTAGACAGCTACTTTGTATTTGAGGAGAACCAATGGAACTGTCAATACAACATCTAATGCGACATTCATCTGGGTCAAATGTCTACTCCTCATCATGTCAAGGTTAAATAAGAACACATGCAGATATCAAACCAAAATTATGTAGACTGAATTTACTTCCTATTGCCTTATATGTGCATAAGGAAAAGCCTTGAGCGGATACCTTAATGCACATCATTTATGTCAGACATTCCTAAACATATATCAGAAATTCCAATTTTTTATAAGATTTAGGGTCACGTATACCACCATTTCATTTTGCGACTCACAAATTGCGATTTGTTGTGACTCACAATTAGTGAGTCGCAAAATGCAATGTACGGTGTCTCAGAACCCGTCTGCGTATTCCAAATGTGTTGCAAGGGACCTGCCTCATTAATATTCATGAGGCAGGTTGCAATTTGCCAGCACACTCAGGGATGGTGGCCTGCTGGGGTCAGCAGACCACCATGTCTGTGACTGGTTGTTCAATAAAGATTTTTTTTAATGTAGCCTGCTTACCTTAAAGGAAAATGGGATGGATTTAAAAATGAAAAATGAAATGTTCTGTTTAATTTTTTAAGAGTAGGCAGTGGTCCATGGGATCACTGCCTGCTCTTGAAAAACATATGCGCTGCCAATCACAAAGGGAAAGGGGACCCTTGGTGACCTGCCTTTCCGTCGACCTTTTCCTGGTGGGGACACTGCCAAGCGTGAGTCATCAGAAAGGCAGTAAATGAGCCCAAATATTGAGCCTAGGGGGATTGTACCCTGGTGTGCTTTTGCTGGTGCACATGTAAACTGCTCCAATGCCTTTGGGTTGGGTTTGAGCAATGCCACACTTCAAAACTGGAAATATGAAAAAAAATTGCAGCTGACTGGCTATCATCATATTAGAGGGCGTCCCTGTCCAGGAATTGTAACAACACATGCTTGCATGACATCAGTGTCACAATACGTACTTATATGGCAGTAGCTGCATTCGAGAAGCACTGTAGTGTAGGCAGCATTGGCAT
This sequence comes from Lissotriton vulgaris, assembly GCF_964263255.1. NCBI lineage: Eukaryota > Metazoa > Chordata > Amphibia > Caudata > Salamandridae > Lissotriton > Lissotriton vulgaris. The sequence goes on from NC_141687.1 coordinate 1,138,051,891, forward strand.
CTGCCTCGTTTCCAGCGGTGAAACGTACTGCGAGCATGTCTTCACCGCCATGAAACCGTCAGACCCATAGGAAACTCCTAATATGGCAAGTGGGAAGGCCAGCTGCTCAGCGGAGTACTTGGTCACAACGCCGCCGCAAACTGGCAGTCAGACTTCCGAACTCGTAATTGGGCCCTTTGTTATATTATATATAAATACATATATATCTAAACATACACAGACACATATAAAAGCATGTGTGTTTATAGGAGTACATCTTTATACATAGAAGTAAATATTAGTGAGATTTTATTCATTTAACATTATATTAATGGTATACTTTAAAATATTTAAGATTGACTACTTTAAAATATATATATAAGATTTAAGAAACAATATTTTTGTAAGTTTTTCTTAACAATATTAGTGTGAAACAATATTTTTCAATATTTTTGTACTTACCGTTATAAGGATAGGGAGACAATATTTTTGTAAACTAATTTTTGACACAATATTTGTGGTACACCCTATTGTTGATTTCGATATTGTGTCAGTGATCCATGAAAGTATATCCCCTTTCTCAGCTTCATATTGTTCAGCCATCACTTAAACTGAACTTTACCTCTCCTCAGATCGGAATAAGCTGCTCATACTTCTGTGTCACTGAGGACCAATAATCCAACAAAAGGTATACATACTAAAGGCTTCAACTGATGAAGTTCACAAGGGACTACTGTCGTTGATGCTGACATTAACCCCTGAACCTTTAACCAATGTCTGGTCTTTGCACTCTGTAGTGACACTAACTGAGCAATTTGTGTCTGCAAGCAAATACTCCTGCCCTCTAGGAGAAACACTTGCCCTCTCTGAGTGTCTATGAAAGCCCAAATAAATGTCTTTGTTCTAGCACAAGACTGGACTTCTGTATGAATGCTAGTGATTCCAGGCAGGAGCACACTTTCTTCACACTGGCCTCCACCTTCAAAAAAGAAGAATCAGATATCAGACAATCAGCTATATATACAAAGAGCTGAATACCTTGCAACTGAAGAAAAGATACAACTGTTACCAATACCTTCGTAAATACCCTCGGAGACTAGGACAGCCCGAAGGGGAGTGCCCTGCATTTAAATTGTTTCTCCTGTATTGCAAACCTCAGATACTTTTGTCACCTCCCCTTATCAGATCTTAGAAACATGATTCCTGCACATCTAAAGTTGCTAGGAAGTCCTATCTTGAAAACATTGGCACCACCATTTACAAAGTAAATATCCTGAAAGATGTGTCGTAAACAAATGTGTTTAATCACTTCCAGTCTAGAAGGTGCCTGTAGTTTCCACCTGGCTTTGGTACCAAGGAGATGACTGAATACACCCCACACCCTTTCTGAGAGGCTGGTACTTGAACAATGGCCGCTTTCCCCAACAAGATTTGCACTCCCCCCATCATCGCCTCTTTCTTGGCTGCAACTAATGGAAGTAGAACCTCAAAATAAAACCCCTTAGGAAATAATGTTAAATTACATTTTAATTTTTTTTTTAAATCAATTTAAAATGAATATATTTCAATGGTAAATAAATATAATATTGATCAAATATATAAAATGCTACATATTAATTATAAAAATATTGTAATACATTCTTTTTTAATTCCACATATGTTAACAGTATATTGTATTAAAAAATAATTACATTCATTTAAACTAATTGTATATATCCCTTTTGATAATTATTATTGCACATTATTTGTTTTTCTTTATGTGGGATTTTCTTTTTTAATTTAAATTTCCTAAATATAATTTTAATTTAAATGTATTTAGTTCCATTAATTAAAGTTTTAATTCAACATTAATTTAAAAATTCTGTAGCAATGTTATATTTTATTCTACATTAAAAAATATATAAAAATACATTTACATCAATATTAAACATAGAATAATGTTCATATTTATTTTCAAGTTAAATCAATTTTAAAAATATTCCCTATACTTTACTAAAGGGGGGCTCAGCAGTTGGGGCTGAGATCTATGCATGGTAAAGTGTAGGGAAAAATAAAAAGTATATTTAACTCAAAAATAAATCATATTAATATAAATGTATTATATATATTTATTTTAAAGGTAGAACAAAATATAAAATCCTGTATTAACTTAAATTACAAATATGTATCATAAGTTTACATTTTTTTAAAAATCCACCAAAAGAAAAAAGTGCATTGTGCAGTAATCACTATTAAAATTGATTTACAGAATTAATTTAAATGTATTTAGTTACATCTAATTAAAGCTATTGTTACATTATTTTTTTAAATTCCAAATAGGGTAATAAATGATTTTATTATTAAATTATAAATAGGTAATATTTTGATGTATTTCTGCTGATAAATGATACTTTTTTGTTTTTTACTATTTTAAATAATCTAATTTAACATTATTTCCAATGGGGTTTTATTTTAATTCCCTACCTCCATTATTTTCTATGCAAGGGTGCTGCAGTATCAGTTGTTGGCCATGTCTAGTGTTTTTTTTTATTTTTAGTAGGAACTTACACTTCAATTTTGGGAATTGCCAAAAGCAGTAAACTTACTCAAAAATGTAAATGACTTAAAAGTGGACATTACCTTCCATCAAGCCCACAGTATCTGACAAAAATTGAGATAGAAGTACCATCCTCCCTTGAACCTTCGCAGGGTCCTTATTCTCATGCAAAAGGTCAAAAGTACTTAAAAGTCATTCAATAATGCCTGAGAAGCATATGCAGCACCATTGATTGCCCTTACCGCAAAATGTTATGCCAAATACCACCTCTTGAAAGTACTCTCCTCCTTCCTTTCCAAACCATCTGGGACAAAGGACTCCTTGAAGCCAGAAATTAAGTGAAAGCCATACTCCTTTTGCACTTGGGAAAGATCATATCAAACAGGTCCAAAGTATACTTTTTTGCTAGAAATCTGGAAAAGGTAACTTTGCCTAAACCTTTCAATTCTTTAAGACCAGAGATTATACCTCATCATGGCAGTATCATCCTAAGGAATTGGGGGCCCCAGGCAAAAAATATTTTTGGGCCCCTGTTTGAACCACTTTTAATTTTTTCACTATTTTTTCATGCCCTATATTTTTTAACAATACTGAATTAAACCTTAAAGATTAGGATACAAAAATATAGAGAAGAGAGCTAGAGAAAAAGTTTACTTTCCCAGGGGGCCTCTTGGAAGATGGGGATGTTTTAATACGTACCTGCATAATGGAATGGTAGCTTGTCAGTCTGCGGGCTGTGCACTGTAAAACAAGCCCTACCTCATCCTGCTGAGCATTTTCCTTGAACTTTAACATGTCCCTATTCTGTGCAGTCACCTCCATCAATTGTCACTCTTGAATGTGCTTCCCTTATCCATATTGTTGTCAGTGCCCAACCTCGGTCTTTTATCAGGAGGTTTTACCAACAGAGTATTGATCACCTCTTTGATCCAATATTCCAACTTTGAGCACTGCCAGGACATGACCCACTTAAATCCCTGGACTTATTTTACAATGGACACTCAGCATAATGGATGCCCAGATGCTGAAACCGGAGTGGGCAATCAAACAAGTAGGAAGTGCTTGAGGAGAAAAGGAACCTTATGGGCAGGGCCACAAAGACTGTTGAAGGACTACTTTTGTGGCAGAGAAAGGGAAGATGCTAGCATGAGGGCAGAGCCTCACAGGTGGTGTAATAATGCTGGGCTACATGTAGTTCCAGTGCTATCTTCAAACAATGTTCCCCCTTTTGCCTGGAGAATGCAAATGAAAGAATCTTTGACTCTGTGTGTGTACGGATGCGGGGGCAGATACAAACATTCCTTTAGGAGGCGCTGTGACAGTATGCCATAAAAAGCTGGAGCACTGTCAGTGCACCCTCTGCTGGCAGACCTCTAGAGGGCTGGAGGGGATCCGATGGACCTCCAGCCATCCCCCTGCAGGCGAGTGCTGTCACTCACTGCACCTGCTTGCAAAAGGTGAAATCTCTCCCCTCTTCAAAGTGCAGTCAAGATGCCACTGTAATAGGGTACACTGTCGGGGGCGTGGTGTGGATGCCAAGGAGGCTGGCAACGTGAGCGCCGAGCTCCGCAGGGGAACCCAGCACTTATCCTGTGGAGTGGCCCCCTACACCCCCCACACGTCTGTGAGGGTCGGGGTCCTGATAAATAGCCAGCCCGGAGGACTCTGCTGAGCTGCGGCAGCGCCTGTGGGGACTGAGAAGCATACCCCGCGACCACGCCGACAGCGGAGAAGTCATCAAAATGGCAGCACCGCGAGTGGTGGATTGCTGGCGCATTGCCGGGTGCATTAAACACAGGAGCGGAGCATTTCGGGTGCGGCCGCAGAAGGATTGTGGGGGCGCACCAGCAGGTCCCCTAGGGGCACCAGATCGGGGAAACCTTCCCCGGCGAGCAATTCGGGACAGCTTGACCTGGAGGAGCGGCGCTGGTGATGGCCACGGGGGGCCGGAGACTGAGCGGTGGGGCGGCCCGCGCCGACTGGCGCTGCTGAGGCGCCTACGCAGCGGGGGCAGAACTTGGAGCCTTGGAGGCCGGGCGGCGGTGGCTGCTGGAACGGCGTGCTGCGGGGGACACTGGATGGCCTTGGGGACTGTAGACTGAGGGTAGCAGGACGGAAACGGGTCGAGGGCCCCTAATTGGCCCTCGGAGCAGATCTGCGATGAGTCGGGTGCGCCCTTGCTTGGAGGCGCGCTGAAGGAGCCTCGCGAGGGCGGCGGTGGCGAACTAGGAGGACTGGGGCCCTGACTGGGGGGAGCCTGCAGGCTGGACATACGCCTGAATGGACCTCATGGCGGAGGCGGGGCATTCTTCTTGGTGGAGTCCCTGACCAAAACTGCGCACTGCTCTGAGCTGGGAGGAACATTGGCCGCGGGCCCTGCCTGCGTTGGCCTTTTTGGGGCTTGCGTGAACCCTGCGGCGGAATAGACTGGCCCGTTGACAACATAGCGAGAGGTGGGCTTTGAAGAAACAAGCAGAGTGAAGGGAGACATCTTTCTGACACCCTGGTTCTGGGGACTGACCCTTGGGATAGCCCGGAGTGCGTCGAGGGACCCTGCGACGTGGCATTGGAGTGCTCCGACAACCGCAGCCATGGGCAAGCCCCAGGGGAGAAAGGAGGAGGACCCACCGCACTCTGACACCGAATCCCGCCTCAAGAGGTTAGGGATGTGCAGGATTTACCGAACGCTCCGGGGCTCCAACTCCAACTGGATAAAATTCTGGCTGCCATTGCGGATTCTCGAGCCGCCGCCCTCCAGCAGGACATTGCACAAGTGGCAACGGGATTGGGCCTGCTGCGAGCTGATCACTCGAAACTATCTGATCGGGTGAAACAAGTGGAAAACAAGATCGAGGAGATCGAGCCTGCGCAGACAGCGCTGACCGCGACGATGGCGAACACTCTGGATCAAATAACGGTGCTGGAATGGGGGCAGAAGACGGAGAAGCAAGAAATAGGCGGAACAACATCCGAGTGGTGGGGCTGCCGGAAAAGATAGAGGGGTCGGACATGGTGAGCTACCTGGAAACTTGGTTTAAAACGGTGGTGGCCCCTGAGGGATTGTCGGTTTTCTACACCCTGGATCGAGTGCACGAGTCCCTGCTAGACCTCTGCTGCAGGGATGCCCCCCACGGCCGGTGGTGGCGCGGCTGCTACATTTTAGGGACCGTGACTTGCTCCTTCAGAGGGCTCGTAGGGATGGCCCTTTCTAGGTTGAGAACAGCAGTGTTACTCTATTCCCGGATTATTCACTCGACACTAAGCGACGCCGCATGTCCTTCCAGGCTGTTAAGAAAGAATTGCGTGGAGAGGGGATCCAGTATTCTTTGTTCTTTCCGGCCAAGTTGCGCATTGCGCTGGATGGGAAGACCTGTTTCCATGACACACCAGAGGAAGCGTGGGCCTGGCTAGAGCCCTACAAGGCTGCCAAAGACGATCGGGAAGTGGAACCGCAGGAGTTGGCTAGAGACTCCCAGCCTCGCAGATCTCAACGAATACTGCGCCGACGGCGGGGTTTACGGAAGTCATCGACCTCGGAGTACTGAACGCAGTGACGGCGATCTCTGGAGAATTGCTGAGGACCAACGGGCTCGGACCTAAGCATGGGCTGAAAATTCGTTCCGCTCGCGGAATTTGTGGATTTTCCGCGATTTTGCGATCCACGAATCTCGCGAAATCGCGGTAAAATCCGCGAATCAGCGGGGACGAATTTTCAGCCAAGCACTTACAGGGTTACAGCAGCTGGTGCAAAAGTTGAAGCTAATTTTTTGTAACCTTTTACAAAAGGGTTACAAAGAAATTAACTTCAACTGGGGCACCTGCTGCTGTAAGCCTGTAAGGGCTTCCTGGCGCCTTGTTGCCTACTTGCAACTATTCTCTGACCCTGCTCTGACCCTTGAAGCAGGGTCAGAGAATAGTTACAAGTAGGCAAAGAGGAGCCTGTCACAAAAATTAAACCTCCAAAGGAAGCACTGACAAATATAAAATCAAACATTTGCAATGCAATAGGTCTCGCATTAGGAAAATTTGAGCTATTGGTCTTGTAAATGACAATTTTTTTTATTTATGTGTTAGTTTTGAAAATAGCTAAATTAATAGCTTTGTCATTTACAATGCCAATAGTTATAACTTTCGCATATATGACACCTATAGCATTTGTAATGCAACATGTTTTGTATTTACGTGACTTAGATGTATTGATATTACAAATTACAATGGCTTTTAATTTTTTTAAATAATTAATACTTAAATAAAAGTGATTTTAATTTATAATAGCAATAGCTTAAACTTTTGTAAATAACTTTTGTGAAGATTATGTTCAGTGTATTTTATTGTGACGAAAATCCAAGAACAGAAGTGAAATATTAACATCTTTTTTTGACAATTGTAATAAAGCTTGAAACATTGAGAGAACATATTTGAACCAGTTGTTGTTGAATGGTTGCGCAGATTGATGCTGGAGTGGCGCTGAGTGGTGCTGTGGTGCTACTGAGTGGTGCTGTGGTGATGCTGAGTGGTGCTGTGGTGGTGCTGAGTGATACTGATGGTGCTGAGTGATGCTGGGATGGTGCTGAGTGCTGCTGTGGTGTTGCTGAGTAGTGATGTGGTGGTGCTGAGAGATGCTGTGGTGGTGCTGAGTGATGCTGTGGTGGTGCTGAGTGGTGCTGAGTGATAATGTGGTGGCGCTGAGTGATGCTGTGGTGGCGCTGAGTGATGCTGTGGTGGCGCTGAGTGGTGCTGTGGTGATGCTAAGTGATGCTGTGGTGGTGCTGAGTGGTGCTGTGGTGGTGCTGAGTGATGCTGTGGTGGTGCTGAGTGACGCTGTGGTGGTGCTGAGTGGTGCTGAGTGATGATGTGGTGGTGCTGAGTGATGCTGTGGTGGTGCTGAGTGGTGCTGTGGTGGTGCTGAGTGATAATGTGGTGGTGCTGAGTGATAATGTTGTGGTGCTGAGTGATAATGTGGTGGTGCTGAGTGATGCTGGGGTAGCGCTGAGTGATGATGTGGTGATGCAGAGGGCAGAAAGGCACAAAAAGAAGTCTAACAAAGGGCAGAAGGGCAGAAAAACAACGGAAAACGAGTCTAACAGAGGGCAGAAGGGCACAAAAACAGTCTAACAGAGGACAGAAGGGCAGAAAAACAAGGGAAAAATGAGTCTAACAGAGGGCAGAAGGGCACAAAAAACGAGTAACAGGGGGCAGAAAGGCACAAAAACGAGTCTAACAGAGGGCAGAAGGGCACAAAAAACGAATCTAACAGAGGGCAGAAGGGCAGAAAAACAAGGGAATAACAGAGGGCAGAAGGGCATAAAAAACTAATCTAACATGGGGCAGAAGGGCAGAAAAACAAGCGAAAATGAGTCTAACAGAGGGCAGAAGGGCACAAAAAACGAGTCTAACAGGGGGCAGAATGAATCCCGCCCTGCGTGTTTGTCCACGAAGATGCCACTGTTTTGTCCAATTCCTCTACTCAACTGGAGTACTTTCTACTGTCTAATCAGTAAGTGCTCCCTCGTTGGCTAAATGTATAGGAGCAGATTTACAATAACTGGCGCATCCCCAGGGATGCGCCAGTTATTGTGCGCCGCAGCTCCGCCACCCATAATCCGCCGCATTTACAATGCGGCGCACCATGTGTCAAAAACGGCACAGATGCGTCACGCATCTGTGCTGTAAAAGCAACGCATTGCTGGAGCTGCGTCGCAAGCGCGACGCAGCTCCAGCAATGCTCTGGGGGGCCCTATGTCCCCAATGCTGCGTCAATCCTTGCGCCTGCTTCAAGAAGGCGCAGGGTTTTGACGCAGCATTGGCCTAAAAGTGACTGAGTGAAATCTTGTAGATTTCACTCAGCCACTTTGAGGAGGCGTTCCTGCGCAGGAACGCCCTCCCCTGCGCCGGAACGCTTCCTGATGGTGCAGGGCTTTACAACGTGACGCATCTCTCCGCATTGCTGGCCGCAGCTCCAGCAATGCTCTGGGGGGCCCTATCTCCCCAATGCTGCGTCAAGCCTTGCGCCTGCTTCAAGCAGGTGCAGGGTTTTGACGCAGCATTGGCCTAAAAGTGACTGAGTGAAATCTTGTAGATTTCACTCAGCCACTTTTAGGAGGTGTTCCTGCGCAGGAACGCCCTTCCCAGCGCCAGAATGCCTCTTGATGGCGCAGGGCTTTACAACGTGACGCATCTCTCAGATGCGTCACGTTGTGAATACCCAGCACCATGGCACATCTTTTGTGCTGCAGCTGCATCACAAAAGTGACGCAACTGCGGTGCAAAAGAGGCGCAAGCGGCTTGTAAATCTGCCCCATAGTGCTTTTACTACACTGTAGCTGCCTAAAGGGCCAGAAGATGTGTCTCCAGTGACCATGTGTGCCTGTGTTACAGGCACACATGGTCACCGGAGACACGTCTTCTGGCCCTTTACGCAGCTGCAGTGTAGTAAAAGCACTATACATTTACCCAATGAGGGAGCACTTACTGGATTAGCCAGTAGAAAGTACTCCAGTTGCGTAGAGGAATTGGACAAAACAGTGGCAAATCGCAAAAAAATCTACGATTTCGCAGGAAAATTTGCGAATTCGCAGATTTTTTTGCGATTTCGCTGGGAAATCCGTGAATTCGCGGAACGCGAATTCGCAAATTTCGCCCATGCTTACTCGGACCTGGGAAGTGACAAGGGCCACTCGGAGGCGGAATCCTCTGCATCGGACAGTGCACATTTGCCGGTGGTTACACCTGGAACCACGGACGAACTGTTAGATGAGTAGACTTTGTACTATTCTTGGGATTGGGAGTTTTGCTGTTGCTAGATGTACTACAATGGCTATCTCAGTTGGGGGTTCCTGTGGTGCACTGGATGTGTGGAAGACTGAGACTTTGGACCGATTTTGAATAAAGTGGGGAAGGCAATAGTAAAGGCGGGGGTTCCCGGGGGGTCCTGGGGGGGACTACATTTATGGGGGGACCTGGGGCGGACAATGGGTGCGATTCTGATCACTCGAAGGTTATTTGCTAGGCTCTATCCATCCCCCACCGGATGGTACCAGTTAGATTGCCTTAGCTTTGCCTGAGGCGAGACGTTGGGGTAGTTTGGATGGGATTCACTATGTTGGTGCCTGTTCTTGGGGGGGGTGCTGTATTGGGTGGGGTGGGATTGTTGGGGGATGGGGTAGTTTTGTTTGGGGATCACTGCTTGCTGGCGCAACTAATCGAGAGTGTGGTGCTCTTGAGTATTGTGCATCTGTACTGTGGGCCGGTAACCTGGCAACCAGGGGGGGAGGAACGATTTGTGTGTTTTTTTGCAATGCCGTTATGGGTCCGTTACCTGATGTGAAATGTGTGACCTGGAATGTTCGGGGATTGCACTCCATGCAGCGTAGATAAAAAGTTCACTCCCATTTGGCGCGTAGGGGCGTGCAGATAGCCTTCCTACAGGAGACTCACTTGACTAGGACAGAGGGGCTGGCGCTTCAGAGCAGATGGCGAGGGCAGCTCTATTACACCACTTACTCAGCCTTTACACGGGGCATTAGATTTGATTAGGGCGGGGGTCCCCTTTCAGGTGATTGATCAACTAGTAGACTCTGAGGGCCGCTATGTTGTGGTTAGGGGACGGCTTTATGGGCAGGAGGTGACCCTCTGCAGTATTTATGCCCCTAATGTGGAACAGGCGCCCTTCCTGGAGGCTTTATCTGCCGCCCTTGCGGATTATTTTACGAATCCAGTATTGATGGGGGAGACTTTAACTCAGTTGTGGATGTGACCATGGACAGATCCCATCCTCCGCTGCCCACAGCTCCGGCTCATAAACTAGCCAAGGTTAGGGCCCAATGGCAAGATAACTGGGGATTTATTGATGTTTGGCGAGCCCATCACCCGGACGATAGAGATTATTCGTACTTCTCAGCTTTGCACGATTTGCATGTGCGGCTAGACGTGATTCTGTGTAGTCCTGGCCTGGTATCATTGGCGGTTGGCAGTGAGTACTTATCACGCACCATATCGGATCATAATCCGTTGTTGGTGAGTTTCTGTTGGGTTGCTGAGCGTCCTATGGTACCAACCTGGAGGTTGCGTCCGGAGATGCTGGAGGACCAGGGCTTTCGCGTAGAGCTGGGGGATGGGGTGGAGCAATACTTGGGGCGAATGCAGTCATCGCCACGACGACGGCCCTGGAATGGGATGCCTTTAAAGTGGTGGTCCGCAGGATCTGTATTGCCAAGTGGGTGGGAGTAAGGAAGCTGCTCCTACAGGAAATTGAGGCGAGTGAAATGGCCCTAAGGGAGGCTGAGAGAGCTCACTCTGCTGGCTCTGAGACGCGCAACACGGTACAGTCCCGAAAGGAGGCGGTAGCGGTAATAGTGGAGCGCTTACAGTGCTTTGATCATAGACGTTACTGGGCTCGTGCACATGCGGAAATGGATAAGGTGGGCACACTACTGGCTTGGCTGGCTGACCCCCCGTACCTATATTGGCATTAACCTCGTCCTCGGGACGTTTTGGAATATTCACAAAATCAAATAAATGACCGATTTCGGTCTTTTTATGCGGGTCTCTACACCAGCTGATTACAGACTGGGGAGGTGGACGTTCAAGCATTTTTGGAGGAACTGGAGCTGCCTACAATTGAGGAGGAGGAAGCAGAGGCCCTCGGTCAGGACGTTACGTTAGCCGAAATTCACTGCACCATTAAGCAATTGGCGGGCAACAAAACTCCGGGAAGCGATGGACTGCCTATCAAATTCTATCTGGCGTATATTGACCTCCTGGCTCCCAGACTACTGGCGATGTACAAGGAGGCTAGACAGCGGGGGGGTACTGCCTGCCTCCACTAGGGAGGCTATTATTGTTCCTCTCCTCAAACCAGGGAAACCTCCGACTGATCCAACCGCATACAGGCCTATATCTATGCTGACCACTTATTATAAGATATTGAGCCGAGTACTGGCCACTCGAATCCTCCCCTTTATGACACGATTGGTTCATTCTGATCAAGCTGGCTTTATCCCGACTCGCAACACCCCCAGCAGCATACGTCGGTTGATAGAAATATTGGATGGAGACTGTGGAGTGGAAGGGCAGGCGATGGTCCTTTCAGTTGACATTGCTAAGGCGTTCGACAGCCTGGAATGGCCGTATTTGTTCTCAATCATGAAAGCATTCGGACTCGGAGCCGGATATGTCCGTTGGACTGAAATATTGTACTCATCGGCGATCGCTAGGGTTCGAGTCAGCAGAGTTGTTTCCTCCTCTTACCCTGTGGGGCGGGGCACCAGACAGGGCTGCCCACTTTCCCCGCTGCTGTGCGCCCTTGCGGTGGAGCCATTGGCGGCGTGGGCTAGAATGGGGGGGGGGCGTTCCAGGCTTGCGACTTAACAACCAATTGCACTATATCTCTCTGTAGGCGGACAACCTCCTGTTGTTTCTGAGAGACGGGGGGGAGGCCCTGGAGGGGGCGCACTCCCTCCTTGGTTGTTTCAGAGACATCTCGGGACTGCGGGTCAACTGGGCGAAGACTTGCGTATTCCCAGTTACCAGAGCATGCGACCCGCCCACATTGCCGCCTGATCTGGCGTGGGAACCTAGGTGTCTCCCCTATTTCGGGACGCATGCGTACCATGCTCAGGAGGATCTCCTTGAAGGCAATATTGGCAGAGCATTGAGGGGCCTGAGGGGTAGCATGCGGTTCTGGGGGACTCTGCCACTGTCGGTGGCGGGTCGCGTGGCGCTGCTGAAGATGGTGGCGCTTCCTCGACTCTTGTATTTCTTCCGGACCCTACCAATACGGATACCTGCTGCTTTTTTCCGACAACTCCGTTCTGCGCTGGGGAGTTTTATCTGGGGCGCAGGGAGACGCAGAGTAGCGCTGGATACTCTGATGCGGCCGAGAGCTGAAGGGGGCCTTGCTGTCCCAGATTTCGAAATGTACTATTTAGCTGCTCAATTCCAGCACCTGACTCAGGCAGTGGCATTGGAGTTTCGAGGGCCGGAAAAGGAGTCTGCACCAGATGTGCCGCAGCACGTTTTGTCCTTCGTGGTCCTACAACAGCGACTTCGGACTACTGATTTGTCGATGGTGGAGGGTACCCTGAGGTATTGTTGGAAACGATTCCATAATAGAATCGGGGTGCAGCCACCATGCGCTCCCGAAATACCGCTGGGCATGTGCACAGCATTGCCGCATGGTGGGGATTTGTCCACCCACTCGGAATGGGAGGAGCTGGGCCTACAGATGGTGGGTGACCTGTATGCAGATGGCGTGTTAGTACCCTATAATACGTTGCAGGAGACTTTTGATCTCCCATGCGGCCATTTCCTGATGCACTCGGCGCTGGTCACCGCTATCCAGAGGCATTGGGGCACTGGCCTCTCAGAGCCGCCAACAAGTGGAGCGTGCCAATATGTGGTGATGCAGCGGGCACGTATAGAGCGATTACATGTTTGTATAAACGTATGCTGGGAGAGGGGCTGAACCCGTTGCAGAAGGTACGAGAGCAATGGGCGGCGGCTTAGATAAATAAATACCCGACACAGCCTGGTGGCAAATAATTAAACGAGCATGGAAGAGCACCAGGAATGCTAGATTCCAGTTGATCCAATTTTTTATACTCCACAGGGCATACCTTATGCCTGCTAAAATGAACCAATATTTCCGGGTAGACACCGCACTATGCCCCCGGTGTAGACTACAGGGTGCGGACTTGAGCCATATGTTGTGGGATTGTCCGCAGCTGGGTACATACTGGAAAGAGATAACTGATTTGCTTTGTAGAATAACCGGGCGACAGATTACTCTGGATAAGGGGCCTTGCCTGTTACACTGGTTTCCACACACTAGCAAAAATAAGTTGTCTAGCAAATTTGTAGACCTAGGATTCATTCTGGCCAAGAGGGATATTACAACTCACTAGAAGGCGGCGGTAGGCCCTAGCTATGCTAGATGGAAGGCGTCATTGCTTGTGTGGGCGAGCAGCGAGAGTTCGGTTAGATTGCAGCAGGCTCATAGATCCCATAATGACAGGGCGCTAGAGGCGGCACGGGCTTGGGAGGCACTGGTGATGGAGCTATGGGCATCAGATCTAGACACTGAATCAGGCACCAGCGCGCTGACGGAGGATGAGAACCAATAGACGATCTCCTCTAGACAAGGGGGGGACAGCATGTGAGAAGATTCACGACTTTCGTGTTATTCACGATATTTGAAGGTATTGTTGATGTGATAGCATGTACACACTCTGCACACTAGGGTAGTATTTTGCTAGCATTTACTCTTTTGGTTGCAGCGCCGGTGGCAGGGGTGGGGTAGGGGTAGTTAGACGGGGAGAGTGGACCTGCATATGGTGTTGAATGACGATCTAGAGCCCAGAACTTCCATCATGGCGGACTAATAAATGAGAGGGGCTTGGCATTGAAGCGGTAGGCCTGGTACAGAGACCTTGCGACATTGATCGGACTTACGTAACTGATTTGTTGGACTGCTGTAATAACGTCAATGTTTCCTTCATTACTAAATGTTGGGCTCTATGTACTTATGATGGTCCTTCCTGTTTTGGTCTGTTTTGTGTTTTAAAACAATAACAAGATTTAAACAAAAAAAAGTAATAGAGTACACTGTCCCTATTGGCGCCCAGCGCACCTGTTTAAAGGTGTTCCGTGGAGCAAAGACAGTGCGCCCTCACACTAACACGGCCCAAGTGGGTGGAGGGGAAGGACACTGAGTGGCCACCAAAAGGCTAAGAGAAAGACCCATGAAAAAACACCCTCAATGGTAGTTCTCATCGCAGTTTTGTTTTTTAAAACAAGTAAACAATACAACAGAAAAAAAGACCATGTCCTTAGGTGACTTGAGAGCGGCCACTCACAGTTTGTGATCAATTTTTGCCAGTCTTAGGGGCATATTAACAAGGAACAGGGAAAAGTAACACTAAGGGCGCTTAGCGTTCATTTTTTTAACGCCCGCTATCGCTGGATAATATTGCCTGATTATCTCGTTATTAACAACGCTAACCGCCTAGGCGATAAAAAATCCAACGATAGCGGCATTTTGGGAGGTTATCGCTGGTAATGCAGCAATAAAACTACAAGGATAGGGATATTGTTGTTGATAACCCATGGTTGATTTAGCCATGTAATCCACCTCCCATTGGATTACCTGGCTAAATCAGAAAATTAGCAGACGTAAAAAAGCAGCGTTAACCGTGGTTAGCGCTGCTTTTTTTGTCTCTTACAAGGTTAGCATGAAGCTTGATAATAGGAGAAATGTCGCTTAGCGACATTTCTCCTATTATTTTGCTCTGGAACGCCCCCTTTGCATCTCATTAGAGATGCAAAGGGAAGCTGATAGAGCGATATTTTTAAATCCGCATCTTTAGCTTTTAAAGCAAAAAAAAAGCAGAGATAAAGCCCTTGCTAATATGCCCGTAAGTTTCCATGAAATATTTATTTTCCGTTCCACAGCAGGAAATGATCCAGTTCGAGGGTGGGGTGCTTAGACGGGCTGACATGATGCGCTGTTTATATCCGCTTTCATGCTCTCTAAATAACTAGTGGCCTCCCACCTGCTTTTGACACTGTGCTGTTGGCACGCGTTTTGCGTTGGATTACAATTCTGCGCTAGCCTTCATTTCCAAAGTTCGTTTCCCTCCCATGCCCCGTACTTCTAGCCCAAAAAATCGCATTGGGTAATACCAGCTCAAGTTAAAAAAAAAGTGTTTAGAAACAAATATTAAGTGAAATAAAGAATTAATAAAAAGGCTAATAACATTTGTATTATTTCCCAACAAAAAAACAAAATGAGCACTTGCATATCGATTCCAAGCATTAATAAGACATGTTCCACTTTCTTAACCTGGGGCATTTGCGGCTGCCATTGATATAAGATGTCAATACAAGAGGCTGCACCTGGTCGTTAGAGACTCTATCTTGCTTGCCACATGAGAATGGACTCGGGTGTAAGAGAGAATATGTATACATTCTCCTGGGTGGCATGTAAAGTCTGTGCTTGAGCATGCACTGGTGTACTACATAGGCTTTAGTCACACATTGCTGCACATTGGGGTATGAGGCTGTCGTGCCCCAGCACATGATGCTCCACCTGAGCATATGTGGCTGTGTGAGTCTGCAAATGGACATATTAGCGTGTGTTGAGTCTTAGACACTTTTCATGCGTAATTGGTGCTGCACTGTCTGAGCTTCGGAAGCAACACCTGGGCATTTTTTAGCTGTAAGCTGCCACACAGTCAGTGTTTGGGCATATGTAGGGGATGCATCCTCATTAATGATTAGGGTAGAAGACTAACGGATAGGGCTAGGGCGATCGACCTCGAATCTGGGGAACCGGGTTCGAGTCTTGGTAACGAAGCTGACATCCTGTGATTCTGGACAAATCACTTAGGGCCTCATTTACGAGAAGTGGCGTATCGCTGCGTAAAAGCAGCGATGCGCCACTTCTCAGTGCGCCCTCCTTGCGACACCAATGATGCGTCATATTTACAATGTGACACATCATGTCGCAAGGAAGGACAGATACGTTAGTATAACTGACGTATCTGTCAGTGCAAAAAGTGGGAAATTGCTAGAGTTGTGTCGGAAGCCTGACGCAACTCCAGCAATTTTCCTTTCACATGGGGCAAGCCCCATGTGAAAGGGGCTGCACCACCCTTACGCCTGCCATGAGGCAGGCGTAAAGTTTTGAAGCACTGGCGTCCTAGAAGTGGCGCAGCAAAATCTCATAGATTTTGCTGCGCCACTCCTACCACCCTTTCTTGCGGGGGTATGCCCACCATGCATACATTATACCTGGCGCAGGTATAATGTAGCGCAGGGGTTTACAAAGTGACGCTTCTACCTAGATGTGTCACTTCGTAAATATGGCGCAACATGGCGCATTTTTTACGCCACTGGTGCGTCACAAAAAAGTGACGCACCGGTGGCGCAAAAGTGATGCAGGGGCTCATTAAGAAGCCCCTAAATCTCCCTGTGCCTAACAACAACAAAAAAAGAAAATGAATGTGTCCCTCTGTAAGCAACTGGTGCTCATGTAAAGCGCTCTGATACATTGGGGTCGAGTTTGCGCTATATAAAACTCCGGGGGGAAAATGATGACAGACCTGGACAGTTATCGATTATAAAATAGCTTCAACAGTCTCCAGGTGCAAGGTAGAAACAATTTAATCAATAAATCAACCAATCATAGAATTTGTATAGCGCACTACTCACCCGTAAGGGTCTCAAGGCGCTGGGGGGGGGTCGCTACTGCTCGAACAGCCAGGTCTTGAGGTGTTTCCTGAAGGAGAGATGATCCAGGGTCAGCCGTAGGTGAGTGGGGAGGGAGTTCCATGTCTTGGCTGCCAGGTAGGAGAAGGATCTTCCTCCGACGGTGGATTTCCGAAATTGTGGGACGGTGGCGAGGGCGAGGCTGGCGGATCGGAGCTGGCGGGTGGGTGTGTAGAAAGTGAGGCGGCTATTGAGGTACTTCGGGCCCATGTTGTGGAGGGCCTTGTGTGCGTGGGTGAGGAGTCTGAACGTGATCCTCTTGTTGACGGGGAGCCAGTGTAGGTCTTTCAGGTGGGCGGCGATGTGACTGCAGCGAGGGATGTCTAGGATAAGTCGTGCTGAGGCATTCTGAATGCGCTGGAGTCTTTTCTGGAGTTTGGCTGTGGTCCCAGCATAGAGGGTGTTCCCGTAGTCCAAACGGCTGGTGATGAGGGCCTGGGTGACCGTCTTCCTGGTTTCGGTGGGGATCCATCGGAAGATCTTTCGGAGCATGCGCAGGGTGTTGAAGCAGGATGATGAGACGGTGTTCACTTGCTTGGTCATCGTGAGGGAGGAGTCCAGGATGAAGCCCAGGTTGTGTGCGTGGTCCGTTGGTTTGGGTGCGCTGCCCAGGGCAGTGGGCCACCAGGAGTCGGTCCAGGCAGAGGGAGATGGACTGAGGATGAGGACTTCCGTCTTGTCTGAGTTCAGTTTCAGACAGCTGATCTTCATCCATTCTGCGACGTCTCTCATACCTTCCTGGAGGTTGGCTTTGGCGGTGGCGGGGTCGTTGGTGAGGGAGAGGATCAGCTGGGTGCCGTCGGTGTAGGCGATGATGTTGAGGTTGTGTTGGTGGGCGATGGCTGCGAGAGGGCTCATGTAGATGTTGAAGAGGGTGGGGCTGAGTGAGTATCCTTGCGGGACGTCGCAGATGACTTCGGTGGCCAGGGATCGGAACGGGGGGAGGCAGACTCTCTGGGTTCTTCCGGCGAGGAATGAGATGATCCACTCCAGGGGTTTTCCTTGGATTCCGGTGTTGCTGAGGCGCCGTATCAGGGTGCGGTGACAGACGGTGTAGAAGGCTGCTGAGAGGTCCAGGAGGATGAGGGTGGCAGTTTCCCCGTTGTCGAGCAGGGACCTGATGTCGTCGGTGGCTGCGATGAGGGCGGTCTCGGTGCAGTGGTTTGCTCGGAAGCCGGACTGTGAGGAGTCGAGGGATCCGTTGGTCTCGAGGAAGGCGGAGAGTTGTCTGTTGACCGTCTTCTGGATGTCTTTAGCTGGGAAGGGGAGAAGCGAAATGGGGGGGAAGTTCTTGAGGTCCGTGGGGTCCGCGGTGGGTTTCTTGAGGAGGGCGCTCAGCTCGGCGTGTTTCCAGCTCTCCGGGAAGGTGGCGGATGCGAAGGAGCTGTGGATGATGTCCCAAAGATGGGGAGCGATGATGGAGTAGGCTTTGTTGAAGATGTGGTGTGGGCAAGGGTCGGTAGGAGTGCCGGAGTGGATGGTGTTCATCATGCGGGTGGTGTCTTCGGTGCTGACAGGGGTCCAGGTGCAGAGGGTGGTGGTGGGGGGGCGCTGGTTCAGCGGTAGGGTGCGTGGTTTGTGCGCCGAAGCTGTTGTGTATGTCGGCGATCTTGCGGTGGAAAAACGAGGCGAGAGAGTCGCAGAGGTCTTGCGAGGGAGTGAAGTCGTTGTTGCAGGCGCTGGAATTTGAGAGCTCCTTGACGATGCTGAAGAGTTCCTTGCTGTTGTGGTTGTTGTTGTCCAGTCTTTCTTTGAATGCTGTCTTCCTGGTGGTGCGGATCAGCTGGTGGTGTGTGCGGGTGGCGTTCTTGAGGGCGGTCATATTTTCTGCTGTCTGGTCGTGGCACCAGGCTTTCTCGAGGGTGCTGCAGTTTTTCTTGGAGTTTTTGAGGTCATTGGTAAACCACAAGGCTTTTCTGCTGCCGGGTCTGCTGGGAGGGTTCGTAAGTGGTGCGAGTTTGTCGGCGCAGTCGGTGAGCCACTGTGTGAGGTTGCGGGCTGCTTCGTCGGGTTCCATCGTGTTGAAGGGCGAGTTCTGGCTGAGGGTGGTGGCGAGCTGGTCGGCGGTGATCTTGCTCCAGCTTCTGCGGGGAACCTGTTGCGGGTGGTGGTGGGTCGTGGTTTTCCTGAAGTCGAAGTGGACACAGCTGTGGTCTGTCCAGTGTAGTCCGGTGGAGTGGCTGAAGGAGATGTGTTTGCTGGAGGAGAAGACGTGGTCAAGCGTGTGGCTGGCGTAGTGGGTGGGGGTGTTCACCAGTTGCTTGAGTCCGAAGTTGGCGAGGTTTTCCAGCAGGACGGCAGTGTTGTAGTCCTTGTTGTTCTCCAGGTGGAAGTTGAGGTCCCCTAGGAGGATGTAGTCTGTGTAGGTGAGGGCGTGTGGACTGACGAAGTCTGCGATGGCTTCGCTGAATTGTGTGCGTGGTCCCGGGGGTCTGTAGACGAGGGTGCCTCTGAGGGTGGTCTTGGGGTCGGTGTGTATCTGGAAGTGAAGGTGTTCGGCAGCGGTGAGGGTGTCATCGGAGTTGGTCGTAATGCGGATAGGGCTTTTGTGAACGATGGCGATGCCTTCTCCGGTTTGGTTGATGCGGTCCCTCCGGGTGATCTTGTAGCCATCCGAGATGGCTATGGCGATGTCGGGGGCTGAGGAGGCGTTCATCCAGGTTTCGGTGAGGAAGGCAACGTCCGGTGATGTGGTGTCGAGGAGGTTCCAGAGTTCAACGGGGTGCCTGTGGACGGAGCGGGTGTTGAGCAGGATGCACTTCAGGTGGTTGTTGCTGGTGCTCGGCTTGGCGGGTGCGGTGCAGGTACGGAGGCAGGTGAATCGGCAGGCTTGGTAGGTGAAGGGTTTGTGTGTTTGCCTCGGGGTGGCTTGGAAGCAGGCGGTGTTTCGGCCGGCGTTGAGTGCGTGGAGGGTGGTGGCGTCGTAGGTTCGTCGGGTGCGATGGCAGCGATGAGGACCAGGGGTCCTGGCGCTGGGTGTGGTCCAGGTGCGGACGGGTGCAGACAGGCTTGAATTTGGCACGCCTTCGACGCACAATCGGCGCGCCCGCTGCGCGCGTTCGCCGGGTGGCCTCCATATGAGGGGCTCAGGGAGGGAGGAGCAGCTGGAGGCGGGAGCGGGGTGGCGAATGGGAGCGGCGGGGGGCGGGGCCGCAGGGAGCAGTGGCGGGAATCGGAGGGCGAGGCGGGATGCGGGGGGGCCCAGAGGCAAAAGGGGGAGCGAGGGGGACACAATACAGGATACAGAAGGCAAAGGGGGAAACAAACACAGTATACAGAGGGCGAAGGGAAACCCAAACACAGTATTCAGAAGGCAAAGGGGACCTAGGGGGAAAATGACAAAAAATGGCACAAGTTTACCACGGAGAAAAACGAAGGAAACAGCAGTCAGAGCGTAGCAGCAGCTCACAGCACGGGGAGGACCACGCGGTGGCTAGGGGGGCGACCTACCTGGTGACAGGGTCAAGGGTCAAGGCATAGCATAAACAACCAATGCCAGTTCGGCCGCATGTAAAAAATGAAGCATTTCAGTCCAACAGCACCAAAATACACCCCATGATACATGATTCAGTACACATGTTAAAGCGCATTCTGGAACTGAACAGTGAACATTATAGATTAGGGACATCCACTGACAAGGTCAGACTGGAACAAAAATAGGCCGGGCCACCAAATTAAAAGTGGTCCCCATTGATGAATTGGAAAGCTAAGAAGATCATGGTTGCAAACTGGGCCACATTTGACTATATAAATACAAGTTGTATAAGTGGTCTGCAAAGTATGAAAGACTGCATGAATTTTTGAGTTTGCTGCAGGCAATGTTTGTTTAATATCTGGGAAATCAACAGTACAAATTGGCCCTGCAGACTATGAAAGATGCCCACAAAAAGCCACGGCTCCGGCCCACAAATTGACTTCTCATGCCAGTCTGATTGCCCTATAGGACAGTCCGACCCTGCCCAGTGAATAAAAGTGACAGCTGCATTCGCTGCGGGTAAGAGCTGTGGAGCAGGGTGGGGAGGAGTCTCCAGACAATGATGAGTGGAAATAAAATGTAAAAAAAGATAATTGCTTACCTTGCCCTCGCGGCATTGCCGACTCGGCGATGTGGTGAGCACAAGGTAAGGGGTTTTCTTTTTTTTTTCTCATCATCTGCTCCCCCTCCACACTCGCCCTCCGCCACAGTGCTCTTGCCTGCACCAGCTCCGGCTGAAAAGTGGTACTTGTCGCTAGGGGCCACATCTGCGAAATTGTGAGTCCCTAATTGCGATCTCATGAGAATAGTAATTCACAATTTCAAATGAATTGCAATTCCCAGTGGGTCGCAAATACACCTACCTCATTAATATGTATGAGGTAGGTCACAATTTGCGACCCATTGGGAATCGCTAAAAACCCAGGCATGGTGGACGGATGGGGACAGCAGACCACCATGTCTGTGTTCACTTTCAAATAAAGCTACTTAAAAAAATGCAGCCTATTTCCCTTAAAGGAAAACGAGTTTTCATTTTTTAAGAGTAGACAGTGGTCCAAGGAACCACTGCTAGCTCCCCAAAAAGCTTTTGCATACATGCACAAAGGGGAAGGAGTCCCTTGGGGATCCCTGCATGTTTGCGAATGTGCTACCACTAAATTGAAAATGGTGGTAAAAAGTAAATGTCAGGGTCTACATTGGCGCCTGCATGACAAAACCCGGTACATCGCCTTAAAAAACTACGTTTCCCAGAAGCCTCGGCTGAGGCTTTATCAGGAAGTAAGACACGCTTCCTGTTGCGTGTTATTCCAGCGTTGGTGCTACGCGAGAGGGAAGCCTTCTCTCGCGGTTTCCGTTTGGTCTTCGAGGATTCCCCTGCGTGAAGGTTCTCGTGCAGGTAGGAGAGGATCCCTATTCTGTTTCTTCTCCGTCATTGAGCGGAGCGCGGTGGCGGCTGCTACGCGTTGCCGTCTCGTCGCGTGCAGTGAAGGAACTGCGCGCGTTCTTGTTTTGTTTTGTGATCGCCATTGGTGCGGAGCGTAGTGGTTCCCAGCCACACGTTACCGTGTTGATCTGGACTGGGTGTACTTTACTAGTCGCTATTGGCAAGTCTAGGCCACTGAGGCTTTAAGGGGTGCACGGTGGTGTTTCTCGCTGCGTGTCACCAGTACAAGCTGCTTGTGATTATTTTTTGTCTTTGAACCCTTGCTGGATTCCAATTGCTATGAAGCATTGTGACACTCTCTGCTGGGTGTTTCCGTGAGGACAACATTTACTTCCATTTGAAGGTTGTGTTCCGATAGTATTTATCCGTGATAGTGCTATCAACAACTGCTGTTATTTCTTTTGGATTCCTTTATTTCATATCTGTGGATAACTGACTGTGTGGTATTCTACAGGAACTGGCAGAGCGGAATGCTGTGGTTCTTGCTTCCCACGCATTGCCGTGTTCTGCGTTTCTCTTGTCTGTGCTGCCACCTCTTTGGTCCTCATCAGTCCTCCTTGTTGAATGAGATGGTGGGATGCTATCCCAGGAACCCCTTGTTTAGAGCTTGTTGCTTCTTGTAGAAGGTATGAGAGCTGTAGCATACTAGGTGCATTTGTTCTGGTTGCGTCTGTGATTCCTGGTCTCACTGTATTTATATATTATATAGGACGAGAGTACCCAAAGAGGGATAACAGAAATACTTTCCAGAACTCCTGTTTTATCTCCACAGGTATATGGTTTACATATGTTTAATATATGAGTAGTCAGGTCATAGAAAGGAACAGTATTCTTATATTTGTGCCTTTTGTCGTTTCAGATATTCCCTTCCCCTGCAGACCCCTCCCTTACCTTCCCTGTTTATTATTTTGCATTTACCCCTCGCCTAATGGCTCAAATCCTCTGTTAACATATACTCAGAGGGTTTGTGACGTTTGGAGGTGGGCTGTATGATCTTCATCCGGATCCTGTGGAGCGTACCTGACAGAATAACACGCCCACGAATTTAGCTACACCCGATCCGGGTGGGGGTCATATGGCTACCTTGGAGGATGTGCTTCAGGCCTTGGTACTGGTGCAACAAGAGTTGGTTGCCTCCAAGGCAGAAGCTACGGCCTTAAAGGAAAAAGTAGATAGATTGAGTAGGAACCCTTTTGATGCCTCTCCCTCGCAAATTCAGGTCACTGTTCCTCCTCCTATTCCTCTGGCTAGTCCAGAAAGATACTCGGGTGATCCCTCCAAAACCCAAGTATTCCTGACACAGATTATGATGCACTTCTCGTGCAAACCGGCCTCCTTCCCGACCAATCATTCAAGAGTAGCTTTCGCGATCTCCTATTTGAATGGTGATGCTGCTAATTGGGCTGTGCCGTTAGTGCGTAACGATGACCCTGTTCTAAATAATTGGACGGCGTTTAGGGCTGAGTTCGAACGTGTGTTTGACCGTCGAGCTACCTCTTTCAGCGCAGACAGGGAATTGTTGTCCCTTAGACAGGGTAAGAGAGACTTAATAACCTATCTAACAGATTTCAATCGTTTGGTAGCTGAAACAGCTTGGCCTGAAGAAAAAAGGATGTCTCTTTTTTACCAAGGGTTGAGGGATAGTCTTAAAGATGTTATCGCACAGATAGACCCTCAGCCAACTACTTGTGCAGATATGATCAACCTGACCCTACGTCTGGATGGTCGGATAAGTGATAGAGGGACTGACAGAAGGCGATGGGAGCGAGGGACTTATGGGTCTGAATATACACCCAAGAGAGCAGGGATGGCTACAGAACAAGGGGCTGAACCTATGGAAATAGGGGCGGTTAAGGCCCCACTGACAAAAGAAGAAAAGGGGTCCCCGCCTTATCAAATCCCCTCCTTGACTGTAATGACATTGATGGAGACCAAGACACACATACTCCTTCCCATGGGCTTGGAGAGTCGGTCGTATACCCACCAGGTGAGCGTTATGATCGACTCCGGAGCCACTGGGAATTTCATAGATAGTGGGCTGGTTTCCGCTCTGTCTCTGGAGAGAGTGCCACGGGAGTTTCCTGAAGAGGTACTGGCTGTGGACGGTAAACCATTAAAGTCAGGTAAAATCACAGAACTAACAGACACTCTTGTGTTGTCCGTACCAGTACCGGAAGGACTCCATAGAGAGGAATTACAATTGAATATCATTGAAGCACCTCAATATGAGGTGATACTAGGAATGCCCTGGTTAAGCCGCCACAATCCAACGATTGATTGGAAGACGAAGGAGGTTCGGTTTGCTTCCGAGGATTGTAGGGAACATGTGATTATCTCAAATATCGAGAAGGCGGCAGTCTCGTACCTGCCGCTAGTGGTGGCTACAGCTGCTGAAAAGGAAGTGGTGCTGCCCGTACAGTACAAGGGGTATGAGGATGTCTTTAGTGAAAGCATGGCTGAACAACTGCCTCCTCATAGACCCTACGATTGTCGGATCGATTTGGTGGAAGGAGCAACACTTCCCTCCTGCAGAGTATATGCCCTATCGGTTCCGGAAACCGCTCATTTGAGGGAATATTTAGACCACTATGTGTCCATTGGGTTCATCCGTCCCTCCAGATCTCCCGCTGCCTCCCCCTTGTTTTTTATTAAAAAAGCCAACGGTGAGTTGAGGGCATGCGTCGACTACAGAGTCCTAAATAAAAACACAGTGAGGAATAGATACCCTCTGCCCTTGATAACAGTCCTATTAGATCAGGTAAAAGATGCAAAGATCTACACCCGTTTGGATTTAAGGGGAGCCTACCACTTGGTCAGGGTTAGAGAGGGCGACGAGTGGAAAACGGCCTTTAAGACTCGTTATGGTCTCTACGAGTATACTGTTATGCCGTTTGGGCTGTGTAACGCCCCTGCGGCATTTCAGTATTTTCTGAACGATGTCTTACAGGAGTTTGTGGATGTGTGCGCGGTTGTCTACATAGACGACATCCTTATCTATTCTGACAATTCCAAACAACATCATGTACATGTCACTCAGGTGTTGCAGAAGTTGGGTGACAACAGACTTTTCTGTAAGCTATCAAAATGTGAGTTCAGTGTGCCTGAAGTTGAGTTTTTAGGGGTAGTGCTGAATCATTCAGGATTGCAGATGTCAGAACGAAAGGTGAGAGCGGTGCAAGACTGGCCTGTTCCAAAAAGTGTTAAAGATGTGCAAAGCTTTTTAGGGTTTTCTAACTACTATCGCAGGTTTATAGCACAGTTTTCTCAGGTGGCAGCCCCTTTGTCCAGGTTGTTGAGAAAAGGGGTTCCTTTTCAGTGGAGTGAGGTAGAGGATGGAGCTTTCCAGTCCCTTAAGACAGCTTTTACCTCGGCTCCCATCTTGGCACACCCTAAACCAGAACACCCGTTCATTGTCGAAGCGGATACATCGGATGAGGCTGTGGGGGCTATCTTGTCACAAAGAAATCATCTTACAGGACAGTTACACCCCGTGGCCTATCTATCAAAAAAGCTTAGTCTGGCAGAAAAGAACTACACGATAGCGGAAAAAGAACTGCTTGCGATTAAAAAGGCCTTCCAGGAATGGCGACAGCATCTGTGGGGGGCGGCTTTTCCGGTTACCGTGTTTTCGGACCATCGAAACTTGCAGTACATGAAAACCGCCCGCAATCTCTCACAGAGACAAATGCGGTGGATGCTGTTTTTCTCCGAATATGACTTTGTGATCACCTTCCGTCCTGGGGCTGACAACAAAAAGGCTGATACCCTATCCCGTCAACAACTGGGGGAGACATCCACTGAACTACCTAGACTTGAGGCCATTGTGGATCCAAAGAAAGTGGTGTGTGTGTTGCAGGCCGACTCTTTCCTAGAGCATATCATTCAGGCGAGAACCCCAGGGGAATGGATCGAGTGGGCAACCCAGGGTAGGGACCGCACGTTGAAGAAAGGACTTCCTTTCCAAAACAACAAGTTGTTTCTTCCAGAGGGACCCCTGAGAAAGACTGCATTCGAGTGGTGTCATGATTCTAGGTTGGCAGGTCATCAAGGAGTGTGCAAGACTACGCAGCTACTACAAAGACACTTTTGGTGGGACTCAGTCAAGAAAGACGTGGTCACTTGGGTGAGGTCGTGTAGTGAATGTGCCATGGCAAAGACCGAGACAGGGAAAAAGAAAGGGCTGTTACTTCCTTTACCCACCCCCAAAAGACCCTGGCAGTCCATAAGCCTGGACTTTGTTACCGGCTTACCCCCGGATCAGGGAAAAACAGCTATCCTAGTAGTTGTTGATTGTCTATCTAAGTTGGGTCATTTCATTCCATGTGTAAATTTGCCCACGGCAAGTCAGACAGCGCAGTTACTGTTGTCCCAGGTTATCAGGCTCCATGGAGTACCCGAAGTGATTGTCTCCGATAGAGGACCTCAGTTCATAGCACGGTTTTGGAAGTTCTGGTGTCAGGCTCTGGGCATTCGTTCCTCTCTTTCTACCAGTTTCCATCCACAAACAGATGGACAAACGGAGAGGTTAAACCAAACCCTGAAAAAGTATCTAAGGTGTTATGCTGCCGAAGCTCAGGATTCATGGGTTTCGTTGTTGTGGTTAGCTGAAGTAGCGTACAACAACGCATGGCATTGTTCCTTGGGGGTAACCCCGTTTTGTGCTACGTATGGGTACGACGCTAAAATCCTTCCTATTACCCTTCCGGAGGTGTTAACCAATCAGCCTACTGTATTGGGTCAAATGATGCGTAAGGTACAGGCCATCCACAAAAAGATCAGGTCCCATTTGATCAAAGCAAAAAGGGAGTATAAGAAGTACGAGGATAGACACAGGAGACAAGGGCCTTCTTATGTGGTGGGTGATAAAGTGTGGCTCTCGACAAGAAACATCAGATTTAAACTCTGCAGCATTTTCCACCCTAAGTACATCGGGCCATACACAGTGGTGAAACAGATTAATCCTGTTGCCTACAAACTGAAGCTACCTGGGTCCCTTCGTATACATCCGGTGTTCCATTGTCACCTATTGAAACCAGCATACTCAGCCAGGCGTAGGGCACCACCCCCTGTGTTGTGTGACGGCGGATTTGAGTATGTGGTACGGAGCATTAAGGATTCAAAGTTCCGTAGGGGGGTGCTATGGTACCTGGTGTCATGGAAAGGTTATTCTGCTGAGGATGACTCGTGGGAACCCGTGACCAACATCCATGCACCCGGGGCTATACGTTCCTTCCATCGTAGGTTCCCTCTGCGGCCTGGTCCTAGTAGGCGCTAGAAGGGGGACATGCTGTCAGGGTCTACATTGGCGCCTGCATGACAAAACCCGGTACATCGCCTTAAAAAACTACGTTTCCCAGAAGCCTCGGCTGAGGCTTTATCAGGAAGTAAGACACGCTTCCTGTTGCGTGTTATTCCAGCGTTGGTGCTACGCGAGAGGGAAGCCTTCTCTCGCGGTTTCCGTTTGGTCTTCGAGGATTCCCCTGCGTGAAGGTTCTCGTGCAGGTAGGAGAGGATCCCTATTCTGTTTCTTCTCCGTCATTGAGCGGAGCGCGGTGGCGGCTGCTACGCGTTGCCGTCTCGTCGCGTGCAGTGAAGGAACTGCGCGCGTTCTTGTTTTGTTTTGTGATCGCCATTGGTGCGGAGCGTAGTGGTTCCCAGCCACACGTTACCGTGTTGATCTGGACTGGGTGTACTTTACTAGTCGCTATTGGCAAGTCTAGGCCACTGAGGCTTTAAGGGGTGCACGGTGGTGTTTCTCGCTGCGTGTCACCAGTACAAGCTGCTTGTGATTATTTTTTGTCTTTGAACCCTTGCTGGATTCCAATTGCTATGAAGCATTGTGACACTCTCTGCTGGGTGTTTCCGTGAGGACAACATTTACTTCCATTTGAAGGTTGTGTTCCGATAGTATTTATCCGTGATAGTGCTATCAACAACTGCTGTTATTTCTTTTGGATTCCTTTATTTCATATCTGTGGATAACTGACTGTGTGGTATTCTACAGGAACTGGCAGAGCGGAATGCTGTGGTTCTTGCTTCCCACGCATTGCCGTGTTCTGCGTTTCTCTTGTCTGTGCTGCCACCTCTTTGGTCCTCATCAGTCCTCCTTGTTGAATGAGATGGTGGGATGCTATCCCAGGAACCCCTTGTTTAGAGCTTGTTGCTGGTATGAGAGCTGTAGCATACTAGGTGCATTTGTTCTGGTTGCGTCTGTGATTCCTGGTCTCACTGTATTTATATATTATATAGGACGAGAGTACCCAAAGAGGGATAACAGAAATACTTTCCAGAACTCCTGTTTTATCTCCACAGGTATATGGTTTACATATGTTTAATATATGAGTAGTCAGGTCATAGAAAGGAACAGTATTCTTATATTTGTGCCTTTTGTCGTTTCAGATATTCCCTTCCCCTGCAGACCCCTCCCTTACCTTCCCTGTTTATTATTTTGCATTTACCCCTCGCCTAATGGCTCAAATCCTCTGTTAACATATACTCAGAGGGTTTGTGACGTTTGGAGGTGGGCTGTATGATCTTCATCCGGATCCTGTGGAGCGTACCTGACAGTAAATGTTTTGAGACCGCTTTTTGGTCGAAAAATATTTGTAATTCCACTGCGAGTCACTATTAGGAAGGGACGCCCTTAACACGCCCCTTCATAATACTGAATCGCTAATCCATTTTGCGATTCGGCAATAGGTTATGGAATCGTAAAATAGGGTTTTGTACATAGGAAAATCCTTTTTTTGGCACTAGGTGTCAGCCTAATAATGCTGCAATAGCAGTAACATTTGTTTTGCTACCATTCATCTACGGGCTCACTGAAAAGATGTACAACCATAACAGTGCTTTTATTGGCACTGGACTGGAACTAGGGGTGCTGGAGGTTCTGCGGCACCCCAGATAACATTTAAGGACTTCACTTTGAAAAAAAACACAAGACCCTATGTATGTTTGTCTTCAAAACAAATATGATGTTTTTAAAGAGAAAACTTTTTTGTACGAGCATCCAGGGGCTCGCTTAGCGCGGTCACACTGCGCCCCCGCCCTCCACCAGCAAACTAACAGCCCACGAGGGACGGTGCACAGGAAGGTCTCTACCGACAGCCTTACCCTTCAAAATCATCTTTCAAAATATGTGAACTGTACCGGAAACGATATTAAATCAGCATACTATGAAGAAAGCACAGCGTGTGCAAAAACGGATTTAGAAACGTTGTTTTCGCTTTAAAGTTCTTGTTTCGAGTTTTGCTAAACATATTACATGGTTGCAAGCACAAGAGCAGATCTTCCATCCACCTTCCCCAGGAGGTTATACCTGCACTGTTTCCGGTAAGAGCTCTTGTGGGTGATAAAACAAGTCTTGCACATGATAGGATCGACGACTTGGGCAAGTCCAGTGAATGTACCTCATCCTCGGAACATCTTCTCCAACCCCCCCCCACCCATCACCCAGCTGCCCACTAACATCCATATACATCACCCTGGAACTCGCAGATATCACTCACCGTGCTTCCGACCGTCGGACTGCGTATTGCCGGACATTGGTGGTGGGGGTGCATGTTGAGCCCATTGGGTGCCCAACAGATTGAAGGAGGACTGTCTTCGCTCCCTGGGTTGGAGTCTCCGGACGCTGGGTGTCACAGACTCCGGAACGGGTGCTGGATGTCCAAGCCTCAAATCATCCTGGAAATAGGACCGGATCATCAGGCATTAATGGCCGCCTGGTGAGCACATCGGGTGCCCGGTTATCTGTCTACTGCCCTGGGCCACCGATCTTCCTGGGGACAGGTCCGGAGCGTAGGACGCAGAGGATGTTCATCCGTGCCGAACCCGATGCCAGAAGCTTTATTTGAGCCAAAAATCAAACTTACAAGGTCCGAGGCTGGAGCCGGAAAGATGCCGGCCATGGGGAGCACATTGGTCACCTGGTGGGCACATTGGGTGCCTGGTTATCTTTATACTGCCCTGGGCCACCGATCTTCCTGGGGGCAGGTCCGGAGCATAGGACCCAGAGGATGTTCATCCGTGCCGAACCCGATGCCAGAAGCTTTATTTGAGCCAAAAATCAAACCTACAAGGTCCGAGGCAGAAAGATGGCAGCCATGGGGAACTGGTGAAAGCTAGAGTCCTGAGTGGGACGGAGTGCAGTGTGATGCATCTTGTGTAAAGGTACGAGCAGCAATGTGACCCCGCAAGCCACAACGGAGGCTACCGACTGCAATGAGAGTGAAACGGGATGACTGCTGCGCTCCTGCCGTGAGAATCACCTGAAACGCGATCCCGGTCTTCAGCGCCCTGCGGATGACTGCGCTTGGAGGCTAGGTGCCTCTGACCTGGACATCACGGTGTAATGGCGCTGGACCCGGTGAAGCCTGGAGTGCTCCTGTTTTTTCTGCCCCAGTAAGCCCTTGGAGCCAAGTGCCTGAGTGTGACTGTGGGGAGGGTGAGAGGACCCCTCGGTCGGGATCGGGTGCAGATCTGAATCCGCTGTGTCTGCTTAACAGGGGCCCAATTGGAGGCTGCTCCAACCTGTACGTTCTACTGGTGCCTAGAGACTTGCCCCTACTGGGAGGTCCGATCCACTGCGAGGCAGTAAGGGTTGGAGCCAAAGTCTGGCATGTGACACGTGTCACTCTGTCATGTGGCATATGCCACATCTGATGTGACATATGCCATAGATTTTCTACTTGGTCTTTCATTATTATCAGTTGAGCATTTCCAAGGGTCTATGTTTCACTCTGCTAAAATAAATAAATTGTTTAAAAAAATTAAAAAAATATTAAAAAATAATTTCCCGAGGTGGGGTTTGAACCCTGGTCAAAACTCACTCATAGCCCCTGTTAATTAACAGTGAGCCATCTACTCTGCTGAAAGTTCCCCAGCCAAAAGCATATATGTCATAGAATAATGATGTCGGTCCTTCCTCTATTTCTATTGTCTTTGGACTTTAGATACCAGAAATCTTCTCTCGATTTACATTCTTTAAATACAAATAGCCCTTCCTTTCATACAGTCTGCCACTAGCCCCATGCATTTATTATTGTTACACAATCATCCCCAAATTCTCATTCCACTAA
Organism: Lissotriton vulgaris; assembly: GCF_964263255.1. Lineage (NCBI taxonomy): Eukaryota > Metazoa > Chordata > Amphibia > Caudata > Salamandridae > Lissotriton > Lissotriton vulgaris. The sequence continues at coordinate 1,138,082,673 of NC_141687.1, forward strand.
ATAAGTGATTTCTTTCATAGCAAACCTGTCCCCCCTATCCACATGCCACACAGCATGCCATCATCAATGCCTGACATGCACTATAACTAAGGAGGCCATAGTTCTCCCAGATACTTCTAGGGGGTGATTTACAAAGGCACAGCTTTCATTTGTGGAATTAAGAAATAAAAAATAAAAAATAAAAAAACGATTTGCCCCAGCTGGGGTTTGAACCCTGGTCAAAACTCACCCAAAGCCCCTGTGCATTAACAGTGAGCTATCTACTCTGCTGAAAGTTTCCCAGCCAAAAGTATGTATGTCATAGAAAAATAATGTCGGTCCTTCCTCTATTTCTATTGTCTTTGGACTTTAGATACCAGAAATTTTCTCTCGATTTACATTCTTTAAATACAAATAGCCCTTCCTTTCATACAGTCTTCCACTAGCCCCATGCATTTATTATTGTTACACAATCATCCCCAAATTCTCATTCCACTAAATAAGTGATTTCTTTCATCGCAAACCTGTCCCCCCTATCCACATGCCACACAGCATGCCATCATCAATGCCTGACATGCACTATGACTAAGGAGGCCATAGTTCTCCCATATACTGCTAGGGAGTGATTTACAAAGGCACAGCTTTCATTTGTGGAATTTAGAAATAAAATAAAAAAAATTAAAAAAAACGATTTTCCCCAGCTGGGGTTTGAACCCTGGTCAAAACTCACTCATAGCCCCTGTTCATTACCAGTGAGCCATCTACTCTGCTGAAAGTTCCCCAGCCAAAAACATGTATGTCATAGAATAATGATGTCGGTCCTTCCTCTATTTCTATTGTCTTTGGACTTTAGATACCAGAAATCTTCTCTCGATTTACATTCTTTAAATACAAATAGCCCTTCCTTTCATACAGTCTGCCACTAGCCCCATGCATTTATTATTGTTACATAATCATCCCCAAATTCTCATTCCACTAAATAAGTGATTTCTTTCAAAGCAAACCTGTCGCCCCTATCCACATGCCACACAGCATGCCATCATCAATGCCTGGCATGCACTATGACTAAGGAGGCCATAGTTCTCCCAGATACTGCTAGGGGGTGATTTACAAAGGCACAGCTTTCATTCGTGGAATTTAGAAATAAAAAAAATAAAAAAAAAATAAACGATTTTCCCCAGCTGGGGTTTGAACCCTGGTCAAAACTCACTCATAGCCCCTGTTCAGTAACAATGAGCCATCTACTCTGCTGAAAGTTCCCAAGCCAAAAGCATGTATGTCATAGAATAATGATGTCGGTCCTTCCTCTATTTCTATTGTCTTTGGACTTTAGATACCAGAAATCTTCTCTCGATTTACATTCTTTAAATACAAATAGCCCTTCCTTTCATACAGTCTGCCACTAGCCCCATGCATTTATTATTGTTACACAATCATCCCCAAATTCTCATTCCACTAAATAAGTGATTTCTTTCTTAGCAAACCTGTCCCCCCTATCCACATGCCACACAGCATGCCATCATCAATGCCTGACATGCACTATGACTAAGGAGGCCATAGTTCTCCCAGATACTGCTAGGGGGTGATTTACAAAGGCACAGCTTTCATTTGTGGAATTTAGAAATAAAATGTAAAAAAAAACAAAAAACGATTTTTCCCAGCTGGTGTATGAACCCTGGTCAAAACTCACTCAAAGCCCCTGTGAACTAACAGTGAGCCATCTATTCTGCTGAAATTTCCCCAGCCAAAGGCATGTATGTCATAAAATAATGATGTCGGTCCTTCCTCTATTTCCATGGTGTTTTCGGACTATTGCTGGTACAAACACTTGTTCTATTTATATGTTTTAAATACAAATATCCCTTCCTATTTTACAGTCTGCCACTAGCCCCATGCATTTCCAATTCTTACACAATCATCCCCAAATTCTCATTCCACTAAATAAGTCATTTCTTTCATAGCAAACCTGTCCCCCTCTTACACATACCACACAACATGCCATCAATGCCTGACATGCACTATGACTAAGGAGGCCATAGTTCTCCCAGACACTGCGATGGGGGTGATTTGCAAAGGCACATCTCTCATTTGTGGAATTTAGAAAACAAATAAAACAAATAAAAAAAACTATTTTCCCCAGCTGGGGATTGAACCCTGGTCAAAAAACGCTCAAAGCCCCTGTGAACTGCCAGTGAGCCATCTATTTTGCTGGAATTTGCCTCCAGCCACAGGATCATTACACATGTAAAAATGATGTTGGTTCCTCCTGTATTTCCAGGGTGTTTGGACTTTAGCTGGTACAAACACTCGTTCTATTTATATGCCATTAAGGAGAGAGACGCGGGCGTATTGGCCGCAAGGACGCAGTCCAGTCTACTATGTGTGTCGTGCGTCGGATGTAACAAGTAAAGAGCCTCTCAGTGGGATGGCTGTACGCCACACATCCACAGCTCCCAAATTATGCATCACTTCCCCTAGGCGTGCCGTCATACGTGGTTTCGTGCCAGAGCGAGGAGGATGCCGATCTAGATCCGGGTCCAACACACAATTAAAATCCCCAAACCAAACGAAGGGGGTGTCCAAGTCCGAGACAATAAGGTCCTGGAGATGGGAAAAGAAACCCGGATCATCAATGTTAGGCGCATAGGAATTTAAGACCAGGAAATCCCTACCATCTAGCTTGATTTGCAGCAGCAAGTACCTGCCTTCGACATCTGCCTCAACATACTGAACGGCACAGGGAACCCCAGGTGCCACCCAGATTAGGACCCCCCTGGCATAGGTAGAATAGGAAGAATGAAAAATCTGGCCCCGCCATTTTTAGGACAGCTTCTGGGCACCCTCTTCGTTCAAGTGGGTCTCCTGGAGGCACGCAATGGAGACGCCATGGCGTCGGAGGAATGAAAGGACCCTGTATCTTTTAGTGCAAGTGCCCAATCCACGCATGTTCCAAGTTAAGAATTTAAACCCCATGACAGGAAATCACACCCAACCTGGCCATATATTACAAACAGCGTGATCCACCACCCACGGGCCCAACCAGCATCCAGGCCGGGGGACCTAGCCCATCTGATCAGCCATTCAAAAACCAGAAACACAGTACTCTCAATGCCAGCAACAACTTCCCCTCCCAACCCCACCAACCCCCCCAAACACCCCCAACCCCACAACCCCCCCATAACATCTACCCCCACCCCCACCCACGAGCAAGATGACAGCAACAACAAAACACGCTATCCTGCCCTCCCCCTGCTGGTGCCAGGACGTACACAGCCACCCTATTCGTCCCATCCAACACACACACACACACACACACACACACCCAACCAAACACCACCCACCCCCCCTTCTAGCTCCCCATGGGACCCAGACGTACAGGAATGAACCTGGGCTCGGCCGCCGGCATCAGTCCCGAAGCAGGGCCCTCCCCAGCCAAAATAAAGACAGACACCGCCACATAAGGTCGTTCCAACGGGATACAGGTCCTACGCTCCACTCCGTCATTCAAGCTCGAACAGCACGGCTCCCAGGTACCTCATACAAACTCAAGGCCCAGCACTAAAGCCCCCAAAGCAGAGCACAACACTCTTCACTCCAACAGTACCTTATGACAGAGCCGTCCCCGGCAGCAGTTCAGATATTCTAGTCTCTGGGATCACCGGAGCCGTAGAGTCTTTACCTGGCACAATGTCCTGCAGGGTATCTGGAACCAACACGTCCCCAGGAGCGGATGCGCCAGAGGACTCTGGACCATCCCTCGCCAAGGAAGGTCCCAACGTCTCCGCCTTCCGCATCGTCGTCTCTGGGGATCGTTCCCCTAGGTCTCACGGGGCCCCCCTCGCTCTCCCGGGGGCATGTCGTCACCCCTCTATCTCCTGCCACTCCCAAACCTCAGCGGGCTATTCGAAGAAATGCGCCCGGCCCTGAGATATCACCTTGACCTTGGCCGGATATAACAGCATATATTGTAGCTTCATCTCCCGGAGCTTCTGCTTGACTCCCAGGTAGGACTTCCGCTGCTCTTGCACCTGTTGGGTGTAATCAGGATAGATGCATATGCGGCTGTTCTCAATGGTGAGAGACTCCGTCTCCCTCACCGCCTTCAGAATGCAATCCCGGACTTTATAGTTCAGGATCTTCGCAATCAATGCCCTCGGGGGCTCCTTCGGGGGCTCCCCCGGGCGCGGGGGGGGGGGGGACCATGGCCATATGCGCCCGTTCGATGACAAATACATTTGATAGCCCATGCGGGCACAGTTGAGTCCGAATCCAGTCCTCCAGGAAGCCCTCGGCATTCCCCGCCTCCAAACGCTCCGGCACACCCAGGACTCTAATGTTGCTGCGGCGCGCCCTACCCTCCGCGTCCTCAGCTCTTCGTTCCAATGCGTGCGTCATAGAGGTGAGTTGCGTGACTGTCTTCTGGAGGGAAGCCACCTGCCCTTGTAACTGGGTAATGTTACACTCCGCATCCGATACCTTATCCGCCACTTTGCCAAGATCCGTTCCCAGGAGGTTGACATCAAGCGATACAGTCTCTATATGCCGCTCCAGCACAGAATGGGAGCCCTGTATGGCCTTCAGCAACTCCGCCCGGGAAGGCTCCGCCGGCACATCCGCGCACTCCTCTTGACCTGTCTGCCGCGTAATCCGTTGCGACGGCAGACGCTGGGTTGTATACTGTGTGATACTATTAGGCTGAGTGGATTTCGACATCCTGTCCTTACGCAGAGCCAGCAGACCAGGCACTCAGCGACCACCGCAGGGGAGCACCAAGGATTGTATACGGGTACCTCCGCTCAGTAGCGCGCCTCCTGGTTGCTCTTCAGGTCACTGCCATTCCGCTCCCGATCTCCCATCCAGCAGGACCAGGCTGTAGCAATGGGGTGGTGCACACAAGGATCAAGCACTACCTCAGTGCGTCCCCAGCGAAATTCAAGATTAACAAAACTATGTCCACACCAGTTCCTGTAACACTTGGTGTCCCTCAAGGATCCTCCCTCTCCCCTACTCTGTTCAATCTACTCATGGAACCACTTACCGCACTACTTCAAGCATCTAATGTTCAATTTCACATGTACGCAGACAATATCCAGCTCTACCTTAAAATACACACCCTTGATGACATCAAAATACTAAACACAACGCTTAGGAACATACAGACTTGGCTGGCTGGCAGAGAATCACCTCAAACTTAACGCTCAAAAAACGGAATTCCTCCTAATAGCGCCTCCCACCAAAGTCCCCCTCACTCAGTCCTGGCTTAACCATCTCATTGCACTCAACGTTCAACCTACTATTGTGGACTCAGCGAAATCTTTAGGCATAACCCTTGACTGCAATCTCAATATGCATCATCACATCAGCAATGCAACGAAGGGAGCTAATTTCCAAATCAACACATTGCGGAAATTGAAAACTTTCCTTCCTCCCAATGACTTCAGAACTGCAGTCCAAGCCCTAGTCACCCCTCTGTGGTCTCCCCATATCGACAATCGCACCATTAAAAGCCTCTATTAATGCTGCAGCCAGACTAATCACGGGCTCAAAAAAACTTTCACACATTTCTCCTGATCTAAAAGCTTTGAACTGGCTGCCTTACGAAGCTAGAATACATCTGAAAATTGCCTGCATGACCCACAAGGCTATACACCACAACTCCCCCAGCTACCTCGCTCAGAAACTGACAATCTCGGGTGGCTCAAGAGTGACAAGAAGTGCAGACAATCTTCTTTTGAAACCTCAGAGATTTCACAAGAAAAAAAACTATAAACGCTCCTTCTCAGGGATGGCGCCCAGGATCTGGAATGCCCTCCATCCAGAAATCAGACTTATCTCATCCTCGGCATCCTTCAAAAAAGAAGTAAAATCTCTCCTATTAGCTAAATTTACCTGAACTTTGACTAATGTAATCTCGTAACTCAGTACTCTTCCTCCTATGACTATGTATATTGAGCACCTATGCACCGTTGCTACCTTACCTTGTTTCTTTTTTTGTAACCATTTGCTCATCTTTGCACAAAATGTTTTGTTTAATTATTACTCCTTGCCTTTTTATCCCATTCTGTATGTAAAGAGCTCTGATATCCGTAAGGATCTTGTTCGCGCTCTATAAAACTTTTAAAATAAATAAAAATAAATTAAATTCACTATCAGGACATGCCACACACACCAGCGCATGTCCTACCTTTCACATACAGTGCACCCTGCCCATGGGGGTACATTGGACCTACCTCAGGGGCGACTTACATGTAGAAAAGGGAAGGTTTAGGGACTTGCAAGTGTGTGCACTTGCCAATTCGACATGGCAGCCCTAGGCTGTGGACAGGCTACGCAATGGCAGGCCAGAGTTACACTTTACAGGCTGTTTGCGTGGGTGGCACAATCCAGTGCTGCAGCCCACCAACAGCATTTGATGTATATGCCCTGGCACTCGCAGTGCACTTTACTAGGGACTGAACATGAATCAAATAGCCAATCATGAAAAAACCAATCCATAACACAGTTTACACAGAGAGCATGTGCACTTTAGCACTGATTTGGAGTGGTTAAGTGCCCATAGTCCTAAAACCAATGCACACAGGTCAGGAAATAATAGGAGGAAAAATCAAAATATTTGGGGATAACCCTGCAAAAAGGACCATTTCCAACAAGCAGTCACACACATGCAAGCACAAACTCCACTCAATAGCAGTCACACACATGCACACTCGACTCACGAGCAGTCGCACACACTCCACTCACAAGCAGTTACACAAATTCAAGTGCAAACTCCACTCACGAGCAGTCGCACACATGCACACTCCACTCACGAGCAGTCACACTTATGCATGTGCACACTCTACTCACAAGCAGTTGCACATAGGAGCACTCGAGCTCTTCCACTAATGTTATGTGAATGTGATGGCATGCAAACAGCTCCTTCATTCTGCAGGCAGAATGCATGGTGAGCACAGTGCGGGGGAGACACTCAGAGTGTGAAACTCTCTGATGGATCCTGTCTGGATTGATACTGAAGGGCTCAGGAAACAGAGGAAAACTATGAAACAAAGAAAACAGCAGTGTGGGGACTCCATTTTTTTTTTTTGTAAAATTTTTTATTGGAAAACCTCAGACATACCATTACAGGAGATTAAAGCACGGACCATTGATAATCGACAACAGCATACAAGAATAGAAAGCCTCGCAGAACGAAGGAAAACATTGCAGCAATGGTCAACGCAGTCTTATGTAAAGGATCTATAAATGGATATGTCCACAATGTTCCAGGAGTCGGGAGGGTTTCTTTTTCTAATAGGATTCGAGGATATTACAGCGTGCAATTTTATAAAACAAGAAAAGAGAATTGGAGCTAAGCGCAGAACAGGAGAGCAGTCATCATTAAAGGAGCACATAGCGGGAAGAATGATAAAAGGAGGCAGTCGCCGAAACGCAGTGTCCCACCAGCAAGAAACTAGAACCAACAGCTACGTCACATAACGACACAATACAGTAAACTCCCCAATAACGCTGGACCCCGAGCCCAAATTAAGCAAAAGAGTATTTAAGAAAAAAGGAAGGAACAGAGTAAGAAAGAAAAAGAAAGAGGGCCATAGGAACAAAGGAAGAACATAAAACACGTCCCATCCCCCAACCCCCCACCCTGCATACCAGCGGAAGGCCACGGCCCACCCCCTCCATAGGCATGCCTGTCGCCCCAAGAAGACCCCAAAGCGGGAAATAACAGAGGAGGGCCGTAGCTCCAGCCCCAGACTCACCCCCAGCCTCCCAACCCCTAAAAAGCGGAAGTCCACTAAGAAGGAGCGTGAGCAACAGTGTATGATCATCCCAGCCGTACAAAGTCTCTAGTCCAAACAACGTTTCGTTCCGGCACTGAAGTCACTCAGGATATGTCAAAGCAGCGGTCAGTCCTGACCAGTCCGGAAAAAAATCGGCTTGCCACCCAATCCGTGCACAGTGAGACGCAGTATACCAACAGTACCAGTTGAGGCCACACAGATCCACAACAAGGACCACATTAGTAGCAAAGGAACATCTCTCCAGGGCATCCCAATAGTCCGCGGCAGTGCATGGCCCCCATGATCGGGAAACAAATGGGCCGATAGTAGAGCAAAGGGGGTAGCAGGCACACTATCCCAGATATAATGTTCCCCAGTCTCTTCATCCAGCGGCTCACATTCTTGAAAATCAGCTACTGCGGTCGCCGGGGAGAAGGTGGGCAGACACTCGTTGCTGCATGTATCTGCGACTAGGTGCACTACAACAGGAGAAGATATCAGCTGCGCAAGCCGCATAGCCGTCCCCAGATCTTTCAGAGCAGTGTGCAGGTCTTTGATGGCCAACAAAACATCTTTCACCATAGGCGCCATTACACCCCACGCAGTCAGCCGGGACCTCGGGACTCAAGAACAAAGAAAGAGCCGCCCCAGTAGCAGTTCAGCTGAAACAGGAACGTACAGGTCGTAGAGGAGTCGCGGAGAGTCACAGTCGAGCCCCGGGCAGCCACAGCGGCACTCACCTCTCACCGCAGTCCCGTTATGATCAAGCCCGGGCAATAGGTTCCGCCTCGCAGCGTGCCGTCCCCAAGGTCAGGATTTCCAACCAAAAGGCTTGAGTATGCAGGCAGTAGGTCCGGCGCTGCGAGCGCATTCGATGTCTGCGGTAAGGTGGTTTCGGTTTCACCTCCGGGGCCATCATGGCCGATCGGGGCCGTTGTTTATCTCCTGTGAGGTGGCCATGCTGCAACCTGAGGTCCCGGCTTATCCAGACTGAGGGCCGAAGATTTCAGGACGACGTTTCCAAGCCATCCGGGGCGGTACGCGGACCGGAGTTACACGGTCGGGCTCCGCTACTGTTCATCTGCACGAAGCCACGGCTGGGGTGCAGGATCACGGGCAGGATATCACGGAAGACGAGGGTGGGCGGCGGAGCTGGGCGTCCGTGCGGCCATCTTGGCCGCCGTCCTGGCTCCTCCCCGGGACTCCATTTTTTTATTCCATATATAAACACAAGCCTGCAAAGTTTCAAACGAGCCCGGATAGCTCAGTCGGTAGACCATCAGGCTTTTCATTTGAGGGTCCAGGGTTCAAGTTCCTGTTCGGGCAGTTCGTTTATTTTACTTTTTTTAAATCTATGATTTCTATTTTTGTTCTTAAAGGCCAACGCTCCTAGTATAAATAATCTTTGCAAGCTCTTTAAGGTTGGAATTCGCTAATTGCTCTCCTTTTCGAAATTTAATGTTGTCTCCGTAGCGCCACCTCCTGTCTGTCTGTCACGGTGCACCGATTTCAACGAGTGATAATCGGAAGTGCAGTCTGTGTGCAGCCGGATCCCACTCGGGCTTCCGCTCGTTGACATCTCTGCTCATTATCAGATACTTCTGTTTTGCATCTTATAAATGTAGCAAACGTACTATATTCTATTCACAAATTTGAAACAACCTCGTGCAAGGGAAATGAGTGTAATATATTTTTTGTTTTTAATTAATGTCTTCTTGTTGTAAATCGTTTGAAATAAAAGGATGTGAACATTTTCTAAAAGAAGTCACTGTGTGTGCCTTAAACCATCTTCCCTCAACAAGGTTAATTTTTGCCACTTCCAGTGCAATGTGCAGAACTGGTGCGAAAATATAGAGCACGAGCTCTACGTGTACCGACATGTAAACCCTATTGGTAAATGAACTTCTCAGTGGCATGTTGGTCTAGGGGTATGATTCTTGCTTTGGGTGTGAGAGATCCTGGACGAGTCATCTTTTGATTTTAATATTTTTGGTTTAAAATAGGGGCACTGAAAAACACATCAGAAAGATAAAAAATAACCTTTTTTCTTATTTAAAACGCATTAAATAAAAATTAAAAAATTTGAATATGAGAAAAATAAGAAAGAAAATGGGGCTCATCCAGGCTTTGAACCCGGGACCTCTCACACCCTAAGCAAGAATCATACCCCTAGACCAACAAGCCACATTGCATGTTATTGCATCTTTCTCATATTCCAATTCTTAAAGCTCAGAGCTGCCACCAGAGCAGCATAGGGCTTTCAAGTAGACTTTTAAAGGGACCGCTCCATTAAAACCCACTCACTGAACAGCAGAGAAGGAATTAACAGCAGAACCAGAAGGACCCATAAGAACACTTCTTACCTCCCACGTCTGTGAGACTCACCGGCAATAGAGCAGGGGCGCCACATGCGCAGAGAGCGCTGTATCAGGACGTGCGTTATTTATACTTTGATAAACCTATTTTGTACAGTCATTTTAAGGGCCATTTTCATCTCTCATTAATTCTGACCAATATACTCGAATATGCTTCTAAGCCAGTGCATTAAATGGAACTATAGAAGTGAAGGTGCTCGCTATTTACAGTATCTGTTATTCTGCTTTCTCCTGAGAAGTGTACTGGCAGCACTGCGGAGAAGTGCACCTACTCACCCTTTCAAATGGAAGAAGTGCAGGTACTCAGTACCGGACAGAGTACTTGCCCATTTAAAGCAATGCACAATGCTATAAATAGCAAATAAAACCATATAAATGATGAAATTAGTAGACACACGTACACGCTCCGTCATCAGATTTTCTCCACACCCCTACTCATCACTCCCACGTTCACCAGTAACTAGACGTAAAAGAATGAGTGAGTGAAAGTGTGTGAGGGTGTATTCTAGGTTGCACTCCCCCATCCCATGAACATAGAGTGGGATTATGCTCCCACTACTTCTTTCTCCTGAGTACAAGAAGAGAAGTCCAATCCTTCATGGCTCCTCTCAGGTCAAAGACAGCAGGTCCAGTCCTCTTCAGTTCGTCCTCAGGCCCAGAAAGTGTTCTGAAGTTGCTGCCTGGAGATCAGGGCATAGCTTCAAGGGGGTTGTTTGGGGGTGTGACACCCTCCCAAATTAATGCATTAATTACTTGGCATTTGGGCTCAGGGCCCTGTGTCGGGTCTGCTATCTATGTGTTTTTCTAGTTTTGACCCGAGAATAAAAGACGAAAGATTAACCTTTTATGTGAATTGGCGCCAGAGATATGCAACTGGAGACTGAATTTCAAAATGTGAAACCAGATAAACTTAAATCAATACCTGCTTCCCTGCTTCTTCAAATTGTGTGATCCTAAACAAATCTTTTATTTTGGAGCCTCCTTTTTCTTTATTATCCTACATAGGCACAATTCTAACTACTTCAAGTTGTGCGCTGTAAAACCACCTCTTATGCTTGATTTTATAATCTATAATGTTGTGCCTTCTATAATAAGAATCTAGGACACGTTTAGCATTTAAATGACTACTTTAACAATTGCGATACAAAAGGGGATGATGGACGGAGCGTTTGAGCGAATCAAACACTCACCCCCAGTCAACTGATCTGGGTTTAATCCATCACCATTCTTTAGCCCACTCTGCCACCCCAGTGCAGACATGGCCATATGCAAATCAGTCTGACACTGTGCCTCATGGGAACAGTCCAGCCCGAACTGCCAAGCCAATGCCTTCCCTGGGCCGGAAACAAGCTACTGAGGACCGGTTTCAGGCAATTTCAGCCTTCATCAGCCCGGCTTGCTTGAATCCAGTGACAAAGTGAGCAAGGTACTCACGTCTGAGCATACCCTGCCACACTTTAACAATTGAGCAGAAGCGTGCCTCCGGCTGCGACAATCGGTCTCCGCAGGACACCCTTCATTTTGTACTTTTATGTCTTTTCTATAGGACGCCTAGACTGAATTTTTTGGTAGATATCTGAAAACAGGCGAAATTCTGTCATGCTGAAGTTGCCCTGCTCTTTCTACAAAGAGCAAACAATATGCGCACTTTATGCTGTATTATGAATTTCATTAAGGTCTCAGTAAGGCTGAGAAATACTAGAGGACTGAGTTAATCAATGTTTAAGATAAAATTCATTTCTACTTTTTATCTGTATCAGCGATTTTTAGATTGAGTTCAGATATTGTATTTAATTGTATTTTTTAACTGTATATATGTGCTTTTATGATGTTTTTTAATCATCGAATAAATTTCCGAACTTGAACTTGAATTTGAACTTGACTACTCATTTTCTGCTTAGTTCACTAATGACATTGTCGGGTTGAGCAATGAATATTTCTAAAAAAACTATCAGTTTTAATAAACTTGTTTATATGCATTGACATCATCTGATGTACAAAATTAAAAGGCTTCTGCATGTTTAAGAAAAACATTTTTGGGGCGGAAAGAGCGTTCTATATGCACAGAGGATGCCCCAAGAAGTGGTCTAGGATAGGGGGTACATGGAATGCATTCAGAGGAAACATATATGAACCCCCACAGGCAGATTCGATCTCAAATGTCAATGAGTAATGGATGTATAAGGATAATATGTATGTATGTTTTGCAGCCGATTTTATAAGATGTATTGTTGTGGTTTTAATTAAATGAAACAATAAAAACTTTTTCACGTAAAAAAAAAATGTATGTTTTGCTATGCTGCTATGCACTGTGGTGGAAATGATGCAGCGTTTTTGCTAATGTATCAGCGACAAAGATCAATACTTTACTATATAATGAGAGACAAGAACCTCGTAATATGCTCTGTAGGCGCAAAGCAAGTGGATTGCATTTGGTTATGGTTTAAAAAATTCAATACAAAATATATATATTTTTTGTAAGAAATACATCTTTTGAATTTTGAAGCGATTGCATCGTATTTTTATTTTATGTTTGTTGCACAATATAAGTAGCAACATTTTTCATGGCTCCGTATTCGTACAGACTCTTGGGGCCAAGCCAGACACATGTCTCAGTTCTAGCTCGGTCCAGCCAAATAATAGGCCCTCAAGTTCTCCTCTATTTCAGAATCAGGCCTATTACATGGGGTTGCCATTCAGTTAATAACAATATTTACAAAATGCAAGGACTAGAAACATGGGGCTCCGCCACATGCAGCAATTTGACAAGTCTACCATCAAGGCTTCTTGTAGCAGAGAAGAAGAAGAGCGCATGAAGCAGTCATACATGTAAAATAGGCGATCCCAGGGAAGGGACTCAAGGCCTTTATGGTGTACATGACCGTAATCATGAGTTCCCAGGGAGAACAACCTGGTCGATGTGGGATGGGTAGGGGCGTAGCTACTACAGGCGTCTTTATGGTATAACACCCCTCAAATGCATTCTTCGTTTGGTAGTTGGGCCAAAGGGCTCTGAGTCCAGTGTGCTATATCTGTGTCCTTTTTTTCTCATCACTCTCATTTCACAAAGAGGTTTTAACTTGTTAATTTTTTTGATTGCAATCTTAAATATATATATAGTGACTGCTTTACCAAAATATGAAATCTATCCCTATAGAAGTACACCTTGAATGGGTGCAAATATACTACTTTTTTTAATTCACATAGCTTGGCAGTAGTAGACTTATGAATGATGCTCCAGTCTGAGATTTTAAGGTATATCACTGACAATCGAACACCCGAAAGGTGATGGGATGAATAATTGCAAATAGTATAACGAGTGTCAAATGCTTGGGGAAGCATTCCAACCCATCGTTTTGTGCCCAATGTTACACTGCAGACAGAGGCCCACTTAACCCCTTTTGTGCTCCCGTCGGCCACTACCTCGCTGGTGCTGCCTACCGGCCGACGGAGCCCCGTCCAGCAATTAGAACGCCTGCACCGCAGCGGAAAAAACGCTGCGGTTAAGGCGTTAAAGCAAATCAGTACTGATGCTGTTTCTCATGGGCAAAGCCCATGACAAGCCTTGATCATCTTACCTGTCCACCCTGCAGCTGACTGCTTTTTTAATTGGGAAATTTGAGCCCCCCCTGAATCTCACTAACTAGGCCAGTCCCCTGCTGGAGATGCCACATTCATGCCTGGCACATAATCAGACACATAAGGGCTTGATTTGCTTGATGCACAGAGTCAAGTTTACTCTTCCTGTGAGTTCATGTCCCCATTACATTAAGGTTGTTGAACTTGTTACTGTGCCTACTACATAATACACTGCAACCTACAAGCTGCAGGCTCTAATCCCTAAAGTATAGTTAAAGGTGACTGAGCCAGCTGCACAGGCCTGCTTGTGATCTCCAGGTTACACATCCCAGTCCAGTTACGGTTACTCAAAGGCTCAGTTTACTGCAGAATAATGTAAATAAACTGCAGATTGCACTTTTGAATTCACATAGGAGCTACCCAGCCTCTCACTCTTCTAAGGTGGACACAATCTGTAAATTGAAATATAATGCTAACATGAAGTAGGACTCAAGTTACTGTGGGTGAGTCTCCAGCACATCTTTCATAATAACCATGTATCTTTCAAAATACTCCTCTCTTATTACAGTATTGCTGGGGGGACTGGTGATTTACATGGTGAGCTCAGGTCACATTCCCTACTTTCCCCAGTTGTAGCATTAGGAATTGTAAAGCACATTTTCACCCTGAAAAGTACATTGGTACTGAAAAACAGATGTTCATTGTTCTCTAACTCTATAGTGCTCCTTTTATTAACCACAGAAAGATGAAAGGCTGAGTCAACTTACCAGCCTTTGAACCTGTGACCCTGAAGTCAAACACAGATCTCTGCAGTTAAATGTATGAGTCCCCAGAGCCACCAACTGAGCAAAAGCAGCAGGTCAAGCAGTGCACTATTCATAGTGTTTGGCTACAGACAGCTGCAGCTGTCTGTTAGCAACTGCTAATGAGTAGGCCTGGGCGGAGTTTGTGGAGTTCCGCATGACTGAAAAACTCTGCTGTGCTGCGCGGACTTCCGCAAGCAGCAGAGTGCGTTACGTTGCACCATTCGCACTGATTTTTAGAACTTGGTGTTTGACCTGTGCTATAAAATCAGTGCAAAAGGTGCACGCACAGCGCAATAGGGTGCAGCTTCTTTCTGCTGCTCGAGTTGATGTTCTACTAGAGCAGCAGCTTCCTCAGCGCGAATGGAAGGTTTCTCAACGCAAGCGGTAGCGACCATCCACACTGCCAGCATTGAAAGATATCGCTGGGAGGTGGTCTGGGGTAAAATTCTCCCCGCTTGCAAACTTAATGTTGGTGAGCGCAAGTAAGTTAAAAACTCTGCTCTGCGGAGTTTTTCAGAACTCCGCGTGCTACGCGGAGCGTGGAGTGGGAAAAACTCAGCAAAATCAATGAGCGAAGTGGAATTTCATGCTCAGGCCTACAAAAGAGCTCCACACTATCAGGGTCGCTGCATATTCATTTTTTTACATTTTGCTGTTGAAAACCATTATATCAAATGAGAAGTGACTGCCATCTTCTACTTCATAACTTGCAATGCATGAAATAATGGTATTGTTACCTTAGGTATCACAGGCAAACCACTTGTGTTGGCTTTGTCAAATGCTTCTTTCTGTTCTTATCTTTATGTGTTGCCCGTCACGCCAACACTCCGTGAAAAAGCATTGGCATAGCCAATATGTCGTGCCTTTGGGACCTTATAATTATTTGGCCATGCAGCACATTATCCTGGGTGATACAGCATCTACTGTTACTTCACGGAATGGGAGGAATGGCACCCTCACAGCTGCACCATCCCGTAAAGGACAGTGCCCTCACAGCCATTGTTAGAGCACAGTGCTGCTACAGCTGCTCCAAGCAGAAAACACACAGCACTCCTGTAGCTGCTGTGAGACGTTGGCCTGGCATATGCTGTCCACTATTCTAGTGGGCACCTAGCACCAGTCCAAATGACCCTTATTGATGGTAGAATGTGCGTGCCCATACACACACACGCACACACACCCATACACACACACTCACACACACCCTCCACCCCCACCCACCCCCCTCTCCCTCACCAACAAACATTGCGTGCTTTTTCTTTCCCTCCCTCCTCCTTCTCTATGGCTGGTCTTCTTCCGTCCCTGCAGCGCTGTTACTGGTAGAATGATGCGTGTGCTGTGGCTCCTCTGGGTCCTCGGCTGGGCCAGCATGTACTCACAAAAAGACCCACTGGTCATCTTGGACAACGACAACCGATCTCTCCTTCTTCACCGAGTTCTACGCCTCGCCACCGGGCACGAGTTGCAGGCCAAGCCGATGTGCACGGTCACGGCTTGCCTCCAGCGTGCGCTGCTCTTTCACTTTCCCTTAGTTTTGAGTCGTGGAGCTCAACGCTGAGACTACAGTGCAGAGTCCTTTCCGGAACCAGGGAAAGCACACGTAGTAGAAGAGGGTACGTGGCATAGCCCTTGATGAGCAGCTGAGGAAGAAGCCTACCAAGCCGATACCTGATTATGAGTTACAGCTCGACGTCCGGCCCTGAAGACGAGCTATGCAATAGAGACCTACGACAAGCCAAGGAAAAGCATAGCGGCGAGACACTGGGTCCAAGTGCTGCATTAATTAGGTGAGAGCTGCGGGTTTGACGAGGCAGCTTGGAGAGGACGGCGTTGGAGACTGGCCCTTACTATTTGTCTACAGGATCATTGGGCAGATGCAATTGCATTTTCGTTGCAGAGCGGAAAATCCCCCTGCTCTTTCTAGCAGTTGCTCCTAAGCGATTCCTGCACGCACCAAGTTCATCAATGACTCCTGTCAGGCCGCCTCCAAAATGAAAACGCATTTTCAGAGCTGCCTTTGTTTCGAAATCACTCTTTTGTTGACTTATCAGCTTTTTTGCCTCAGAGCGTCCAGCTGTTTTGAGCTGACACCTTGAGCCGACACACGTACACGCAGGCGGCCTTCATCAGTGAGGTCAGCGCCCCCTCGGGTGTCCTGTGGACAGCTCTCCTCCAGTCTAAATAGCCTCATTTCTCACGACAAGGCCCAGTTCTCTTCCAGAGTGAGCCAGTCCAGCACTTACAGTATTCACATCAATTTATACAACGTATGCTTGGCACACAGCAGGGAACCGCGGGAGCCATACCAGTCAAAGCATTTGCAATGCAATAGGTCTCACATTTACACGAGTTTAAGCTAGTGGCATTGTAAATGACAATGCATTTTATTTATGTTTTAAAAAAAGAAAACATAAATAAAAGCCATTTATTTGCAATGTCAATTGCTTAAACTTGCGTAAATGCCAGACCTATTGAATTGCAAATGCTTGTTTAAAATGCCATTGTACTCTAAAGTACGGGGCAATCCTGTCATGTGTACGTATACTTCTGGTGCCTCAAAGAATAGCATACGGGATTGGTACACCACCCTCAGCTTGGCTAGATACAGCAATGCATAGGGAAGTTTCTGCTCACCTAGTTGGGCCTTGTCTGCCATAAATTACTGTTGCTTCTGCTGGACTAGTCTTGTGTACTCATGACATTTGAGGATGCAAGTGTTTTTGAACATCTGGTGTTCTTTGTCTGGATTGCTTTCAAATCATGTCTCTGTTGTGCTTATTCAAAATCTTTGCAATGAAAGGACTTGGTCTGGCTTCCCGGGGCGACTTCTGCATCATGGCCCCGTGTGCCCTTTCTACAACAAAATAATAGGACAACAACTATGGAAGTAGCCAGCCGGTGAGCCACTTAGTCAGGAACTCTTCCATGCTCCCCATTCATTTTGAATAAGCTTTATTCGATAGCAATTATCATAAAAGCATTTCACAGTCACATAAAAGTATATAAAATTAATATTTCATATAGTAAAAACAAGTTTTAAAAACCTGGCTATACCGTCCACTCTAAATTTACGCTTAATATCTTAATTGGCATTTGCTCATTAGGTTTAAAATTACAGATTAGCTAAAACACATGTCCCATACAAAACAGTTAATCTTCAGTACTTTGCAAATAATTCCTATGTGTAAATTATCTCTCAGATCCACAGATTAGATGGTATTTATTTGCACATTACTCCTTAATTGTGCCCTTATACGGATAATCCACGCACACCCCAGGTACTTTGTAACACCACATACTAGCGAGGACCTACTTGAGTCACTTCTCATGATTCGTAGAGCATCAAGGAGGTTTCTAGTGCCCAAATATAATACATATAGGCTTGATCTATTTGGCCCTTGCTTGCTTGTAGGCTGGGCAAGCAAAGACTACATGGTCTACAGTTTCTTGTTGTGCATCACAGCAGGGGCAGTTATATAGGTTGGAGGTTGTTGGGTCCCATTTTGCCAGTTTGGTATTTAGCTATACTGACCCTAATGTAAACTGCATATATAGTGCCCTGTCTCTGTGTTTCCTGATAAAATCTAAATAAGGTTCCAGGGATCAAACTGATTTATGCTGGATGAACTCTTCAAATAGTCAGAAAAGCATTGGTTTATTTAAGAACTGGTGATTTACCCAGTTCCAGTAATTCTTTTTTAACTCTCTCTTAGTCGGAGTGACCTGCTTGGCCCAAGCTTTGGCTAAGCCCAGCTTGGTCAGTAATTCCTTTAGATCTTTAAGCCACTTAACACCTTTGTTGTTATCAAGGGTAATTAGCTCAGAAAGGACCGTCGCATAGCTATGGAGTTCGGGCGTTTGCTGTCAGGAAAGCAATTGAAGACAAGTGAAGTGGGTTCTGCACTCAGGGGAGCCGGGGGTCAGGCATGCCTGGCATGAACAACAACCCTCTCAGACAAGTGCCCGTTTCAAAAGCACTTGTCTGAGAGGTAACTGACATTGCCTGCCCCAGATGAGCACGTCAGTCATCTACCAGCCCAGGTTTAGTCCTGTCATCTCCTGGAAGCACCCCCGTATTTAAGTGGTTCAGTGTCACAGCCCTTACATGCCAGATACTGGTCTTCAAGGCGCTATTCTTGCTGTCATGGCCATTGATTGCACATACTCTTTCGGGCATGCATTTAGTCTGAAAACAGCACCGGGAGCCAGGGAATGCGTGTTTCCACAAGTGCCTTGGCCCAGCCTTCCGTCTGCACGAACGACGACTTCTTCTATTGTACAGCGCTCTGACACCTTCGGGTAAAGTCTGCGCTGAATAAAAATGCATTAAATAAAAATTAAATAAAGTAAACCTGAACCTGCGTGTCTGTAACATACACTAGTAAACTAAGTGCCACCACCACCACCTACCTGTGGGGGTGTGCACACTGCACTGCACACAAAGGCCCACAGAGCCTTAAACTCAGGACTTTAAGTGGGCCGGGTCTCAAGGGGTCTGAGCACCGGCAGCTTTTTTCAAGGGACCTCGAAACGGGTCTCTATCGGGCTCTGTTTTGAGCCCTGGTACAGGCGGTCCGTTTTTTCCGGACTGCAGTGACAGCGGTTTGCTGTCACTGCAGTCTGGAAAAAAGTGCAGGGAGCAAAACAGCCCGATAAAGAACCGTTTGGAGACAGTAAGCACGTGGTTGTGCGCTTGCCACACTGCTCACTTCTCACTACTCACTAGTGGAGAAGTGACGGCATGACGTCATGTCAGGTGAGCGTTGTGGGGGAAGGGAAATCCTTTAACCCCTTCGATGCTGATGACGAGCTCAGCTCGTCATCAGCCACAGGTGACGTGTGCGGATGACGAGCTGAGCTCGTCATGTAACGCGGTTATTAGAAAACAGCCGGGCAACGCAAAAATAACCGCAGCAGCGATGCGGTTAAAGAGTCATTTTCTTTCTGGATTTCCCTTCTCTTTCTGAAACGCAAGAGCAGCAACATTGTGGTAGGGTCACCAATGCTTTAATTGGAAACTTTTTCAATATTATATGTAACAAGGCATAGTTACAGCTTATTTATCCTATGCAACTAATAACCATTGACAAAGCCAATAGTCCTGACTTATTGTAGGTATGATGTTACTTGTTGTATCACATATCTGGATGCAATGACAGGAACCGCAAAATACAAGTCGGGTGTCACACTATGCTAAGCACAGATTTTTAGAGTAAGTGTTTTAAAGCCATGCCCCTAAGTACACTGGCCACGCCCCTTTGAGAGACCCCCCAGTTTTTTCATCCTACTTAAAGCCCTGCTTAAACTGTCTGCTGCCGGAGTGCCAGTGCCACAAACGAAACCAAAAGCCCAGTAGCCAACCAAAAACAACGTACGCCACCAGGGCAAGGCCTCGCCGCCTCGGGCTCAATGGATCGAATCAAAGTCACCCCCTACCGGCAGTGGCCCATCCCCCAGGTATCGCGCAGTCAGTAGAGTACTACTAAAGTTAAGTGTAACACACTTAAGTAAATAATTAACGCAGGCTGCAGCGACAAAATTAAAAACACAACAGCCCCTATAAATATAATTAGGAGGTTGTTGTGGGTGGTGGCCGGATCGCTTTCACTTACCCGTGTGTTGTGGTTACCGTGACCTGCCCTGACCTCGACGTTCATTTCTCAAGGCTCCTCGTCAGGCTCCTCGTCTCGACTCAATACCAGGAGGACTGCAGTACACAGCATGGCAATAGCAATGATAGCACGCACAAGCCAGCCACGACGAAGCAAGCCAAAAGTAAAACTGGGAAATACTGGATTTGGTGGTCTTTGGACTCCTCCCCCAGACCCCAGCAAACCAATCACATGCAAAACAACAAACTGTTGCTGGGTCTGGTGGAAGAGGCAATGGCCACTGCCACACCCCCACAAACTCAAAGCCTGCCGGACTGTCCCGCCCTCAGCCATTGAAACTAATGGAGGGCCTCCAACTCCTCCCTGGGCCAAAGGAATAACGCCCAAATATAAATGCTATTCTGGCAGTGAGACACAGGCTGCACGCTCCAGTGTGTCATCACTGCCCTGCTTTATGGCTCCAGGTCGAAGGAATCTTCGCCCAGCCAAAAGCATGTGCAGAGCAAAGGCCATCCTCCCCCACCCCCTTAAAAAAACAACATTTGAACATGTTTGTTTACCGAGCACAAGCAGCCAGCAAAATGGATTGCTAACTGCTCAGTGTTCCATCATGCATTTTGTTAGTCCCCCACAGTCCCCCACAGGGTGGGAGGGCGACGCCCATCTTGCCCGTGTACACCAGCCGCCCCTGGGTTTGACATGGTAGGGTTGTAACTTACGCCATTAAGGCAAGTTATATGCAGAGTTACTTTGCATGGATTTCTGTTGCTGGATCTAAGATCCAATAAGGCTGTGTGTTTCATGGCATTGCAGGGTTTGAGGCACATCGATGGCCGATCCAAGTCAAGTTAAGTCAAGGTAAAATTTGTATAGCGCTCTCCTGACCCAGAGGGTCTCAAGGCGCTTGAGGAGGGAGTGTTCGCTACTTATCAAACAGCCAAGTTTTGAGTTGTTTCCTGAAGGAGAGTTGTTTCTGTGTGAGGCGGAGGTGGGTGGGGAGAGAATTCCAGGTTTTGGCCGCTAAGTAGGAGAAAGATCCTTCCTCCCATGGTTGTTCTTCAGAAGCGTGGAATCGCGGCGAGGGCTTGATTGGAAGATCGGAGTTGGCGGGTGGGGGTGTAGAAAGTCAGGCGCGAGTTGAGGTATTTAGGTCCTAGGTCGTAGAGAGCCTTGTGTGTGTGGGTGAGGAGATGGAACGTTATTCTCTTGTTTACGGGGAGCCAGTGGAGGTCTCTCAGGTGACCGGATATGTGCTTGTGGCGGGGTATGTTTAGGATGAGTCGGGCGGAGGCGTTATGAATGCGTTGGAATTTTTTACTGTAATTTGGCTGTGGTTCCGGCGTAGAGGGTGTTTCCGTAGTCCAGTCGGCTTGTGACAAGTGCTTGGGTGACTGTCTTTCTTGTTTCGGTGGGGATCCAAAGGAAGATCTTTTTGAGCATACGTAATATGTTAAAGCATGATGATGAGACGGCATTGACTTGTCTGGTCATCGAGAGGGAGGAGTCTAGAATGAATCCCAGGTCGCGAGCATGGTCCGTTGGTTTGGGTGCGCTGCCCAGTGTCGGTGGCCACCATGAGTCGTCCCATGCGGAGGGGGATGATCCTAGGATGAGGACTTCCGTCTTGTCAGAATTCAGTTTCAATCGGCTGTTCTTCATCCATTTGGCTACGTCTTTAATCCCTTCGTGTAGGTTGGTTTTGGCGATGTTTGGGTCTTTGGTGAGGGAGAGGATCAGCTGTGTGTCGTCAGCGTAGGAGATGATGTTGAGGTTGTGTTGGCGTGCGATGGATGTGAGGGGGCTCATGTAGACGTTGAAGAGGGTGGGGCTGAGCGATGATCCTTGTGGTACGCCGCAGATGACTTTGGTGGCCTCTGACCTGAAAGGGGGGAGGCGGACTCTTTGGGTTCTTCCGGCGGGGAAAGAGATGATCCAATCCAATGCTTTTCCTTGTATCCCGGCGTTACTGAGGCGTTGTACTAGGGTGCTATGACAGACCGTGTCAAACGCTGCGGAGAGGTCCAGGAGGATGAGGGCAGCTGTTTCCTCGTTGTCGAGTAGTGTTCTGATGTCGTCTGTGGCTGCGATGAGGGCGGTCTCGGTGCTGTGTTTGGCTCAGAAGCCAGACTGAGAGGGGTCGAGGGAGCCGTTGGACTCGAGGAAGGCGGCGTGCTGACTGTTGACGGTCTTCTCTATGACTTTGGCAGGGAAAGAGAGGAGCGAGATGGGGCGGTAGGTCTTAAGTTCAGTGGGGTCTGCAGTAGGTTTCTTTAGTAGGGCACTGAGTTCGGCATGTTTCCAGCTTTCCTGGAAGGTGGCGGTGTTGAGGGAGCAGTTGATGATATCCTCGAGATGGGGTGCTATGATGGAGTAAGCCTTGCTGAAGATGTGGTGGGGGCATGGGTCGGTTGGTGATCCGGAGTGTATGGAGTTCATCAAGCGGATGGTGTCTTCGGTGCTGATCGGGTTCCAGGTGCAAAGGGTGGTGGTGGGGGGCTTCAGTTCGGTAGTAAGGGGGGTGGACTGGTCGCCGAAGATGTTATGTATGTCAGCGATTTTGCTGTGGAAGAATGAGTCGCAGAGGTCTTGAGAGGGAGTGATGTCGTTGGAGACGGCGCTGGGATTGGTAAACTCTTTGACGATGCTGAAGAGTTCCTTGCTGTTGTGGGCGTTGTTGTCGATTCGATCCTTGAATGCTGATTTCTTGGAGGATCGGATCAGCTGGTGGTCTTTGCGGGTGGCGTCCTTGAGGGCGGTCATGTTGTCTGTGGTTGGGTTTTTTCGCCACGTTTTCTGGAGGGTGTGGCAGTTCTTTTTGGAGTTCTTGAGGTCGTCATTGAACCAGGAGGCTTTTTTGCTACCTTTGTTGTTGTGATGGTTTTTCAGGGGTGCTAATTCATCAGCGCAGTGGGTGATCCATTGTGCGAGATTGACGGCTGCTTGATTTGGGTCTGATGATTTGGCGGGAGGGTTTTGGTTTAACGATGTGGTGAGTTGGTCGGTGGTAATTATGTTCCAGTTTCTGCGGGGGACTTGTTGTGGGTGGTGGTGGGTCGTGGTCTTTCTAAAGTTGAAGTGGACGCAGCTGTGGTCTGTCCAGTGGAGTCCTGTGGCGTGGTTGAAGGAAACGTGCTTGCTGGAGGAGACGATTGGGTCCAGCGTGTGTCCGGCGTGGTGGGTGGGGGTGTTTACCAGTTGTTTGAGTCCGAGATTAGCGAGGTTGTCCAGAAGGGTGGTGGTGTTGCTGTTGTTGTTCTTCTACAGGTGGAAGTTGAGGTCCCCTAGGAGAATGTAGTCCTCGGAGGGGAGGGCGTGTGGGCTGATAAAGTCGGTGATGTCTTTGCTGAATTGTGTGCGGGGTCCTGGTGGTCTGTAGATGAGGGTGCCTCTAGGTGTGGTCTTGGGGTCGGTGTGTATCTGGAAGTGAAGGTGTTCGGCAGCTGTGAGGGTGTCGTCGGAGCTGGCCGTGATGCGGATGGTGTTCTTGTGGACGATGGCGATGCCTCCTCCTGTTTGGTTGATGCGGTCCTTTCGGATGATCTTGTATCCGTCCGGGATGGCTACGGCGATGTCGGGCGCTGATGAGGCATTCATCCAGGTTTCTGTAAGAAAGGCGACGTCCGGTGATGTGGTGTTGAGTAAGTTCCATAGTTCAATGGCGTGTTTGGGGACCGAGCGTGTGTTGAGCAGGATCCACTTTAGGTGGTTGTTGTTTGGGCTATGTTTGGCGGTAGTGGTTGCAGTGTGGGTCCTGATGCAGCATAACTTGCAGGATTGGCAGGTGAAGGGTCCATGGGTGCGTCCTGGGGCGGCTTGGTGGCAGTCGGGGAGTCGGCCGGTGTTAAGTGCAGAGAGGGTTGTGACATCGTACGTTAGGCGGGTGGAGTGGTTTTTGCGGGGGCCAGGGGGTCTTGCGCTAGGCGCGGTCAAGGCGCGGATGGACGTACACGGGCTTACCTTTGGCGCGCCTTTGGCACGCTTAGGGCGCGCCCGCTGCGCGTGAACACTGCGCGTAAATGCATCTGTTATAAGTAGACAGTGGCGGGGGCGGAGCGAGGTCGGAGCAGCTGGGAGGCGGGAGCGGGGTGGCGAGTGGGGAGGGGATCATATGGCGATGCTGTATAAAATAAGACAGGTGCTAATTTCGAGCTACATGCAATGGCAGCGGGGCCAGAGCCTTCAACGACTCCAGGATACTGACACAGTCTAAAGAGATATTTTTTGTTCACAAACCCAGGTCTTCCTCCAGGCGGATAGCAGCACTCTCCGACCCGCTTCATTACACCACTACCCCATGCCAGCCATGAAGCTGTGGGGGACCAGCCGACCTCCACCTCATCGTAATGGATTGATTAGTCAGGAGTAGAGGCAAGTCTATAAAGCAAAGTTGTTCTTTATGCGCCTTATGGAGCCGCATCAATCCCAAAAGGAATACTGCATGAGTACGCGGAATGGGGACACCAACCGTAGCTGATATCAGTGATAACAATTCTAACCAGTACGACATAATCACAGTGCATTGACATAACATACATAGCAAGTTAGCATCTTATATTTTACATCTAGGACAGCAGTGCTGTGTGGCTGGGAAGATACGCTGCAGTCGGTGCAGGGTGAGATATGCCCTCTGCAAAAACATGTATTGAATGAAGATGAATTTGGCATTCCATGGGATTCTCAAAGGGTATGCCAAGGACCTGCTCCAGTCCCCATACATCATGTCTGTACCCAAGTCTTTGTTGCATTTGTTGCTTAAAACATTCTGTGAAATTCTAGTTTGGTTAGTAATGCCTCTGTAAAGCCAGTTGGTGAGGTGTCGGCCGTTCACTATCAGGTAGGTTATGAAGACCATTTCATGGTGGGGAGGTTTCTCCCTGTGGGGGGACCAATGTTTCTTTACATATTGCAGAAGTGTGGCATGTAGTAAATCTAATGCATCCGTGACTCCTTTGCTCCAGACAAAATTGTCGTGTTCCATAAATGTGCTGTTGTGAAATAGGTCTCCCACTCTAGCTAAACCGCCTTCCGCCCAGGGGAGCAGTCTCAGTTTAGTGAGGAGGCCATTTGGGGTCAGGATCCCAAGTAGTGGTATGGTGTCAGAGTAAGGGAGGCAGCCACGTGTGTAGTGTGTGGATTATTTCTAATAAATGAGAGCTGTGCGTAAAAGCAGCGAGCATCGGTCGGAATCTTAGCCTCTGGTAGGATCAGAGTATGAACCCGTCCGCGATCCACATCGGCAGGTGAATAATTTAACTTAATGTAAGTTACGCCCTGACAGCCAATCTGAGAGCCACTGTAACCTAGTCCCCTTTATCAGTGTCCAGTTGCAGCTTATTCAGTCCTACTCTGCGGTGGCCACTTCCCCAAATCAAAACGGAAAGAGTGATGTTCATAGTTAAGCAGCAGGGTCGGGATCACAACTGGCAAATTGGTTAAGAAATACAGTAGCAAGGGGAGGGCTACCATTTTCGGCCCATCTATGATAGCAGTAGGGAGGACCAGAAGGTTACATGTGAGTGTAGCGAGCGCATAGCCTTACCTAGGTTAACGTCAATGAGGTTTGGTGTTGAGCGATAAATCTGTATACCCAGATATCTTAAAGTATGTGCTGCAACTTTTAAAGAAGGAGGGCCAAACTGAACCGTCTCTGGGCAATCCCCTTGCCGGGAAAAAAGGCATAATACATACTGACATTAATTCTGATGCCCGAAAGCAACGCAAAAGCATAAAAAATGCCTGTGGCCAGTGATAGAGAGGTGAGGTCTTAAGCATACAGAATGATGTCATCCGTGTATGCGGAGATAATGTGTGTTGTTTGGCCGATACGTATGGCCGGTTGCACAGCTGATAACCGTACCCTAAGGGCTAAGGCTCCAGGGCCAGCACAAACAACAGAGGAGACAGTGGGCAACCCTGCCGTGTGCCTTTTCAAACCGGGTACTCCTCCGAGATATGTTGCCCTGTACGGGCCCTTGCCGTGGGTTCCTTGTACAGGAGCCTGACCCACATTAAATAACACAGCGGGATGCCAAATAGTTCAAGTGCTGGGAATATGTAGTCCAATATGAGCATATCGAATGCCTGTCTCAGATCCAAGGTGATACAACCTGCGTGGGCTCTCTTCTTGGGGGTTGCAGTCATAACATGGTAAAACCTGCTGATGTTAACCTCATCAGAGCTTCGAACGTTCAGCGCCCAGTGCTGAACGTTCGAAGAACGAATGCTGGCCCGACGGCCAACGGTCGTGCGCAGCACTGAGGAGGTAGTGCTCGTGGCGACCGTTGGCCGTCGGCAGCAGTTAAGGGGTTAAGTGAAGTGCACTGCACTGGTACAAACCCACATTGATCTGGTTGGATTAGGTTGTGTAAATATGGAAGTAGGCAGCCAGCCAGTACTTTACTGAATAGATTGTAGTCTGTAGTGATTAGAGATAGTTGGGGGGAACTCTGAAAGATACATTGCCTGGCGTGCTGGTTTGGAGAGAGACATTAAGAGTGCCTGTCTCATGGTGGGTGGCAATGACCCCGAGAACAGCCCAGCATTACACAGTTTCTCTAGTTGTGGCACAAGAGTATCCGCAAACGTGGCATTGAATTCGGACGGGAGGCCGTCCAGACCTGGGTCCTTGTTTTGAGGGGGGATCCTGATGGCTGCCTTGATTTCGGACCTTGTGATAGTGCCAGATAGAGCGTCCTGCGCTGTTTTTTCAAATTGTGGGAACTGTGCGCCTGTTCAAAATGACATCAAGGGGTCTTCCACCAATGGGGGGGGGGGGACCTGGTACAAGTCTTGGCAATATTCACAAAATGCTGCATTTATATCCCATTGTGTATTCAGGGTATCCCCAGCGCTAGTGGTTATCTCATGGATCGGGGGATGTGTGGAGTAATCTCTGAGAATACGTGCTAATAGCGGGCCAGCCTTATCAGCATCAGGCGGAGGACTGGCAGGAAACCTTCACCAATGTGGGGCCTCGGGACATGGCCACAACAACAAGGCTACCGAAACTGAAAGGCCCTTTTCGCAACTGGCGGAGAGAGCAACGGTATACGAGAATAAGGACACCGCCTTTGCCACTTGTGGGTCCACGCTCGGAGCTGATCCTGAGCTGACAGCAAGACACCATGCAGGCAGTTGCAGAGATCAGGGGTTCCCCGATGAAGAGAATGCATCTAAATCCAGCCAATGAGACATGTCGAGTGATGACGAACAGATATATGGCCTACAGAATTCGCAGGATTCAGTAGGAAAAGTGGATGTCAACCAGCAGACTGCGTACTTGATTGCATAAACGCTGCAAGCTCCTGTATTTGTATGGACTATGAATTGAGGTATTGGGGTGTATTTGTGGGGGAATGCTGTTGCTAGACGCGTAGACACCTGGGATGCACGCTGTTACTAATCCACAGTATTTGCTCAATACTGTGTTGAACACTGAAATACATGAGGGAACCGGTATGACTGAAACGTATATTTTATTGCTGATTTGTGAAATATTGCTGAGTTAACATATGAAGTTTGCCCCAACTATATTGTATGTTGCCTGCGCATGGGGAGCCCCTGAGACGCTAGAAACGAGGACTGTACTCTAAAGTATAGCAGTTTGCAGCGCACCACCCAGGATTGTTTTGACTGTTATCTCAGATTGGGAGTTTGGAGGATTGCTGGTTACATTATCGGATTTTTGGAATTATTAAAGCATATATCTTTTTGTGAGACGTCAACTGTTAAGAGTAGATTCATACAGTGTACCATGCTGCGAGTCAGCGAGCAAAGAGGGGTATGTAATGATGAGCTGTGTTTAATTAACACAGCTGTTGGGCTGCCACGTACACAATTTCACCTGATGCGTTGGAGGGTTAATGTCTTCAGTTAAGATTGGTACATGGGGAAAAGCTTCGCGAGCATCCGAGATGGCCGCGTGAGCTAAGAGCTCCCGAGACCCTCGCTGCCTCCTACATATATACTGAAACGAATCCGGATTATTCGGATGGAATATTGAAGTGCAGACCCGGCAGAGGCACTAGCTGCTTTCCAAAATCGATTTGGACATTGGGAACCTGAATTACACCGATCGCAACTTTCTGGCCCACAGGGGTGGAAGGGCATGGAGCTCAAGTGGCACCAATACTCAGGCAGTAGTTGAAGAACAACGGCTAGCTGCAGTGGGATCGATGCCCCTGGTCAACTTTCGGTTTCGTTTTTGAGACCTCACTGTTGACCGAGGGTGTTATCGACAGATTGATCATCGGCCTCCGCTGGGCGCTTCACTCTGCAGTGTATCTACCGCAAGTACTTGGTGCGGACCAGGAGAAACCCTTTCTCAACCTGAACATTTGAAT
Organism: Lissotriton vulgaris; assembly: GCF_964263255.1. Lineage (NCBI taxonomy): Eukaryota > Metazoa > Chordata > Amphibia > Caudata > Salamandridae > Lissotriton > Lissotriton vulgaris. Next base: position 1,138,111,141 of record NC_141687.1, read on the forward strand.
TCTAGTGGGCTACGAAGTGCGGATATTGACACCAGGTCCCACAGGGCCCTCCGGGGCACAGAACCCAATATGGCGGGCAAGCAAGACGGAGACCGGCGGAAGACCAAGATCACCGGAAGGGGCAGTGTGACGCTGGCGGATAGTATCGAACGATTCACCCAGCCGAGGGGATCACCCGGTACCATCCCTAAAACTACCGGAGGGGCGAATGTGACTTTTGAAGACCCAGAGGAATTGACCCTCCAAGTCGTCATGGGCGCCATTGCTGGCATGAAAACTTCAATCGGACAACAATACGAGGCTCTGGCTTTAAAGTTGGATACCGTGGCTGTGGATGTCACCTTAATCAGGGCGGACCTCTACAAAACGAACTAGAAGGTCAAATCCCTAGATTTGAAGACAGCCAGTCTCACTACCGACGTTTCTGACTTGCAAACGGAGGTCCGTAATTTGCAAACTGCCAACGAACAGTTTGCCCGCCGATTGGAGGATTCCGAAAGTCGTGCAAGGCGGAATAACATACGCATTATTGGTATTCCTGAAAAATCAGAAGAAACCGCAACGGATTTTTTTGTGGAAGATCTGGTCCTCAATCATCTCGCCCCCAAAGGCTTGAGTAAATTCTTTGCGGTGGAACGGGCGCACAGAGTGCCGGGCGGGAGGCCGAAGCCGGGTGCCCCACCAAGTCCTATTATCGCTAGGATTTTCAACTTCCGCGATAGAGATGCTATTTTGCAGGCCTCGAGAGTGGGTGGACCCGTCAAGTTTGAGAATACTACAGTGAGCTTCTACCCGGACGTCACTCAATCTGTCCAAAAACAACGATTGGGCTTTCAAGGAGTAAAAAGGCGGATGCGAGGCATGGATTTGAAGTACGCTATGCTCTTCCCTGCACGGTTGCGGGTCGAATATGAGGACAAGGCCTTTTTCTTTGACCGCCCAGATGTGGTTAGTGACTGGCTTGACACTCTGCCCGTGAGAAGAGATCCGGCAGACCGCTCTGGGGGTACGGAAGACGGCGGATCGGCGCAAGAATAAGGAATATTGACTAGGTTCCCTGAACTATTGCATAGTGTACTGCTGGGGGTCGCATATCGTATGTATAAATATGTTTTGCTGCTACTACGAGGTGGCGGGAGGGACAGGGACTCGTCCTCCTCTGGGGTTTCTTTTTGTTGACTAGTTAGTGAATGGGGCGATAGGCACACTGCAAGTTGGGGTGGCTCATGGGTCAGACCCAGGGGTGCAGGGAGGGGGGTAGATGCTTGGTTTTCTGGTTGGGGGCGGGGGTTGGGTGTTGGGGTTTGATTTGGTTTTACACAAGGTGCCATATCGTTTGCTTATTGTCCGCTGGTGATGCGTCTTTCTCTGGGATGGGGTGGTGGTCACTATTGGGATGGGGTATAGGGGGTTGAGACTAATGTCATGGAACGTCAATGGTCTCGGGGACAGAATTAAAAGAGGGGTGGTTCTCCAACTACTCAAGAGAATGTCACCAGATGTGGTCATGCTACAAGAGACACACCTTATAGAAAATTCCTGCTCATCCATGAACAGACGAGGTTATCGTCTTGTCGCTCATTCGGGCTTCACCTCCGGGTCTCGGGGTGGGGGTAATGATCAGAGCCTCCCTCCCCTTGGAAATTGACGAGGTGATTTATGATGACAGGGGACGTTATGCAGTAATAGTGGGCAGATGGGAGGGCAAGACCATACTTCTAATGTCTGTTTATGTCCCACCTGGTCTGCAATCGTCCACATTTGAAGATATCGGTAAAGTATTTCTGAATCTCCCGGAAGGATTCCTGATAGTGGGTGGTGACTTTAATTTGGTTGTTTGTGGGAGGGAAGATCGTTATCCACCTAGGGACCTGCCGGGATCAAAGGCTTGGCTGAGTAGGCTTATGGACACTTTGGGATTAGTAGATTGTTGGCCCTTGCTACACCCGGGGCAGACACAATACACCTTCCACTCCGGGGCACATGGCAGCCTCTCTAGGCTTGATTATGTACTGATGCCAGCGGCACAGGCCATGATGGTTAAGGAGATTAGACATCTGCCTCGTGGCATTTCAGATCACTACCCGCTACTCATGGTGTTGGATACTGGTGTTGGAGCAGAAGGGAGGTTAGCTCCCATAAACCCATGGTACCTCCGCAACCCTAGGACCCGTGCAGCATTGGTTAAGTCTATAGAGCACTATTTACTTGAAAACTTGGGGTCAGTGTCTTCTGCTGTTTCACTTTGGGAGGCTTTCAAAACAGTTATCCGTGGGCAGGCTTTGTTGTTGATTTCCTGTGCCAAGAGGAGTAAACATGAAGAAGTAATCCGACTTGACTCCGAAATAGACGAGTTGGAAGAAGATTTGGAACATGATGTTACTCAGGAGAAATTTCATGCTCTTAGTCTCAAACAGAGTGATTATAAAGCACTGGTCACTGACGCTGCCAGATCCATGAGTAGAGAGCAGCAGGGGCGTTTGTATGATGTTGGGGATAAGGCAGGTAAATTGATTGCATGGCTGGACAAGAAGGAGAGAGCGAGTCGGGTGGTTCCGGTGATTGAAAGTCAGAGTGGTATGAGAGTTACTGACCCAGTGGAAATAGTGGAACGCTTCGCAGAATATTTTCAGGGGGTTTATTCTCCCGTATCGGACAGACCCGAAGAGGACTCGCACTTGTTGTTGCGAGACATAGCTTTACCCCGCCTAGCTGACGAAGACAGGGAATTGATGGATGCTGTACTGACTGCTGATGAGATTGCGCTGGCGATCCGTTCAGTGCGTTCAGTCAAAGCGATGGGACCAAACGGCCTCCCTATTGAACTTTACAAACTAAGACCCGACAAGATAGCGCCATATCGCCGGGCTATGTTTCTTGAATCGCATGATGCGGGCCTCCTCCCCCGTGATCAAAGGCTCGCAACCATTGCAGTTATCCACAAAGAGGGAAAGCCGCGAGAACATTGTACATCCTATAGGCCCATTTCACTTTTGAACGCCGAGCCTAAGATTCTGGCTAAGGTTCTGGCGAATCACCTGATAACAGTCATTGGTGATTTAGTCCATCCTGATGAGTCCGGCTTTATTCCACATCGCAATACCACACTCAGCCTGCGGCGTCTCCATGGAGTCCTCGCGAGAGTGGCGTCCTTACGTGAGCCGGCCATCTTGGCATCCCTGGATGCAACGATGGCCTTCGATACGGTGGAGTGGCCATACCTTTGGGCCGCGCTCGCAAAGTTTAGTTTCGGCCCGGGATTTATCAGATGGGTAAAACTGTTATACGAGGAGCCGCTGGCCCAGGTAGTGGTGAATGGCAAAGTCTCTGGCCCCTTTGTACTGGGGAGAGGCACGCGACAGGGATGCCCGTTGTCCCCTCTCCTCTTTGCTATGGCCTTGGAACCGCTCGCTGCCTGGCTGCGTTGGCAGCCCTCGATGAGTGGTATCAGCTGGACCCCGGAGTTTGAGGATCGCATTTGGCTCTAAGCTGACGACATCCTTTTATATCTTTATAAATCACCCCCTAGCAGTATCTGGGAGAACTATGGCCTCCTTAGTCATAGTGCATGTCAGGCAATGATGGCATGCTGTGTGGCATGTGTAAGAGGGGGGCAGGTTTGCTATGAAAGAAATGACTTATTTAGTGGAATGAGAATTTGAGGATGATTGTGTAAGAATTGGAAATGCATGGGGCTAGTGGCAGACTGTAAAATAGGAAGGGATATTTGTATTTAAAGCATATAAGATAGAACAAGTGTTTGTACCAGCAATTGTCCGAAAACACCATGGAAATAGAGGAGGGACCACCATCATTTTTCCATGTCTAATACTCCTTTGGCTGGAGGCAAATTCCAGCAAACTAGATGGCTCACTGTTAATTGACAGGGGCTTTGAGTGAGTTTTGACCAGGGTTCAAACCCCAGCTGGGGAAAATCGTTTTTTTTTTTTTTTAATTTGATTTCTAAATTCCACAAATGAAAGCTGTGCCTTTGTAAATCACCCCCTAGCAGTATCTGGGAGAACTATGGCCTCCTTAGTCATAGTGCATGTGAGGCATTGATGATGGCATGCTGTGTGGCATGTGGATAGGGGGGACAGGTTTACTATGAAAGAAATCACTTATTTAGTGGAATGAGAATTTGGGGATGATTGTGTAACAATAATAAATGCATGGGGCTAGTGGCAGACTGTATGAAAGGAAGGGCTATTTGTATTTAAAGAATGTAAATCGAGAGAAGATTTCTGGTATCTAAAGTCCAAAGACAATAGAAATAGAGGAAGGACCGACATTATTATTCTATGACATACATGCCTTTGGCAGGAGAAATTTCAGCAGAATAGATGGTGGCTCACTGTTAATTAACAGTGGCTCTGAGTGAGTTTTGACCAGGGTACAAACCCCAGCTGGGGAAAATCGTTTTTTTTTTTAATTTGATTTCTAAATTCCACAAATGAAAGCTGTGCCTTTGTAAATCACCCCCTAGCAGTATCTGGGAGAACTATGGCCTCCTTAGTCATAGTGCATGTCAGGCATTGATGATGGCATGCTGTGTGGCATGTTGATAGGGGGACAGGTTTGCTATGAAAGAAATCACTTATTTAGTGGAATGAGAATTTGTGGATGATTTTGTAAGAATTGAAAATGCATGGGGCTAGTGGCAGACTGTAAAATAGGAAGGGATATTTGTATTTAAAGCATATAAGATAGAACAAGTGTTTGTACCAGCAATAGTCCGAAAACACCATGGAAATAGAGGAGGGACCACCATAATTTTTCCATGTCTAATACTCCTTTGGCTGGAGGCAAATTCCAGCAAACTAGGTGGCTCACTGTTAATTCACAGTGGCTCTGAGTGAGTTTTGACCAGGGTTCAAACCCCAGCTGGGGAAAATCGTTTTTTTTTTAATTTGATTTGTAAATTCCACAAATGAAAGCTGTGCCTTTGTAAATCACCCCCTAGCAGTATCTGGGGGAACTATGGCCTCCTTAGTCATAGTGCATGTCAGACATTGATGATGGCATGCTGTGTGGCATGTGGATAGGGGGACAGGTTTGCTATGAAAGAAATCACTTATTTAGTGGAATGAGAATTTGTGGCTGATTGTGTAAGAATTGAAAATGCATGGGGCTAGTGGCAGACTGTAAAATAGGAAGGGATATTTGTATTTAAAGCATATAAGATAGAACAAGTGTTTGTACCAGCAATAGTCCGAAAACACCATGGAAATGGAGGAGGGACCACCATCATTTTTCCATGTCTAATACTCCTTTGGCTGAAAGCAAATTTGAGCAAACTAGATGGCTCACTGTTAATTAACAGGGGCTTTCAGTGACTTTTGACCAGGGTTCAAACCCCAGCTGGGGAAAATCGTTTTTTTTTTTTTAATTTGATTTCTACATTCCACAAATGAAAGCTGTGCCTTTGTAAATCACCCCCTAGCAGTATCTGGGAGAACTATGGCCTCCTTAGTCATAGTGCATGTGAGGCATTGATGATGGCATACTGTGTAGCATGTGGATAGGGGGGACAGGTTTGCTATGAAAGAAATCACTTATTTAGTGGAATGAGAATTTGGGGATGATTGTGTAACAATAATAAATGCATGGGGCTAGTGGCAGACTGTATGAAAGGAAGGGCTATTTGTATTTAAAGAATGTAAATCGAGAGAAGATTTCTGGTATCTAAAGTCCAAAGACAATAGAAATAGAGGAAGGACCGACATCATTATTCTATGACATACATGCCTTTGGCAGGGGAAATTTCAGCGGAATAGATGGCTCACTGTTAATTCACAGTGGCTCTGAGTGAGTTTTGACCAGGGTACAAACCCCAGCTGGGGAAAATCGTTTTTTTTTTAATTTGATTTCTAAATTCCACAAATGAAAGCTGTGCCTTTGTAAATCACCCCCTAGCAGTATCTGGGAGAACTATGGCCTCCTTAGTCATAGTAGTGCATGTCAGGCATTGATGATGGCATGCTGTGTGGCATGTTGATAGGGGGACAGGTTTGCTATGAAAGAAATCACTTATTTAGTGGAATGAGAATTTGTGGATGATTGTGTAAGAATTGAAAATGCATGGGGCTAGTGGCAGACTGTAAAATAGGAAGGGATATTTGTATTTAAAGCATATAAGATAGAACAAGTGTTTGTACCAGCAATAGTCCGAAAACACCATGGAAATAGAAGAGGGACCACCATCATTTTTCCATGGCTAATACTCCTTTGGCTGGAGGCAAATTCCAGCAAACTAGATGGCTCACTGTTAATTGATAGGGGCTTTGAGTGAGTTTTGACCAGGGTTCAAACCCCAGCTGGGGATAATCGTTTTTTTTGTTTTTTTTAATTTGATTTCTAAATTCCACAAATGAAAGCTGTGCCTTTGTAAATCACCCCCTAGCAGTATCTGGGAGAACTATGGCCTCCTTAGTCATAGTGCATGTCAGACATTGATGATGGCATGCTGTGTGGCATGTGGATAGGGGGGACAGGTTTACTATGAAATAAATCACTTATTTAGTGGAATGAGAATTTGGGGATGATTGTGTAACAATAATAAATGCATGGGGCTAGTGGCAGACTGTATGAAAGGAAGGGCTATTTGTATTTAAAGAATGTAAATCGAGAGAAGATTTCTGGTATCTAAAGTCCAAAGACAATAGAAATAGAGGAAGGACCGACATCATTATTCTATGACATACATGCCTTTGGCAGGAGAAATTTCAGCAGAATAGATGGTGGCTCACTGTTAATTCACAGTGGCTCTGAGTGAGTTTTGACCAGGGTACAAACCCCAGCTGGGGAAAATCGTTTTTTTTTTAATTTGATTTCTAAATTCCACAAATGAAAGCTGTGCCTTTGTAAATCACCCCCTAGCAGTATCTGGGAGAACTATGGCCTCCTTAGTCATAGTGCATGTCAGGCATTGATGATGGCATGCTGTGTGGCATGTTGATAGGGGGACAGGTTTGCTATGAAAGAAATCACTTATTTAGTGGAATGAGAATTTGTGGATGATTGTGTAAGAATTGAAAATGCATGGGGCTAGTGGCAGACTGTAAAATAGGAAGGGATATTTGTATTTAAAGCATATAAGATAGAACAAGTGTTTGTACCAGCAATAGTCCGAAAACACCATGGAAATAGAAGAGGGACCACCATCATTTTTCCATGTCTAATACTCCTTTGGCTGGAGGCAAATTCCAGCAAACTAGATGGCTCACTGTTAATTGATAGGGGCTTTGAGTGAGTTTTGACCAGGGTTCAAACCCCAGCTGGGGATAATCGTTTTTTTTGTTTTTTTTAATTTGATTTCTAAATTCCACAAATGAAAGCTGTGCCTTTGTAAATCACCCCCTAGCAGTATCTGGGAGAACTATGGCCTCCTTAGTCATAGTGCATGTGAGGCATTGATGATAGCATGCTGTGTGGCATGTGGATAGGGGGGACAGGTTTACTATGAAATAAATCACTTATTTAGTGGAATGAGAATTTGGGGATGATTGTGTAACAATAATAAATGCATGGGGCTAGTGGCAGACTGTATGAAAGGAAGGGCTATTTGTATTTAAAGAATGTAAATCGAGAGAAGATTTCTGGTATCTAAAGTCCAAAGACAATAGAAATAGAGGAAGGACCGACATCATTATTCTATGACATACATGCCTTTGGCAGGAGAAATTTCAGCAGAATAGATGGTGGCTCACTGTTAATTCACAGTGGCTCTGAATGAGTTTTGACCAGGGTACAAACCCCAGCTGGGGAAAATCGTTTTTTTTTTTAATTTGATTTCTAAATTCCACAAATGAAAGCTGTGCCTTTGTAAATCACCCCCTAGCAGTATCTGGGAGAACTATGGCCTCCTTAGTCATAGTGCATGTCAGGCATTGATGATGGCATGCTGTGTGGCATGTTGATAGGGGGACAGGTTTGCTATGAAAGAAATCACTTATTTAGTGGAATGAGAATTTGTGGATGATTGTGTAAGAATTGAAAATGCATGGGGCTAGTGGCAGACTGTAAAATAGGAAGGGATATTTGTATTTAAAGCATATAAGATAGAACAAGTGTTTGTACCAGCAATAGTCCGAAAACACCATGGAAATAGAGGAGGGACCACCATAATTTTTCCATGTCTAATACTCCTTTGGCTGGAGGCAAATTCCAGCAAACTAGATGGCTCACTGTTAATTCACAGTGGCTCTGAGTGAGTTTTGACCAGGGTTCAAACCCCAGCTGGGGAAAATCGTTTTTTTTTTTAATTTGATTTGTAAATTCCACAAATGAAAGCTGTGCCTTTGTAAATCACCCCCTAGCAGTATCTGGGAGAACTATGGCCTCCTTAGTCATAGTGCATGTCAGACATTGATGATGGCATGCTGTGTGGCATGTGGATAGGGGGACAGGTTTGCTATGAAAGAAATCACTTATTTAGTGGAATGAGAATTTGTGGCTGATTGTGTAAGAATTGAAAATGCATGGGGCTAGTGGCAGACTGTAAAATAGGAAGAGATATTTGTATTTAAAGCATATAAGATAGAACAAGTGTTTGTACCAGCAATAGTCCGAAAACACCATGGAAATGGAGGAGGGACCACCATCATTTTTCCATGTCTAATACTCCTTTGGCTGAAAGCAAATTTGAGCAAACTAGATAGCTCACTGTTAATTCACAGTGGCTCTGAGTGAGTTTTGACCAGGGTTCAAACCCTAGCTGGGGAAAATCGTTTTTTTTTTTTTTTATTTGATTTCTAAATTCCACAAATGAAAGCTGTGCCTTTGGAAATCACCCCCTAGCAGTATCTGGGAGAACTATGGCCTTCTTAGTCATAGTGCATGTCAGGCATTGATGATGGCATGCTGTGTGGCATGTTGATAGGGGGACAGGTTTGCTATGAAAGAAATCACTTATTTAGTGGAATGAGAATTTGTGGATGATTGTGTAAGAATTGAAAATGCATGGGGCTAGTGGCAGACTGTAAAATAGGAAGGGATATTTGTATTTAAAGCATATAAGATAGAACAAGTGTTTGTACCAGCAATAGTCCGAAAACACCATGGAAATAGAAGAGGGACCACCATCATTTTTCCATGTCTAATACTCCTTTGGCTGGAGGCAAATTCCAGCAAACTAGATGGCTCACTGTTAATTGATAGGGGCTTTGAGTGAGTTTTGACCAGGGTTCAAACCCCAGCTGGGGATAATCGTTTTTTTTGTTTTTTTTAATTTGATTTCTAAATTCCACAAATGAAAGCTGTGCCTTTGTAAATCACCCCCTAGCAGTATCTGGGAGAACTATGGCCTCCTTAGTCATAGTGCATGTGAGGCATTGATGATGGCATGCTGTGTGGCATGTGGATAGGGGGGACAAGTTTACTATGAAATAAATCACTTATTTAGTGGAATGAGAATTTGGGGATGATTGTGTAACAATAATAAATGCATGGGGCTAGTGGCAGACTGTATGAAAGGAAGGGCTATTTGTATTTAAAGAATGTAAATCGAGAGAAGATTTCTGGTATCTAAAGTCCAAAGACAATAGAAATAGAGGAAGGACCGACATCATTATTCTATGACATACATGCCTTTGGCAGGAGAAATTTCAGCAGAATAGATGGTGGCTCACTGTTAATTCACAGTGGCTCTGAGTGAGTTTTGACCAGGGTACAAACCCCAGCTGGGGAAAATCGTTTTTTTTTTTAATTTGATTTCTAAATTCCACAAATGAAAGCTGTGCCTTTGTAAATCACCCCCTAGCAGTATCTGGGAGAACTATGGCCTCCTTAGTCATAGTAGTGCATGTCAGGCATTGATGATGGCATGCTGTGTGGCATGTTGATAGGGGGACAGGTTTGCTATGAAAGAAATCACTTATTTAGTGGAATGAGAATTTGTGGATGATTGTGTAAGAATTGAAAATGCATGGGGCTAGTGGCAGACTGTAAAATAGGAAGGGATATTTGTATTTAAAGCATATAAGATGGAACAAGTGTTTGTACCAGCAATAGTCCGAAAACACCATGGAAATAGAGGAGGGACCACCATAATTTTTCCATGTCTAATACTCCTTTGGCTGGTGGCAAATTCCAGCAAACTAGATGGCTCACTGTTAATTCACAGTGGCTTTGAGTGAGTTTTGACCAGGGTTCAAACCCCAGCTGGGGAAAATCGTTTTTTTTTTTTAATTTGATTTGTAAATTCCACAAATGAAAGCTGTGCCTTTGTAAATCACCCCCTAGCAGTATCTGGGAGAACTATGGCCTCCTTAGTCATAGTGCATGTCAGACATTGATGATGGCATGCTGTGTGGCATGTGGATAGGGGGACAGGTTTGCTATGAAAGAAATCACTTATTTAGTGGAATGAGAATTTGTGGCTGATTGTGTAAGAATTGAAAATGCATGGGGCTAGTGGCAGACTGTAAAATAGGAAGAGATATTTGTATTTAAAGCATATAAGATAGAACAAGTGTTTGTACCAGCAATAGTCCGAAAACACCATGGAAATGGAGGAGGGACCACCATCATTTTTCCATGTCTAATACTCCTTTGGCTGAAAGCAAATTTGAGCAAACTAGATGGTTCACTGTTAATTCACAGTGGCTCTGAGTGAGTTTTGACCAGGGTTCAAACCCCAGCTGGGGAAAATCGTTTTTTTTTTTTTTAAATTTGATTCGTAAATTCCGCAATTGAAAGCTGTGCCTTTGTAAATCACCCCCTAGCAGTATCTGGGAGAACTATGGCCTCCTTAGTCATAGTGCATGTGACGCATTGATGATGGCATGCTGTGTGGCACGTGGATAGGGGGGACAGGTTTGCTATGAAAGAAATCACTTATTTAGTGGAATGAGAATTTGTGGATGATTGTGTAAGAATTGAAAATGCATGGGGCTAGTGGCAGACTGTAAAATAGGAAGGGATATTTGTATTTAAAGCATATAAGATAGAACAAGTGTTTGTACCAGCAATTGTCCGAAAACACCATGAAAATAGAGGAGGGACCACCATCATTTTTCCATGTCTAATAATCCTTTGGCTGGTGGCAAATTTCAGCAAACTAGATGGCTCACTGTTAATTCTCAGTGGCTCTGAGTGAGTTTTGACCAGGGTTCAAACCCTAGCTGGGGAAAATCGTTTTTTTTTTTTTAATTTGATTTCTAAATTCCACAAATAAAAGCTGTGCCTTTGTAAATCACCCCCTAGCAGTATCTGGGAGAACTATGGCCTCCTTAGTCATAGTGCATGTCAGGCATTGATGATGGCATGCTGTGTGGCATGTGGATAGGGGGAAAGGTTTGCTATGAAAGAAATCACTTATTTAGTGGAATGAGAATTTGTAGATGATTGTGTAAGAATTGAAAATGCATGGGGCTAGTGGCAGACTGTAAAATAGGAAGGGATATTTGTATTTAAAGCATATAAGATAGAATAAGTGTTTGTACCAGCAATAGTCCGAAAACACCATGGAAATAGAGGAGGGACCACCATCATTTTTCAATGTCTAATACTCCTTTGGCTGCAGGCTAATTCCAGAAAACTAGATGGCTTACTGTTAATTTACAGTGGCTTTGAGTGAGTTTTGAACAGGGTTCAAACCCCAGCTGGGGAAAATCGTTTTTTTTTTTTTTTATTTGATTTCTAAATTCCACAAATGAAAGCTGTGCCTTTGTAAATCACCCCCTAGCAGTATCTGGGAGAACTATGGCCTCCTTAGTCATAGTGCATGTCAGGCATTGATGATGGCATGCTGTGTGGCATGTGGATAGGGGGGACAGGTTTGCTATGAAAGAAATCACTTATTTAGTGGAATGAGAATTTGTGGATGATTGTGTAAGAATTGAAAATGCATGGGGCTAGGGGTAGACTGTAAAATAGGAAGGGATATTTGTATTTAAAGCATATAAGATAGAACAAGTGTTTGCACCAGCAATAGTCCGAAAACACCATGGAAATAGAGGAGGGACCACCATCATTTTTCCATGTCTAATACTCCTTTGGCGGGAGGCAAATTCCAGCAAACTAGATGGCTCACTGTTAATTGACAGGGGCTTTGAGTGAGTTTTGACCAGGGTTCAAACCCCAGCTGGGGAAAATCGTTTTTTTTTTTAATTTGATTTCTAAATTCCACAAATGAAAGCTGGTCCTTTGTAAATCACCCCCTAGCAGTATCTGGGAGAACTATGGCCTCCTTAGTCATAGTTCATGTGAGGCATTGATGATGGCATGCTGTGTGGCATGTGGATAGGGGGACAGGTTTGCAATGAAAGAAATCACTTATTTAGTGGAATGAGAATTTGGGGATGATTGTGTAACAATAATAAATGCATGGGGCTAGTGGCAGACTGTATGAAAGGAAGGGCTATTTGTATTTAAATAATGTAAATCAAGAGAAGATTTCTGGTATCTAAAGTCCAAAGACAATAGAAATAGAGGAAGGACCGACATCATTATTCTATGACATACATGCCTTTGGCAGGGGAAATTTCAGCAGAGTAGATGGCTCACTGTAAGTTCACAGGGGCTTTGAGTGAGTTTTGACCAGGGTTCAAACCCCACCTCGGGAAATTATTTTTTAATATTATTTTTATTTTTTTAAACAATTGATTTATTTTAGCAGAGTGAAACATAGTCCTTTGGAAATGATCAACTGATAATAATGAAAGACCAAGTAGAAAATCTATGGCATATGTCACATCAGATGTGGCATATGCCACATGACAGAGTGACACGTGTCACATGCCAGACTTGGGCTCCAACCCCTTCTCCTGCGGGGATCAGTGTGCTACCAAGGGAATCTGCTTTGGCCTATTTCGAGTGGGTTTTACCGCTACTTTCAACGTGACTGAGTTGTGGCCTACTCTCGAGCCGGGAGCCCATTTCAGTGCACCATCATCCGATCTCACATGTAAGGATAGCCTGGCGAGCAGCTTAAAACTGCTGTGAATAGCTCCTGTGTGCTCGCATATTCGAGCCGTATGCTGGGCCTCAGTCAGACTCTACCTAGCCTACTTACTATTGATACTGCCAGCTACGGCTGACCTGGAGCGGGGCCTACACTACCAACACTGTGGTGTGTACATGGCGTCGGCTGCGTACTTTGGCGAAGATTCAGCGCTCTATTGTCCCTTCAGACAATATGTTCACAGAGGGGGTGATTGGGGGTTTTTAAATTGAATTACTGTGGATTACTTGCTAACTATCCGGTTTGCCCTATGTGTTGCTCCCACACCCCAACCATTCATGTTATTTCCCTCCCCCCAGACCCCCATGCCCAGAACCTGGATGCCTGACTCTAAGATGTCGGCCTTTACCACGAGGGAGTGCATAGAACAGAAAGAGGAATGCTCTTTCAAATCTTTGGTGGCCATCTTGGATTGGGCAACCGCTTTTGGTGCTGCCTCTTCCTCTATTAGCAACAGAAGAGGTATGCACACATGATTCAATGCTGCTTCTCCCCTTTACTTTTCTACCTGTTTCTAGCCTTGTTAGGAATCTACCTCTGGTCCTGATTTGACCTCACCCCTACTGGTTTTATTCTCACTTTATTTCCGGAATATGCGCACCCCTCTTATTTTACTAATTTGCGCTATCACTACCCTAGTGGCCCCTTTTCTATCCACCATACTACGTCTTTACCTCATCTCCTTATCATGGCTTCCAGTCGAATTAAGTCTGGAATCAACTGCTCAAAGTAATGCATCCCCCTTATATGCTCAAAGCAGCAGCTAAACAGTTCAAGCATAACATCATTGAACTATTTCCAGATTCCCTCTTTGTTGACCAATTCCATAATGGGCACCTAGGGAAGATCAAAAATGACTTCATTTTCATCACTAATGACATCCCTTCCTTGTCCTCCAGCTTCTTCAATTCCTTCAACGTCTCCTCCTCCTCTTCTTTCCTGCATGGGAAGCGGTTAGAAAAGTCTCCCTCTGCTTGCTTCAATGGCTATCTCACCATTACACTGTATAACAATGTGTACCGACCGGATTCTCGAACCAGATGGGATCAGCTCCTGAGAGCCCCTCCAACCCAGTCGGAACGTAATCACCTCCCTCCTTAGAACGTATTTACAATAGGTATATGTATATGTATGTACATCTCATACCTAAGGATGGGGAAAATAGCAATACACATGCATAGGTTTTCTACAATATCCCATTCATACCAACTAGTCTCACGGCCACTTAGGCCCAGACTAATCTACCCTGGGGCAGTTCTGATTATGTACCATTACACACTGATCTCTCTCAGTGCTCACTCGACACGCAATCCGGCGTGCCATACACACTGAGCGGCAGCCCCAGTGCTCTCTTTTTATCCGGTCCACAATCCGGTGGGCCTACACACTGGTTTCCCTCCCAGTGCTCGCTTACTTACAACCCGATCCGCAATCCGGCGGATCTAAGCATCAGTCTCCCACCTGGTGTTCTCATTAACGCCGCTTACCAACGACGATCACTCTCCTATGAATACCTTTGGAAGGAATCTCTCGTTGGCTACTCGGGATGATACTACAATAATATGAATTAGCACAGCTTTCCAAATTGAATCATGTACATTCTGCTCTCGGCATCAAATGGTCCCTCTCTCCCTCATTATTCAGTCACCTCTTACCTGACCGGGATTTACATCCGTTCATGAAAACGATGTCTGACTAGAAGACCAGGTTACCCTGATTGAACAAGTATACAAGGCACATGTCGGTTCACTAAGAACTGGGGTATTTTATTACAATGATTATAAACACAGCACTATACTATAACATATATTCTGCAAAGGAAAGTGAAAGGTTAGAATGTGCACACTATAAGAACAGGTCAGACTTCACCTTGTGAGCACGAAGTCGGGGTTCAACAGTCATCTAGGTTCCCTTCTCGTCTGTGCCTTGGCTCATCTCGGAATCACACCTCAGCAGTCATGAGTACACGTCTGCACCGCTATGCTCTTTCTCCTCTGCTTCCCTCCAAGTCACTGGAACCTTCCTCTTTATTAGCTGCTGTCTCTCTCTGTCTCTGATCGCTCTGCGCTACTTCTCCTTCTCCTTCAATCTTTCTCAGAGAGTATCAGCTTCATGATCTTTCTCGGACTTCAAGATGGCGACTGTCTGCCTGGAAATAATTAATGGCATTGATGCTAACGGCTAGCTGCCGCCTACAGACTGACTGACTCACTGCCTAACACTTTCGCTAATATGGAAGCTTGTCCTTTCATGGAAAGTTACGGCCAGTAACCTGCCGCCCACCAAATTCTTGTACCTCCCCGTACCAAGGACACGTTCCCAGCCGGCCGGCCTGATGTTGTGTCTTCGGAGTGGAGAAAAATACAGTCTTTCGATAAGGGCCAGCCTGAGCCGGTTCTCTCCAAGCGAACAACACTTCGAAACTAAAACATTACACTTGACCTAGAAGCCTCTCAAGCTGCCGGGGTAGAAAGCAAGATGGAGTCTCTCCCGTTTGAGGCCTACAAGGCCCGAAATAAGCATAACTCCATAGAAGGTATACTAACACTCTTGCAAAAGGACGGATTAACACTAATACTAATGAATCTATCCCCTAGCTTAAGTTTATAAGCCCTGATCTAAGGAAAAGGGTACAAAATGCACTACTGTGCCTTATGAATAGACCCTGTTTATAGTTCTAATCCCTGCACTAGGAGGGTAATAGGCTGGAGTCACCTTCAATCATTCTCCCTCAAAGGAGGGCCGAAAAAGTCGGTCAGAATACAATGACACTGTAGTGATCCAAGCTTCTGACTCCTGTCTCTCTCTCTTTGATCACATCTTCCACAACCTTAGTCCCACCCCTGTGTCTACTATCTCTCTAGATTCTTCCTCTTCTTCTTCCTCTACCTTGTCTACTTTCTCCCTTTCTCCCCCCTTGACCCTCACACATTCCTTCAGACCGCTCTCCTGGGAGTCACAGGTCGACTCCTTATCCCCCCCTTCTCTTGTTCCCTCCCCTCCCATTCTGCCACCTTCCCAACTGGACCTTCCCCTTACCTCGTCTGATTTACACCCCAATTCACCTCTACATCCTGCATCTCCCCATTATTCCACTGCCTTCTCCCGCCCCCTAACTCCCCTATTCCTACCCATTTCCCCCCTATTTAATCCACCTTTCTTGCAATCTGAACTACCGATCAACTCGCCGTACCCTCCCCCCTCCCTCCCCTCTTCTTTTCTCCTCGACCCCTTTCCGCTCTTCCCCTTTCCTCGTACCCTCAATTCTGTTCTTACACCTCCCATCTCTCTACAACCTTCACTCCCCCTCACATCCCTACCTCCCCTTTCTGTAATTCCATCATCTTCCCTTCCACTGATCTTACACCTCCCTTCTCTCCACAACTTACATTCCCCCCAATGCTTCACAACCCTGTCTCCCCTCTTGGTAATTCTTCCCTCTTCCCTCCTTTTGACTGCACAATCCTTCACTTCTCCCACAACTTTCATTTTGAGCAGCACCCTCCCCCCCCCACTCTGCCTGGTGCCTTTACCCCTACATTCACCTTTCATTTCCCATGGTAGCTGGCCTGCACCCTCTCTCTTCTCCCCATTCCTGCAGCCTTCCTTTGACTTCCCTCCCTCCCCTACCTGTACAGCCCCTTCTCCTCTCATCTCACCGTATCCATGGCCTTCTCATAACCCCGCTCCTCCCCCCTCCTCCTACCACCATCCATTTCTACTTCTCAAGTTTATCCTCCTATGTATGATCTCTATTCTTCACCTCTGCTCAACACCAGTAAAAATATCACAGTAACTCCATCCACTCCTTTCTATCACCTTCTTTCCGTCCTCAGGCCCTTGCATCATATCTCTCTCCCCAGTCCCCCACAGCCCACTGTCCTCCTTCGCCTACTTCACTTCCTCCCCCACCTTCGACCCTCGCACCCAACACTCTCCCTGGTCCCCCACTTCCTCCTGTCCTCCTTCGCCTAGGCCACTCTCTCCCTTAACCATTGAGCCACCCTTCACCCCGTGCTCAGCACACCTCTCTCTGGAAACTAAACTTGATTCTCTCATCTCTTCCATTTCCCAGTTTGAAGCGTCCATTTCACTCTTATGTGCTAAGATATCCCCCTCCCCAAATAACCTACTGAGGAGTTCCTTGCTCCCACGCCCCAATAAAGCCAACCACAGTCTGTCCTCCACAGACATCACTAACTTACTGGCTACCTACAAGACCATCAATGTCAATTCCACTCCACTCGCCATTCCTAACAATTCTTCTCAATTTGCCGTTCCGACCATCTCTTCCGTCAGAACGTACCAGCCTCCCTCTCAAAGGGGCACCCTCATTCAAGAATCTAATCCCTATCCCCCTTATCAGTCCAGACACTCACATCACCAAAACAGTTACGTCAGAGCTACACTGTATGCTCCATAACTGCAGATCTGCAACCAAACACAAACTGGAAATCTCTGACACTATCACTCACCACAATCTCGACATGCTCTTTCTCACTGAGACCTGGTTTAATGACTCCTCTCACACTTCATTTGATCTTTTGATACCTACTGACTACTCTATCCTCAAAAACAACAGAATAGAAAAGATCGGGGAGGTATTGCGATTATATTCAGAAACTCCCTCCAAATCAAAGCCTTTCCCACCATCCTCTTTCTCACCTTTGAATGCCTTTCCCTAGAACTCCAAGTTCATCATGGCTCACCCTTCAGGTTCCATACCATCTACCACCCGCCTGGTAATTGTTCTTCCTTCATGGAGAAATTCAGCGACTTCGTTAGTGACCAATATTCACAGAGCGACAAGCATATCTTCCTAGGTGATTTCAATCTCCACTGGGGCTCCGTGGAGGACTCGGCTGCCAACAAGCTTGCTACCTTTCTCTCATCTAACGATCTTGCCCAACACTGCTCGGAAATTACACATGCCAAGGGCTCAATTCTGGACCTTGTTATATCTAAATCAGACCAGATTACCACTGCTCCCCCCATTCGTGTAGACTGGTCTGACCATTTCCTCATTCCCTTCTGTTTTCACATATCACACATTATAACTCTCGGCCAACCTAAAAGAGCCTCTACTTGGTTCTGCAACACAAAAAAGATTGATCTTGGGACTCTATGTGATGCTGCTATGCGTTCACTTCCTAGTAAAAACCCCAATACAGATGTAAATGATCTTACTCCCCATTGCCTCTCAATCCTTGCAGTCGAAATAGGCAAGGCTGCTCCACTCCAAAGCAAAAGGAAAAGACCCACGCCATCAGCTCCTTTGTTCATTAAAGCTCTCTATGATGAAAGGAAAAACCTTAGAATCTTGGAGAAGCATTGGAGACAATCTCCATCCACCTCCAACTTCTTTCTTTTAAGTTCAGCAACATCCAAATACCACAAGCACATCTTCCAGGAAAAAACATCACATTTCAGATCCCTCCTCGATTGAGCTAAAAACAGACCCCAAAAACTTTTTGACCTCATCAAAAACCCAAATTGTCCTCCCCAAACCATCAAGCCAGAGGATGCTTCAAAGAAAGCAACTGAGTTTGCTATATTCTTCGATCAAAAGGTAAAATCTCTGGTGGAACAGGTCACCTACCCCACTTCCATTGAGGAGCAAAACTCCTTAGTCACTTGGCAGAACTTTGCCGCTATATCGGAAGATGATCTCCTCAAATGCATCCTCGAAACCAAACCCTCCAACCATTCTTCTGACCCCATAACCAGTGGCATCACCATTGATTTCTATACTGACACTCTCTCCTACTGGACCAGGCTAGCCAATCTCTTCCTCAGTCAAGGATCCCTCCCAGTTGTCCTCAAACAGGACAGGTTACCCCCCTTCTAAAAAAAACCTCTGCAGATGCAAACGACCTCAATAACTTCCACCCCATCACCAATCTCCATTTTATTTCAAAGATCACAGAAAAATGCATTGCAAAACAACTTTCCCAACACATTATGGACAATAATCTCCTCAACATCTTCCAGTCTGGCTTTATTCAAAATTGCAGCTCTGAAACAGCCCTGCTGCTAGTGATCGATGATGCGCTGCATATTCTCGATTCGGGGGAATCGTGCCTTCTGATTCTTCTTGACCTCTCTGCAGCTTTTGACACTGTTAATCACAACACCCTCCTTAACACTCTTCAACAGAGAATCGGCATAGAAGGCACAGTACTCAAATGGTTTGCCTCATTCCTCTCGGACAGATCCCAAATGATCAAGATTGCGAACAGTCTCTCGTCTCCACTGGTGGTTGGTCAAGGCATCCCTCAAGGTTCTATCCTTGCTCCCACTCTGTTTAATCTCTATCTGGAACCATTAGGGAACCTCCTACGCAAGTCTGGAATCCTCTACCATCTCTATGCGGATGACACCCAAATCTACCTCTAGGTGTCTTCCTCTCATTATCTCTCACTACTCAACTCTACTCTCAACTCTATTCACAACTGGATGCTAGTTCACCAACTCATTCTCAATCCCTCCAAAAAGGAATTCCTCCTCTTATCTAGCTCTCACTCCCCGCCTCCTGTTCAATCCTGGATGGATCAGTTGAATTTACTCAACAGGAAACCCGTCATTGTGGACTGCGCTAAATCCTTAGGTGTCATACTTGACAAAAGACTCAACCTAATCTCACACATCAATTCCATTGCTAAGAGCGCACATTATCAGCTACGCCTTCTATGGGGAATTCGTCGGTTCTTCCTCGGAGAATGACCTAAAAACCTTGAGGTTCCGTGACAATTGTAAGTGGTGTCTTCGACTCGCACGAATATGGTCGAGTCCAGTATCTATGAACCGCAAATGACGAGTTTAGTAAGTGTGCGCAGTTTCACTGTGCTAACCTAAACCGTTCGTCTGTTACATGGGTATTTCTATCTGTACCCACGGGTTCCATCTTAGATACGGCATCCATTTTGTCTCTTGCCCTCAAGTAGTCAGCGAACGGACGCTGTCCGCTTCGCGACCCTGGGACTCCCAAGATATTTGCGGAAGACACATGTCCTTTGAAAATGTCTTTATGACGAGGGGGTTGCTACTGTAAGGCAGGTGGCGCCGCTCGAGGCTCATCTTGCCGCACGGGCTTATTGTCTCAGCCGTGCATCTCATTAGGCACGTCCCTTTGATGCCTGTATCTCGTGCTTCCTGACACCTCCCCTTTTACACCCTTTCCGATCTCCCCACTGTCTCCGTCTTCCTCTGCACCTGTCTTCGTTCCTATTTCGATCTACTTGATTGCTGATTGGAATTTGCAAATGGTGGGAAGATGGGTTTTTACAGTTGGGAACCGCCAAATGTTTCCGCAGTTATGTTCTGGACCTTGTTTGTTTCAAAGCGACCAAAGCGACCCCTCTGGGAGCTAGATGTGGGAACTGGGTTGTAAACCTTTGTGTTCAATGTTAGTCTATGGGTAAAAACTGTATAAAAGGAGCGATCCACAGAACCAATTTGAAGCAGTCTCCCCGAACTACACTCGATGTACTTCCTGTGACTTCTGTGTTCCCTGCAGTAAATAAACCTTGACTCTTTGACGCCGAAGGAAGTGTCCCGTGTCTCTGTGACTTGTACGCCGGAGCAGGTTACCCACGAAGGTTTCAGGTGTTGTGCCCTGGCACCGCTGGGTCCAAAAGAACCCAGTCCTTCAGTTGGCGCCCAACGTGGGGCTGCATCAGTGGTACCGGTCCAAGCCCGACGATCGTGAGGAACTTCGTGTGAAATCTCCGAGGGAAGGTGCACCCCGCTTCATCGATCCTGTTGTCGAAATAAGTGGCCCGAAGACTTTTCCCGCGAAGATTCCCGCCTCCTGACGGCTGCGACGGACTGCTGCCCTGACTGTAGACCTGTTTTGGCGCCTGGCGTAGACCTTGGTATAGCGAGACGATAGACGGGCCTTCCTGAGGACGCCATTGATCTTTGAGTTAAGTATTTGTGGGTCGCTCCCAGAATCCTTGGTTGTAGACACTTTAGCGAGTGTCTTTGTTGTAAACACTAGTGTTTTTGTTGTACACGCTGTGTGAGTTTTTTTGTCGGAGACACTTCACTAGCGTACTTTGTTGTTGTATTTGTTTGACGACTGCAGCCGCCAAAGACCGAGGGTTTTGTTCTTGCTGGGACTTGGTAAATCCCGTAACCCTTGAAGTTTGTGAAACTCGGCTAGTGTGCAAGATGCCTGGTCGCAGTACTTTGTTCAGTTGTTGTAGACCTTGTGGTGCGGATTCCCTGCTGGAGGACTCGTGTCCGATACCTCCGGTTGGAACTCCTACTTATGACTTATATAGCAAACATGGGCTAGGCCCGATTGCTTTTAACGATTATTGGATTAAATATACAAAGAAGGACGGCGATCTTCGTTGGCCACCTCACGGTAGCTTCGAAGCGTCGATTTTAGATAATTTGGAAATAAAGTTGTTCGAACGTAAATCAAGGCCGGCCATGTTTGATGCCTTTCGGTTGTGGCGCAAAGAAGCCCGACAGAAAGAGATCAGACAGAATAAACGTAGTGAGCGAGATAATGTTGCTACCATAGTAAAGAAAGCTGAGCAGTTTCAGCGTGATAAGGAGGATAAGGATAAGGAAGTGTTTGAGAGGCTACAACGTATGACCATAGATAAATGCTATCCCGCTTTGCCTACGGAGTCGGATAAGAAGGAAGAGGCAGTTGAGGATTCTTTAATGTCCTATCTTATGAAGTCGCCACCTCCGTACGTACAGAGTACCGCAGCTCCTGTGGTCCCTGCCGTACCTGTTCCTATTCCTCCACCCGTTCCTCAACCTGCACCCGCTCTTCCGACTGTTCCTGCTCCTGTACCTGTTTCTATTCCTACTGCTCCTCCGCTTCCACATACTCCTGCTCACGCTACTGCTCCTGTGTTGTTAACCCCTGTTGTTGCTAACGTTTCTACTCCTTCTCTTGTTAGTCCTGTGTCTTACTCTTGTCCATCTACTCGTAATCGTAATTCTCCCATTGCGGCTAGCTTCTTTCAGTCGCTTGGACCTGTTTTTGGGTCCGCTGGTTCTGGTGGTCCACCGCAGAGGCGTAGTCAGCTTCCTGGTAGTAGGGAACGCGCTGCGCTATACAATATGGCGATGGGTTGGATGGACAATCCGCAGAGAAATCCACCCCGAGTAGTTCTTGAAACATTTAGTCAATTCAACATACCGACTCAGAGATATGTGTTTGACGAAATGTGTAAACTCCTATATGACCAGATAGCGGCCGTTGCGCCTGACGAGGTGCTGACCGCCCTGTCTACTCTTCGGCTTCAGTTCGCAACTGGACTGATAGTCGATACTAATGTCCGACGTGCTATTGAACAGTTGCTGTCTTTTCGCCTCGCTCCTATTCCTCACGCACTGTTTGTTGAGGATCTTGAACGCCAACAAGCCGAGTCTGGCCAATATCCTATGCGTGAAGTTCCGCCGGTTTGGGTACCCGCTGATAATACTAATGTTAATGCTCCAGTGGCGGCACATTTTCAGAGAGTGTGGATACACCTCCCATGGAAACGATCGGAAGTGCTTCAGGTGAAACAAACTTTGCCCGATCCTCGCAAAAATCCTGCAGGGTATTATAAGGAATTATCGCAGCTCGTAGACGCTACGATAATGAATCTTGCCGATATCGACATGTTGTTTGGCAACGTCGTACCACAACCGGTATGGGCCAAGATTCGTCACCAAGATCACGCAAATGAATTAGGTGGTGATTGGAATGCCATTACAGCGGCAGACGCTGGACAAGCGGCTGCTACTAAACCCGATCAGTTGATTGAACTTCTTCCCCAGCGAATCATTACATTAATGAAAACGCTTATGCCAGCTATGAGGGTAAATTGGGACAAGTTGTCAGCCTGTAAGCAGAAGAAAGATGAGAGTGTATCTGACTTCTTTACGAGGTTTGAGGAAACATTTGTTGATCATAGTGGACAGGATATGGGTACTGAGGGTGGACAGAGGTTGTTTGTGGATAAATTCGTGTCGAATTTATTGCCCGACTTGTGCAATAAATTGAAGAATTCAGAAAGTGCGTGGGCCGTTTCTACCTCAGCTCAGATTTTGGCTACGGCACAATATTATGAAAATAGAGAGAAAGAAGAAAATGACCGAGCTGATAAAAAGACAAAAGAGTTGAAAACTAAAGTGTTGTTACAACAAGCGTATCCGCCGCGTTCTAATCAGAATGCGTCTCAGCAGAATAGATTACAGTCGCAATCGAATCGATCGCAGTCGCGTAACGATTCCTCTTTTCAAAGATCTTCGTTGGGGTACAATCAATGTGCTTATTGTAGACAGGAGGGACACATTAAATTCAATTGTCCCGCTTTGAACGAACGTATTAGTGGTAATTCGTCTAGAGGAGGCCGTGGTGGTTCACAGAATGCATCACGTGGTAGAGGTCGTGGTGCTCAGAACGACCGTTCTGACAACTCATCAAATTCTAATAACTGTTTTGATCAACGCGGATTATCGCAAGGACGATCTGCGCAGTACAATGTAGACGATTATTACATCGATCAGGGAACTGACGACAGTAATTACTAGGATAGCCAAAGGCAAGGAGAGGGAGTGGTATCAGTTCCGGTTGATCAGAGAGGGCCTTACGTCGCAGTTGCTACATCGGGCGTCATTGAGCCTTTTCTGTTGGACACTGGTGCAGCGAAAAGTTCTATCATGCATTCGAAACTCCCTGGCGCACCTTTGTCTGGCTTAACAAATGTTTCCGTTGGATTCTCTGGCGCCCCCGTTAGCAATCCAGTTTCGCGCCCTTTGCCCCTTAAAATTGGGCCTCGTGAGCTCGAAGCTCCGTTGATTTTGACCACTGGTTGTGGCGAAAATCTTTTGGGTCTGGATTTGCTTAAACGATTGTATGCAACTTTGTATTGTTCTCCTGCGGGTGTAAAGCTTACGTTCGGAGAGAAAGTAGTCTCTCCAATGTATTTGTCCCTCGATAAGCTTCCACCGGAATTGGATTCTCTTCCTGCGTCTTTGTGGGCGACGGGTCCAAACGATGTGGGCCTACTTGATATCTCCCCTTATGTTGTTCAGTTGAAATCAAATGTGCGATTGCCACGTATTCCCCAATACCGTATCTCCCTTGATGGTGAACGAGCTTTGTTAGCGATCATTTATGACTTGATCGAGAAAGATGTTATTGAGGAGACTCGGGGAAACGTGTGCAACAGCCCTGTGCTACCCATTCTTAAACGTACTGATCCTACGAAACCGCCTGTTTATCGTTTTGTTATCGATTTACGGGAGGTAAATAAAATTGTGGTTCCTCAATTCCCTGTTGTGCCTGACATCACGGCGCTACTGACTCTGATTCCAGCTACTGCTTCATGGTTTTCGGTGATTGATTTGAAAAATGCGTTTTTCAGCATCCCGATTGCCGAAGAGAGTAGGGACCTTTTCGGTTTCTCTCTTGGTGGACGTAGCTTCCGGTTCAAACGCGCTCCTCAGGGCTACTGTGAAAGTCCATCGATTTACAGTCAAGCTTTGAAGGGTCAACTGGATGCGTTTAGATTGCCAGTTGGTGCGGCTTTAATCCAATATGTCGACGACTTATTGGTGGCTGCCGATACTCAGGACATTTGCAAACTTGCTACGGTGTCGTTGCTGCAACATCTCTGTGAGTTAAATCACAAGGTGTCACCTTCTAAACTCCAATATTGTTGTCAGGAAGTAACCTATCTAGGTCACTTATTGTCAAAGGAGGGTAGGAGATTGACCCCAGAGAGAATTGCAGCGATTGCGCGAATGGCTGTGCCACAAACCCAAAGAGATGTGCGTGCCTTTCTAGGTATCACGTCGTACTGCAGGCAGTGGATTCCTAATTTTTCATTGCTAGCGAAACCATTGGTGGCTCTTACGTGCAAGGATGTTTCAACTCCTTTACCATGGACGGAAGAATGTCAGAAAAGTTTTTCTGAACTACGTGATTCATTGTGTTCGGCTCCTGTGTTAGGTACCCCTGATTACAGCAAGCCGTTCACGTTATATGTTCACGAGAGAGAAGGTTGTGCGTTGAGTGTCTTAACGCAACCTTTTGGTGGTAAGCAACGTCCATGTGCATATTTTTCCTCGACCTTAGACCCAGTAGCTAGAGCATTGCCGAGTTGTTTGAGAGCAACTGCGGCAGCTGCGGTCTCCATCCGACAATCAGCAGGATTGGTCATGGATAATATGCTTACGGTGATGGTTCCGCATGCAGTCGACACTCTTTTGAATCGAACGAAAACTCAGCACTTGACGAGTGCGAGGTTGTCTGGGTATGAATTGACGCTCTTGGCAAGCCACATTCAGATAAAACGTTGTAATGTCCTAAATCCGGCAACTTTGTTACCGATTAGTGCAGAGTCAGATCAAGTAACAGAACATGACTGTTACTTGCGTACAGAAGAGGAAACAAAAGGTCGAGTGGACCTTAAAAACACCCCATTGGAAGACCCTGATGGCACCCTGTATGTGGATGGGTCATGTTTTAAATTGCCGAATGGTGATGTGACTACTGCTTATGCTGTTGTAACATTGAACACTGTTGTTGAAACTGCAAGATTGAGTCAGAATTCTGCCCAAGCTGCAGAGCTGATTGCTCTCACTAGAGCATGTGTGTTAGCAAAAGGGAAACGTGTGAATGTGTACACCGATAGCCAGTATGCCTTCGGTGTAGCGCATAGTTTTGGACGATTGTGGCGAGAGCGTGGTTTTTTAACGTCGCACGGCACGAAAATACAGCATGGCCAGCTTGTGAATGATCTTTTGGATGCATTGACTTTGCCTGCTCAAGTTGCGATCGTTAAATGTAGTGCGCATCGTAAAGTGACGGATGATGTTGGTCGTGGTAATGCGTTTGCAGATGAGATTGCTAAGGAGACTGCCCGGAACCTTAGCACTCGAATGTATGTGACAAGTTCGGTTAGGTGGCCTGCAGAATCAAGTATGTGTGAAGATACTGTTGAGAGTGTGAAAGCAATTCAGAATCAGGCCACTGAGACTGAAAAGATGAAGTGGAAAGAAAGTACGGGAAAGTTGGACGTGAATGGTTGTTGGATTGATTTGTCGGATCAGAAAAGATGGATGTTGCCTGATGCGTATGTGCTGGCCGTTGTAACAATGGCACATGGGTTAGCACATATTAGCGCGAAAGGTATTTGCAAGTTGCTGGCTGATGTGTGGAAGAATGATGGCATTACAAAGTGTGCTGAACGTCTGGTGAAGAATTGTATGGTGTGTATAATGTACAATCCTGGCAAAGGAACCCCAACTCCCCCTGGCAGTTTTGCTCCTCCTTCGTATCCCTTTGAGGTGATCCAATTGGACTTCATCCATATGGAGCGATGCAATAACTTGAAATATGTTTTGGTTGTGGTTTGCGCATTCTCCCGATGGATTGAGGCCTATCCCCTCAAAGACAATACTGCTTTGTCTACTGCGAAAATCCTACTGAAGGAATACTTTCCTCGGTATGGAATGCCTAGAGTCGTGTGGTCAGATAACGGAAGTGAGTTTGTTGGAAGTGTGATGAAGAGTGTGTGTAAGGGCCTTGGAATTAATCAAAAATTCCATAGCGCCAATCATCCCCAGTCAGCTGGATTGGTTGAAGGGTACAATGGCACCCTTAAACTAAAGCTAGCGAAGATTCAGGCTACGACTGGACTTCCGTGGCCTGATGCTTTGCCTCTAGCATTACTGTCAACTAGGGCGACTGTACACTCCCGAATAGGGCTTAGCCCCTATGAAATAGTGTTCGGCCGTCCTGCGAATGTGTGGGGGGTTCCTAGGCCAGGAATATTCTCTGATTTTGAGTATCCGATGTTGATTGACTACTTACATGACTTGACTGCTAAACTGAGGTTAATTCATCAACAGGTTTACGACGCCTTGCCGACGCAGACGGAGGGTCCAGGCCACCAGCTCCAGCCCGGTGATTGGGTAGTTACCCGTAACTTCTCACGCAAGAAGAATCTGGACCCCCGCTTTGTTGGACCTTTCCAGGTGCTCCTGGCCACGAGGACTGCCGTTCGTCTTGAGGGGCGGAAGAATTGGGTACATGCTACCCATTGTAAGCGAGTCCCTATTCCTTTGCCGGCAGACCCGTGGGTGAGGAAAGGCATTGCGTCAACAGAAGCAGAAACTTTGCCGGCGTTTGTACCTTTTAGCGACGCGCAGCTTGTTGAAGAAACCTCAGCACAGCAGAAAGCCACTGTTGGAACATTGTCAGCAAAAGACTCAAGACCAGATCAACAAACTGATCAGTTGGACGCTGTCTCTTCAACGGATCCTTTGTTCGACGAGCAGACACGTCCCGGGAAACATCGATATTCGTTGCGTTCTCATACTAAGGACAAATAAATTTCCTTGCTTTGCTAAAATTGATAACTGCAATATCCTCGTTTCCCATGATCACTTTTGAACATTCATATCATTGAAAATTTTTTTGTACATATGTCGAGTTTTTTTTCCTTGTATCTTTTTCCTTCTACAGCTGAGAAATATTGTGCTAATATATATACATATTGTGTATTGAGGGCCGTAGGGCCGCGCGCGTACTTCCTTCTGGACAGTAGGTCTTGACGCTAGGTTAAAGGCCGTCGGTTCCTAGGAACTCCTGGGGATTGACTATTGCTGCACAGAACGAAGTGCGTCAAGAAACGTTGCGGACGGTCGTAGGGAATGGCATTTTCGAAGCTAAATGATTTGGAAGGAGCTCAGGCATACAGATTCAAGTTGCAGCAACTCAGTCGTACCAAATGTTTCATATTTCAATTATTTATGTTATTCCTGACTGCTTCTGCATTATTGGCGGGTGGGGTGTATTGTACTATGTCCTACTTCTTATCTGCTACCCCTACTCCTACTCCTCACCCTAATCTTACCACTACTGCTTCTCCCCATTCCTTTCACATGTTACCGGAACACGAGCAGGCTAGACGTGTAGAATTCCGCAATAATTCCTTTATTCAGCTCCTCCATCAGCATCAGTTAGTGGTTAACACTACTAATTGTTGGGTGTGTGGGTTGATGCCACATACTACGGGTAAGGGAATTCCGTATCTGGTGTTACCGTATAGTTCCCAAGGGTCAGCTCGAGCATTCCAAACAATGTTTCGAAGCGCACTGGGTTTCCACCCCAATCGAGAACCACGTTCCCCCAACTCTGGTCCTACCTCGTATCAGAAGCTGCTATCAATGGCAATAGAGGATATGGAAGATGAGATCCATGATCCTTTTCTTATCCCTGAAGAAGAGGTACGAGCTTATAGGGTCCTAAGTAGAGGGGAATACAGTATGTTCACTAGTGAAAAGCAGCTTAAAAGCTCGCCTCCAATATGGGTCGTACCCCACGCTGGTAATCTGTGTCTCATGGGTCGTGGCCAAAGCCCGCAAGCCCGATTTGGAGACAGTGCTTGCACTGAAACCTACGTTGTGCCGATGACCCCGTCCCCTGTGTTTCTGGCTGCCAAGGGTACTTACTTTATCTGTCATGATCGTGCATACACATGGTTGCCCACAGACTTTATGGGTACATGTTTCATTGCAAATCTGTTGCCTCCGACGTTCACTGTAGATGCCGATTATCATAAGACTAGAGTTGTACGAGGCATAATTAGCGAAGAAGATACTGCCGGTCAAGAGGCAGGAGACTTTTTCAAGGGTTTCCTCCCGTTTTGGGGACCTATGGTTAATAGTAGGAACCTGAGACAGTTGACTCGAGTGGTGGAATCGACAGCTAATGTTACTGCCAGTGCCCTTGGTAATATCACCACAGAACTTCAGGCGGAGAGACTTATGACGTTACAAAACCGTATGGTTTTAGATGTCGTCTTAGCGGATCGCGGTGGGGTATGTAAGGTGATCCATTCGAGCTGCTGCATTTTCATCCCAGATAATGCTCCTACTGTCTATCAAGCCATCTCGAAGTTGCATAAGATCTCCGAATCCATGCACGTGGATCTAGGGGATTGGACGCTACTTGGATGGTTTTGGGGCCTGATGTCGACTTGGGGTTGGAAGATTCTGATGATCATCGGGGTTGTGGTAGTGTTCCTGTTCACGTGCTGCCTTTGTGTGCAGTGTGGTCCTGCCTTATGTGGCCTCTGTGCTACAACGTGTATGAGACAACCACCTGTTACCAAGGGGACTCGGTTGGACAGAGCTATGCTACAACGACATCTTGATGGTCTGATGAATATCGAATATGATTCCGACTAGTGCTTGCCTACATGAGGGCAAAAGGAGCGTCTGAGGTTCCGTGACAATTGTAAGTGGTGTCTTCGACTCGCACGAATATGGTCGAGTCCAGTATCTATGAACCGCAAATGACGAGTTTAGTAAGTGTGCGCAGTTTCACTGTGCTAACCTAAACCGTTCGTCTGTTACATGGGTATTTCTATCTGTACCCACGGGTTCCATCTTAGATACGGCATCCATTTTGTCTCTTGCCCTCAAGTAGTCAGCGAACGGACGCTGTCCGCTTCGCGACCCTGGGACTCCCAAGATATTTGCGGAAGACACATGTCCTTTGAAAATGTCTTTATGACGAGGGGGTTGCTACTGTAAGGCAGGTGGCGCCGCTCGAGGCTCATCTTGCCGCACGGGCTTATTGTCTCAGCCGTGCATCTCATTAGGCACGTCCCTTTGATGCCTGTATCTCGTGCTTCCTGACACCTCCCCTTTTACACCCTTTCCGATCTCCCCACTGTCTCCGTCTTCCTCTGCACCTGTCTTCGTTCCTATTTCGATCTACTTGATTGCTGATTGGAATTTGCAAATGGTGGGAAGATGGGTTTTTACAGTTGGGAACCGCCAAATGTTTCCGCAGTTATGTTCTGGACCTTGTTTGTTTCAAAGCGACCAAAGCGACCCCTCTGGGAGCTAGATGTGGGAACTGGGTTGTAAACCTTTGTGTTCAATGTTAGTCTATGGGTAAAAACTGTATAAAAGGAGCGATCCACAGAACCAATTTGAAGCAGTCTCCCCGAACTACACTCGATGTACTTCCTGTGACTTCTGTGTTCCCTGCAGTAAATAAACCTTGACTCTTTGACGCCGAAGGAAGTGTCCCGTGTCTCTGTGACTTGTACGCCGGAGCAGGTTACCCACGAAGGTTTCAGGTGTTGTGCCCTGGCACCGCTGGGTCCAAAAGAACCCAGTCCTTCAACCTTGGTCCAATCGCTAGTTCTCTCTAGACTTGATTACTGTAATTCTCTTCTGACTGGCCTTCCCAAATCTCACCTCTCCCCCCTCAAATCTGTCCTCCACTCAGCAGCTTGCTTTATTTCAGGGTCCAAACGAAGTGATCACATCACTCCTATCCTGTCTTCTCTCCGATGGCTTCCCATCGAGGCTAGAGCTATCTACAAAACGGCGTGCATCACCCACAAAGCTTTGCACTCTTCCTCCCCTCGCTATCTGGCAAATAAACTGAAATTGTCTGGAGGCTCAAGACCTTCTCGGAATGCGGAAAAGTTCCTTCTTGAGCCCCCCTCCTTCAAAAGGGAAAAATTGAAGGCGCAATCGTTCTCAGGTAATGCGGTGAGAATCTGGAACGCGCTTACTCCTTCGCTCCGTGCCATCACCTCCATCCAGATCTTCAAAGCGGACCTCAAATCTCTTCTATTCCAAAGACACTTTCAGAACTAATTCCCTCCTTCTCAGACCCCGCCAGGAAGTCCTTTAGTCATTGTAAATTTGTCATATATATTTGTATTTTTTGTTTGTACATTCTGTGCTTGCTGTGTTTGATATTGTGTTTCTTTTGCCTGGTTGTTTTGATTCTATGATTCAGAAAAGGGGGTGGTGATGAACAGAGTGTCTGAATTAAGCAGACCACTCTTACCCAGTCCAAAGATCAGGGCTTGATCCATCACCATTTTTTAGCTCACTGCACCATCCCAGCTCAGAACTTGTCTATATGCAAATTAGTCTGACCCTGGCCCAGTGCATCATGGGAACAGGGCAGACCAAACTACCAAGCCAATTCTTATACTGGGAAGGAAACAAGCTACCGGGGACCGGTTTCTGGCATTTCAGCCGTCTTCGGCCCGGCTTGCTTGAATCCTGATGGTGCAATGAGCTAGGGACTCACATCTGAGTATACCCTTCCACGCTTATGGTGGACAAAATTGATTCAGAAAAGGGGGTGGTGATGAACAGAGTGTCTGAATTAAGCAGACCACTCTTACCCAGTCCAAAGATCAGGGCTTGATCCATCACCGTTTTTTAGCTCACTGCACCATCCCAGCTCAGAACTTGGCTATATGCAAATTAGTCTGACCCTGGCCCAGTGCATCATGGGAACAGGGCAGACCAAACTACCAAGCCAATTCTTATACTGGGAAGGAAACAAGCTACCGGGGACCGGTTTCTGGCATTTCAGCCGTCTTCGGCCCGGCTTGCTTGAATCCTGATGGTGCAATGAGCTAGGGACTCACATCTGAGTATACCCTTCCACGCTTATGGTGGACAAAATTGATTCAGAAAAGGGGGGTACCGCCCATTACCACCCAAGGTAAGATGCATGCAAATGAACATGTGCATGGTAAATGTAATGAACCCCCCCTTTAGGAAGATCAGGCAGAAAGGTGCAAATTCAACTCCAGTCCACATTTTACCTGCTACAGAGCAATGCATTATGGCAGTAGAAGTCCGAAAACATATGAGGGAAGGCAAGTAGTAAAATCCAAGTAGCATAGGTGCATTTAAGTAAAACAAGCAAGTGACATTTAGACACACCGTGTGATGCTAAATACCTTTATTAGACAAAACAATGAGATATGTGACATAAATGTAAAAAAATGAACTAAACTAGTACTGTTTAATGTCACGGATACACCTGCGCTAGAGCCAGACAAAAGCGAATCCCATGACCCTGTGGAGACTCAGGTACAGTCAGGAGATAACAATGCAGTGGCCCCATCACGCCCAACACCTGCACCTACAAGACACACGACACCAGTGGCACCACTAGCAGAGTTCGAAATAGAAGGAGAGGAGAGCCAACCTGACCTGCCCACAACACAGGCTGAGTATACACCCACACGAAGAGCCTAAGTCCACATGCAGCGCCACAACATCCCCACCAGGAGGTGCAGGGCAATGGCACATTGGCAAGCTGAGGAAGGAGACGGCTCACCTGTCTTCGGTGGCCGTAGACAGCTATGTTGAAGGTGCAGCACCTGCACTGCAAACACATGTATTCAATGCAGGCACAGCTTGTTTACCTAAACCACAATATGGAGGAGAAGAAGGACAGCATCATACAGCTCAATACAGCAGTGGTGGAAGGACAGAGGAAAACATTGGACAAATTCAGGCATATGACAGATGCTATCAGGGAACTATGCAATGTAATGCAGGAAGACCACGTGTTCCCCCCATCAGCAGCACCACCAATTACTTGGCCATTTAAATGACTAGACTAGGGCCATCAGCCGCCTTATTAACCCTGCAGCTCTCTTGTCTCGACTCGATGTGACCATGCAAAGACAAATGGCCCATTCTTGCTGTGATGTGGCCAGGGGTTTGATGCAGGTCACCAATGCTGTCTGGCATTTTCAAACTGGTTCAGTTGGTGGTAGTAAGGTATTGAGTGGGGAGGATAGTGAGGAGGCTTCAAGCCTTAGTGTCATCATGGAAACAGTGACAGAATGCAGAAGACCAGTTCCAGATATCTGCCTCAGAGGCCTCATCTAAGGAGGACACAGAGCATATAGACCGGCACGGGAGTGTGTGCCCGCAGAAAATAGTATGGCCTTGAGCCCTGAAATGCCATTTGATGGCATAACCTGTCACATTCAGTTGTCAGAGCTGATAGTCGAGTCCAATAGCAACATTGTCTTGTATTATTTCTTTTGCACTACAATTATTTGACTTTGAATGTGTGCATGTACAATACCTGAGTTTTAGGAATAATAAATCACATGACTAGTGAAACCATGTAGTGCATTGTCTCATCACTACCCACCTTAAAAACAAACTGCATTATTTCTATATTTCTTTGTCTGCCTTCTGCTGCCCTTGAAACGTCTGCTGCTTGGTGAGGTTGACATGGCTCATCCTCTTCATCTGAATCTGTATCTGTAAGGTACAAGGGTATGCCTCTGGAAGCCACAATATTGTTCAACATGGCACAAGTGGCCACAATTTTGCAGTATTTCTCAGATCTGTACTGCAGTGCACCTCCACTTTTATGTAGGCAGTACACCTACTCTTCAGTAATCCAAAGGCTCTCTCTATCACGCTGCATGTTTAGTTTTGTGCAGAAATGTATTGCTGTGCACTTGGATTAGTCAGATTTAGGTCTGGGATGAGTATGAAGGAGCGCAAGGCATCTGCACTGCCAACAACAGGGGAAAAGTCAATAGATTACTCACTGTAATGTTTCAAAATATCCAGAGAGTCTGCAGGACCATGTTACATGCATTAACCTAGCAGATTTTCTTCACCAAATTTACCCCCAAGGATACTTGTATGTATACCACTGTGTCTGAAGATGAACGAATCATGCATACTACATGGAAATCTTGCCACTATGTCTGTGATTCTGTGTGAGGCATTGCATATGACTTAGTTATTCAGTGGATGATATGCTTTCCTGTCCTGTAAACTTACTCATTGACTGAGGGGGGACATAAAACTACTTGTGTTCCATCAATGCACACAATTACATGGGGGGAAATGGACTAGCTGGAAAAATCTAATTTAGTTTGCTGCAATTCCAGTGGTGTTGTGGAAATCATATCTACTGGTCTATCCTCTGCAACATAGCGTCCAGGAACGCAATGAAAAAGCACGACAGGGCAATTTGGGAGACCCCTCCTGCTGCAGCTATTACCCCCTGGTAGCTCCCTTAAGCTAGGATGTGCAGTTAACATTGGACCTGCACATGTGTGGGAATGGCATTGGTCCCGGGAGTCTGATGCTGCAGTTATGGATGCAGTTCATCTATTAGGTCTAAGATTATAGCTGAATTTAATCTATGTTTATCATAGATTTCGTCCTCTTTCTGCCCAAACAATGTGACGTGTGCTCTAAAAATGCATTCCTGTCCAATCCTCCTCCTCTGTGCCCGATTGCATCCTCACCTTCCTCGCTATAACGTACAGCGCTGCTATTGTGAAACAATCTGAGGTCTTCTGGGTCTGTTGAAATAGTTTGCACCTGGTTATGACCTGATTGGATTTGGTGGTAATTTGCATGTGCAAAATTGCGATTTCTGGATCATTCGCAAATTGCGTTTGGGTCATACATATGTCTGTGGTTATCAATTTGCGAATTCGCAATTAGAGAGCCACAAATAGGTAATCGCAAATAAGGATTCACAATTTTTGTGAATGTCGGTGTGTGGCCTGCTAATGCTTTTCATTCATTTGGTAAGGCCATTTTGAATTTGCAAACAGCCAATTTTAGCAATTCGCACTGTTTGCGAATGCAAAATTGTTTCATACATGTGGCCCATGATGTGTTTCTGGCTGAAAAAGATCAAAAGTTACTAAAAGCATGACTATACGTGCTGATGTGCAGTGGATGGCCTTCCACAAAGGTTGATTAGTCACCTTCAATTGCTTATTGCTGTATTTGTGTGCTAAACTAGTAACTAAAAATTAAGTGAAACTTTTGCCTGGGCAGGATTACTATGTGTAACAAGCATTGGCAAAGCCAACAGGCCTTACCAATGTGACCTATTGGTTGTAAGTATTTGATGACTTGCCTTGTACATCTTGCGTTATCCTTCCCCTGTAGATAATCATTTTATTTGTGTCCTTGTGCTGTGC
Source organism: Lissotriton vulgaris (assembly GCF_964263255.1). NCBI lineage: Eukaryota > Metazoa > Chordata > Amphibia > Caudata > Salamandridae > Lissotriton > Lissotriton vulgaris. The sequence continues at coordinate 1,138,145,887 of NC_141687.1, forward strand.
ACTTTAAGGGAACTACATTTTTCTTTTTACTAAAGCACTTCATGAAAGTACATGTTTTCCATCCGTCTACCTTGTGCATTTCTCTGCTGCCAGCAAGCGATTGTGCTACTCCCTCACCCATGTCCATCTCTTCACCTTACATTGCTCTTTCTCTCTCATTCATGTTCTTTTCCCTCCTGCCCTTTGTATTGCTTCATTCCTCCTCTGTGTTGGTTTTACCCTACTTGCCGTGTTGCTTTGCCCCAATCCTGCCCTTCGTGTGGCTTCCACCCACCGTTCTCAGTGTTGCTCCCCCCCCCCCATGACTTCCAGCACTCGCGCCCTCCATATTGCTTCCTGCACATACTTTATAAAAAGAAAAAATGTTTTTGCGCTACTTTTTAAAATTTACTTATTCAACTCAGGTAATGAATAGAAAGAAAAGCAACCATTTTTCAGTTTGGTTTTCTCCAGTTGGCTGTTGCCCCCCGTCCTCGCCTGTCCCCCCACTCCGCACCATGGGCCTTATTTATGAAGGTCTTGCGCCACTTTTACGTAACTTTTAAAATGGGAAAAAGACACGCACCGGTGGCGCAAGGCCTTCATAAATAAGGCCCCATGTCCCTGGCAATGCTGCTGCGTGGTTCCTGTTGCCCCATGGCTGCGCCCTCAGTGGCTCTGACAACTGCTTCCGCCTTCGGATTCAGGGTCCTGCAGCCTCCAGCACCCCCTCCCCAGGCCCCCTGGTCTGTTTCATACCTAGGAGTGGGTTGGCTGATGCCCGTGGGCATTTGAGCACTTAACAAAACTACCTGTACCCTACATCTGCCTCTGTGCTGCTGCCTCCTGCCGCCGGCACATCGTCCCATGGCTCTGCAGGACTACTGTAAGCAAGGCCACTGCTGTCGCTCGGCTTGCTGCAGCTCATCCTGGGCTGCTGCATGGTGGCACTCAGCTTTCGGGCACTGTCCCTCGGCAGCTCCCTGCAGATCAAGAACTCATGCCCCTTCTAGTCGGGATCCTCGGTGAGTAGTCTTCACTGTAATGGGAACGAACACCCCCTCCCAGAGTATCTCTTGCCTGCCAGGTTCATGCTCCCAGAGCTTTTTTGTAAACACCCCTCCATGTTTCTCTTTCGCAGACACACTTTCTGTGCCCTAAAGTTGTCATCCCACGGGGAGCTGGAGCCCTGCACACAGAACCGTTCAACTACATGCACAATCATAGTACTTCTTCCATATACCCTTTCACTTCCTGCCTCACACCTTCTCCTAGTATTTTCACATCAACCCCCCAGTGTTTTTCCATCAATCACCAATTATCTTTATTATACCCCTTTCCAATACTCACTAGCTCCTCCTTAACCACACTCAATGTCTTTCTATCTTTTGCCATTTTCATTGGCCGTTAGTTCCCCTTCCGGGCAATCCACTGCCAGAAACATTCAATCACACACATCATCCCAATACCTCCCCATTTTGTTTCATTGCACGTCCTATTAGTGCCATAGCACGCCCCTCCCAGTACATCCCTGCTGTCCCATCAGCATTCACCCAGTACCTCCTTTTATCACCTTCCAGTTCACTCCTGTAATGACGGAGCCACCCAGCCAGTCCACACACTCATGCACGCACACACACCCCGAGGGCGGGCTCGCCCGAGGGTATAAATGAAAGGGGAGCAAGACCGCACGGGGTCTTTGGCACAGAGTTAGAAAGTGTGTCTGTGTGGTTCCTTACCAAAGAGTTAGACCCTAATCAGTCGCATAGGTGTTCCCGACCCCCCATAGCCCACGCTATCACACTGGCGATGAGGCGGGTCTCCCTACGCCTCGCCCCCGCGGACCGGTGTCAGCCTTGTGCCCCGTCCGTGGCGCTCACGCTCTCTAGCACTCAAGCCGCCGCCAAGACCGTGCTGCGAGTGCCTACCCCGCTGAGCCCACCTGTTGCTGGTGCCTGCGCCGGTGTCGGCATTCATGGAGGTCTGCTGGATCTTCTGCTTTGCGCCGGACGAGGCGCTGAGGTAAGGCGTCCCCTTTGCGGGGCGGCCGCGTTGTTTGCTGCCCCCCTCCGCCGGAGCATTATCGCTGCACTCTGCCGGCAGGCTCGGCCGCCGCACACTCCCGGCTGCGCGCGCACCCGCGTTGTGCGGCAGAAGCAAGTACCTCGCTCAGGAGCCAGCGCCTGTCAGCACTCGTGCGGAGGGACTGGGTCGGCCCTCGTGAGCTCTCTGGTCCTGCCATTTGGGGCCTCGTGCTGGCCTGATTCAGCCCATGTCTCAACGAGCTAAAAGAAGGGGCGTGGCCTGCCCTGGGCCCTGAGTCCACGTGCTACTGTTGCTGCCCTGATGCACCGGAGGACGAGAAGGGAAATATAGGACCAGTTCCAAACGGGGAAAGAGGGGCATATTACCGATCCTCTAAAGACACAATAAGGGGGGAAATACCCCAAGGCCCGAAGAAGGTGCAGCACTCGGGTGTGACTGTGGGAGAGGGTCAGAGTTCGACTGACCTCACCAAAAGCCCCTCAATCTACTGACCCAGATCAGGCACACTGCAGGAGGAGAACTCGGCGCGCCAGCGTTTTATCGCGCCCAGAAGCCGACCCTGCGCCGCGCCACCAGCCGCACCTCGTGATAATGAGAGTGCAAGCCGCAACCGGTGAGGCCACTCAGCAAAATGCACCAGTTCAGCAATAGGCCGCTGCACAGGTCCAGGCTCCTGCCTAAGGAGCCCAACAGATTCCTGCCCCTCCGGGCCATGGTATAGCAGCCCCGCTACCACCATTTAGCGAACTCTCGGACCCATCCACCGCAGCAACGAGATGGCGCTCCTGGATTGGTCGCCTTGATCATTACTTCGTCGGTGTCAGAGAGACAGATGGGAAGGTGAAGAGGTCGCTCCTTTACGACTTGTTTGAGACACTGCCAGACAGGGGCAAGGATGATGACTACTTCAGGGGGGTGGCCGCATTGAATCGCCATTTCGATCTGCAAATCAACCCAGACTACGAGTGGTTCAAATTGCGACAGGCACTGCAAGGTGACACAGAGACCGTCGATGCCTACTACGCCCGCTTAAGGAAGTTAGCCATCTCATTGTGAACTGCCGGATCAGTGGCTAGAAATTCGTGCGCAGCTCATTCAAGGCTGCAGGTCCGTCCAACTCCGGCGCCTTATCCTCAGACAACCGCACATCTCCCTCAATGACATACTAGTGCTCGTGAGGTCTCATGAACTGTCCAATGCGCGAGCTGATGAGATGGAGGCGACCTTAAATCGCCCTGCGGCTGTACCACGTGCATCTGTGATCAAGGAGGAGAGAGTCGACGTGATCCGCAGAAGGCCTCAACAGTCCAGGGGGAGCGCAAGAACGTTGCAGGCTCCCATTTGTGGAAACTGTGGCATGGACCATCCCGCAGGAGGACGATGCTCTGCAAAAGGGAGGACTTGCTCACATTGCAGAAAGCCAAACCACTTTGCGAAAGTATGCGGCAGTGGTGGGGGGGTGGCGTAACACTCCTGGAAACGAGGGCCTACGCAGGGAGTGCGCCAGTTGACACTAGAGGACCCCGGACCATGCAGTGGCCCAGCGCGGTCAGCCTTCAATATCGAAGATGACGATGACAATGTATTCTTTGTATCGTTCGTCGGCAGGGAAGGTTCCAGAAGACGACCACCACCAATGTGTGACATTATGGTAGCAGGTTCTCCAGTACATGCCTTGATAGGCACAGGGGCTTCCGTCAATGTAATGGACAGTGTTCAGTACAATAAGTTGTCGCCTCGCCCACCGCTTCTACCGTCCAGATCAAAAATATACACTTACGACAGTGATGAGCCACTCCCACTGCGAGGGGCCATGGAAGTGGACATTGCCAGCAATAGCCAAGCCATCAAGACGAAATTCCACATCACGGAAGGACGGAGAGGGACCCTCCTCAGCTGTCATACGGCGGAAGATCTACAACTAGTCTTTTTCACGAACCAAGTACACAAGTTACATGCGGAGGAAATGCTGAAGGACTTCCCCAAACTCTTTCAAGGACTAGGCCGCCTCAGATGAAAGATGTTCAAGTTACATGTGGACCAAACGGTCAGACCCACAGCATTGAGACACAGGAGAGTTCCGTTTCACCTGCGGCCGCAGGTTGAGGAGAAGCTGCAAAAGCTGGAACAGCTGGGGGTCATCGAAAAAGTGTCGGGCCCGACACCATGGGTCTCACCCCTCATGATCGCCCCAAAACCAAAGCAGCCCAGAGCCATATGACTGTGTGTGGATATGCGCTTACCCAATAAAGCCGTGAAACGAGAACGCCATCTAACTCCTATGATGGATGACATAGTTGCAGACCTAAACGGAGCCCGGTGGTTCGCCAAATTAGATCTTAACGCAGGATACCACCAACTGGAACTCCACCCAGGCAGTCGCAATATTACCACGTTCTCTACACATGTCGGCCTGCGCCGATACAAAAGGGTTAGCTTCGGGGTCTCTTCCGCGGCAGAAGTTTTCCAGAACGCAATTAGAGAGACGCTCTCCGGGCTGTCAGGCGTGATTAATCTAAGCGATGACATTTTAGTCTTTTCTAAGACCCTGGAGGAACACCACATTCACCTCAGAGCCACACTACAGCGCCTGGCCGACCATGGGCTCACCCTGCACCGTGCCAAATGCTCCTTTTACCAAGATTCGGTAGACTTCTTTGGATACATATTCTCAAGGGAAGGTCTAGGCGTGGACCCGAAGAAAGCAGAAGCCATTCGCTCAGCACCCAGGCCGACCACGGCGACAGAAGTCAGAAGTTTCCTGGGGATGGCCACCTACTGTGGCCGGTTCATCCCCAACCTCGCGTCCCTCTCGGAGCCCCTGCGGGCCTTAACCAAAGCTGGGCAATCATGGGCGTGGTCAGTGAAAAAGGACATGGCATTCCAAGCGGTCAAGAGTGCCCTCATTGACGACAGGGTAATGGCGTACTTTCGCCCGAGCAGACGCACAGAGGTTGTTGTTGACGCGAGCCCCGTCGGGCTCGGAGTTGTCCTAATGCAGGAGACAGAGTCGAAGGAGTGGGTATCCATGGCGTACGCCAGCAGGGCGTTCACTGCCACTGAAATGCGCTTTGCCCAGATTGAACGCGAAGCACTAGCGATAAAGTGGGCCTGCCAACACTTCCACTTATACCTATATGGACACGAGTTCTGGGTAATCACCGACCACAAGCCGTTTGTACCGTTGTTTGCCGGGTCAGCGAGGCTCGCCCCTCATCGGATTGAACGGTGGGCAGTACAGCTACAGACATATCGTTTTGAAGTACACTTCAGGCCCGGGGCAGGCAATCCAGCTGATTTCCTGTCGCGTCACCCGAGTGCAGATACGTCTGATCCCATGCAGGACGAGGCTGAGGAGGTCGAAGAATTCGTACAGATGATCTCACAGGATGCTTGCCAATATTGCCCTCACGTTGGAAGACATAGGCAAAGCGACAGAGGTGGACGAGTGCCTCAGGAAGGTGAAGAACACGCTGGCCGATCGAAGCTGGAAACACTTTCTCAATGGCGTCGGGTCATTGACAGCGGCAGAACAAGTTTTTCGGCAACAAGTCTAGAGGGCTCAGAGCGATCTCAGCGAAGGACCCCATGGAGTTGTGCTCAGAGACACGTCACTGGTCATCCCAACGAGCCTACTGAAAGAGGTAGTTCGACTGGCGCATCAAGGCCATCAAGGAGCGTCCAAAACCAAGGCCAGGCTGAGAAGCAAAGTATGGGTTCCTGGAATGGATGCTGTGGTAGAGGAGGAGGTGCGCAACTGTCACTTGTGCGCCATCACAGGAGTTGAACCAGTAGCACACCCGGTGATAACGTAAGAACCCTGCCAGGAGCCGTGGTCCAAATTGAGCATTGACTTTCGGTCGTTCCCAGACCGCCGGAACACCCTTGTGCTGATAGACTCACACTCATGCTTCCCTATAGTAGAGGTGATTCCCTCCATGGCATTCTCGCATGTCAAGGCAGTACTGGATTGGACATTTGCAATGATGGGTCTGCCGGAGGATATTCGGTCAGACAATGGGCCACAGTTTCAGGGCAAAGATTTTCAAAGTTATCAAGCGTCCAGGGGTGTCAAACATCAGAAGATTACTCCACAATGGCCCCAGGCGAACGGGGAGGTTGAGCTCTTCATGCGGACACTGAACCGTGCTCTTCGAATCGGGGTAGAAAAAGGGGAAGATGCAGAAGAATGTCTCTCTCAGTTCCTCAGCGCATACCGTCAGACACCCTACTGCACCGCCAGGTGCGCACCCGCTCACCTGCTGTTCCGAAAAGCCCACAGAGACTGTATACCGGCTGGCCCATCCTGGTGCCCCCCCAACCTTGACCAGAATGCTACCCAGAATAGGAGAAGACGAACGAACGACAAAGCAAGCCAGATGAGAAGAGCCCAACCCATGTCCACTGTGGTACGGGACAAGGTGATATTAAAGGATAGGTACCCGAACTGGAAATACCGCACACCTTACGATCCCGAGGTGTGGGAAGTCGTAAACATCCACGGAACCATGGTGTCGGTGGCACGAGGTGCCCGAGTGGTCACGCGGAACACCTCATGGTTGATGAGAGTCCCCAGAGAACCAAGGACGGCAGACTCAGCACCAGCGGTCGCCGAACAGGGAGAAGGACCAACCGCAGCAGAAACATCTCAAAGTCAAAGTGAAGAAGTGCAAACACCCCCAGGGACTGCGCCCGAGACACCGAACAACCAGAACAGCGCAGCAGAAGGTCAAGGTGTCCCTGCGGAGCATCCTGAAGAGTCGGAGACAAGTGGGAATCCCCGGAGTCAAAGGTACAGCCTACGACCGAACCCGACTCCGAGTCAGAGACTAAAGGACTATGCCTGGCGACTGAACAAGGTCTAAGGTTTATCACGTTTAGGACTATGTGTCCGAAAGATTGGAGGGATGTAATGACGGAGCCACACGGCCCGTCCACACACGCATGCACGCACACACACCCCGAGGGCGGGCTCGCCCCAGGGTATAAACAAAAGCGGCATAAGACCGCACGGAGTCTTTGGCCCAGAGTTAGAAAGTGTGTCTGTGTAGTTCCTTAACAAAGAGTTAGGCCCTAATCAGTGGCATAGGTGTTCCCGACCCCCCATAGCCCACGCTATCACAACTCCCTATCTTGCACCAGGGCAGTGCAGTCAAGAGGTGTGGCCAGGGTGCCTGACTCCGGACCACAGGGTTCATGGTTCGACCGCCGGCGGCAGGTCAGCCCAGCACCATGTAGCTTGCTTAATCTTCCTGAGGGCGCCCAGCACCGGGAAACCACTTCGGAGGTAGTTGTGCGCTTTACAAATTCTAGGTTATGATTATTATTATTCTCTCATTTCACCTATGCCAGTACCTGTTCCTCCGCCTTCTCAGAGGTCATTCCCCTTACCACTCCCAGTTGCACTGCCCTTACTCTACTAATACTTTTAGACAAGGGCCTTCCACCTACTACCTTTATCCTAGACATATTTTTACTTGCCTTTTTTCACATTACATACCTCGGTTTTTCCCCACACTTGTGGTTAGTGCAGTTCTAACATACCCTCCACAGCGTCAGACTGGCCTAGAGGGCAGCCAGGCAGTTCATGAAGGGCTGGGCTGACAGATTATGAAGGGCTGGTTTTGTGTATGTTTGTGGGTCCGTTTTATGGTCTGGTTGGCCGGTTTTTACTGTTGACGTATCTGATATTACCATAAACATTGCCTGCTGCAAGTACAACTTCCTCCAACTCCCCTACCTTGCATGACACCTATACAATTCGTCTCTACAAGTTTAAAATTGCCAATTATTACAAATATGGGTCACTTTTTAGCTTAAAAAATGCTTGCGATAATCCTAACCACATTCCAACCCATAATAATTTTTTAGTTATCAGATTCGTCAATGGGGACTACTTTTAATATGGTATCTGTCTCTATTTTCTGTCCCAGACCGGCCATGCCCTCCCGATAATTCTTCCAAACCTCACCCCCACCTCCCATTCCCTTCCTATCTCACTGTCTTACTCCACCTTCCCCTCCCAGTGGCGGGACTGAGCAAGGAAACAAACATATTATCGTGGCAACAAAAGTTCAACTCACACCCTTACGCTGAATCAAAACAAGGCTATGACCGTCAATTATGTGTTAATTGCACTGGCGTAGCTAGGGGGGGCAGTCCGCCCCAGGCGGCACCATTTTTGAGGCGGCCGCGGTCGAGCGGCACTGGAGGCCCGTTGTGCCGCGGCGGCCTTTATAATTTATTTGGGATTCTTGGGAACAAAAAGGCACAGTGTCCCAAATAAATTATTAAGGCGGCCGCGGCCGCAATGGGCCTCCAGTGCCGTGGCCGCCGCCCGCATTTGCACTGTGCCTGCCTGCTGCAGTTAAAACTTAAAAGCAGGTCAGGAGTGTGCAGGCTGCAGCGTGGGTGCGGCCTAAGTCCCGCCAGTGCGTAGTGACGTCCTCGTCCGTCCTCCGGCTCCGACCGTTGTGGTTGTTGCTCCCCCCACAGCCTCGCTCAGAGCCCTCCAGGGCCGTCAATCGTGCGCGGCTCGTGGGACTGTGTGCCCCACCCGGTCCGCAGCTTCTCGGCTGCAGCGGCCATCCCGCTGCGGCCGAGGTGAGGCTGACTTGTACGTCCAGAGCCCCTAGTGGACGCTGCCAGGGGCCGCTTGACGGCGCCCAAGTATGTGGCAACCTTCGTCAGAGATGTAGGAGTGGCGGTGTGACGCAGCTGACCACCCCATGCAGATTGTCAGGAGGTGCCCATATTCTCCACTAGCTCACAGATATTCGTTCATTGGCCTGGGGTTGAATAGAGACTCCCCTCAAGGGTTGTGAGGCCCCTGTATGTTCGCCCCCAGGTGATGCTGTTATGCTGTTAATGCAGGGTGCTGGAACCAGTTTGCGGGGGTCTCTATGCTGTCCATGTGCAGCCCACAGCTGTGTGGGGTCGCCCTAAAGTGCTTCAAGATCTTCTCTGTGCTGTTTAGGGAGCTTTCGGTTGCAGTCTCAATTACCAAAGTTGCTTCCTCTAACAATGCATATTGTCAGTGCACACCTTGGTGCTGGCCTGCCCAGCACTGTAACAATCAGAACACCCCATTCACTGTTCCCTCTGCCAAACTGCCATTGGAGAGAATTGTACACAGAGAATGACACTGTTTTCATTATTTCCTGGATTGCAGGGTCACCAGCTTTATTCCACCTATTTCAGGTGATACATTCAGAGCTTGAAATGCTGAGTTTTCTTCAATCCATTTATTGCCCGCGGATTTTAGGCTTGACGCTATTTTAAAAAGCTATTTCCTTTACAAACAATGTTTCTGGCTGTACAATCTTGTTCACTGACTTTTTTCATAACTGTTTTATTGACTGTCGACAACTGTGGCATACTAGTGCTTAAGGCCTGACCTGCTCCATAATCCTAGACAAGTGATCCAAGGAAGCTAGGACTCGCCAGTGTATGCATATCAATAAACTTACATGCATATATTAAGTTTTCCCATTCATCATAATTATCTAATTAATCAATTGTCAGTTAGAAATGATGCCTCTGTCTAAAGGCAATGTTGGAAAAACTGTAAAAATGAATACATTCTGAGGTAGAAATACCACCACAGAGGTTGAAGAAGGGCTATTAAGCAGCTGAGACAGGTGGGGGGTGATTATGAGATTTATATGCGAACGTGTTGCAGTAAACAAGCTAAAAGCTGATGCAAATCATTTGATTGATTCTACAAAAAAGATGTGAATAAAAGGTTTTGCTTTTGACAGTTAACGGGCTATTGGGCTGTGCGGTGGGATTTATTTCAAGTGCTCACCATACTTTTTTCCCAGCACCCCTGCCTCTCCCCCCCCCATCCCCAAAGGGGCGGCAATCTGAGGGATAGCCCCCGGCGCCACAAACTCTAGCTACGCCCCATGTTAATTAGTCGCTTGTTCTAGCGTTTCTGACAGATTCCTTTAAGATTATCAATCTGTCTCGGAGGTTCCATTTTCTAAACCTGGGGTAGGGGAATTGATCGGTTGTAGAGGTTGTGCGAGTCCAAAAGCCCAGATTCTAAATTACTAAGTGATTTACTACTGTTCTGGGCAGCTCAGAAACATTTTTGAAGTAGTACCATAAATTAGGAAGCGTTCATCGAAAACCAGAGTGGTGGGATGACCCCTGTTCTTGCTTGCAGCATTTACGGGAACCAAAAGAGGGAGGAACACAGCATGGTCGGTAACACATCGCATTTGCATTTGAAACATAATGTGGTGTGTTCTGACAAAGCGCTGCTGGCAATGTATACACTGACTCATTCTTTTTCATTGGTACACAGACTTCCCCTGAAATGTTGCAGTGTTCACGTCACCGGAGCAGTGCTTTGTTGACACCTGGTTGGCTGATGCTGCTTGGCTTGGTTTAATGAAGATTAACAGGAGTTTCAGTGGTAGAAGGAGAGACGGGAAGGCATGTTTGCCGGAATACTCGACGATTAACATTTGTCTTGATTTGTAGATACCATTGAATCGTAAGTGGCAGAAAAGCGCCTCTCTGCACTTCCTTGGCGAGATTTCTGTTGGTAAAAGGACTCAGCAATTTGTACCTATTTATTTTCATTTTCTATAGCGCTGCTTTACCTAAATAATGTTAGTACTCTTTACACATAGAAATGAAAGGTTGTAAAAGTAATATACTGTTGAGTTTCTTAAATGAAAAGAGTTACAATAACAAATGTAACAAATGTGAAACTAATGGCTAGGGTCGGCCTTGATAATGGGTAAATGGGCCCAGGTGCGAGGCGCCTAGATATAGAGTGGCGCATATTGAACTGACCTAGGTAACTTTTTGGGTCTCAGCTGTAGACGGAGCATGCACTGTCTCAAAGAGACATACTGTATCTACTGTGTGGGCTTTAGCCCACCCATAGGCTTCCCATTTGCTGACTCCATCATCACTCTCCTATTCTTTCTCCCATTTCTCCTGTGTTTACCCCTACCCAAGAGCAGGGACCAGGTAGACTACCCCTCACTTTACTACCAATATAGGAACTTCTTTTTTCTTAGTTTACGAGCCCTCTTCAGGAGCGCTGGTGTTTTCATTCGCTTCAAGTGCCATTCTTTTTTCTTATCCCGTCCTGATTTTCATTCACTGTGAGCGCCGTATAACTTCCCCTTTATTTTTTTGGGTTTGCGTGCCCTCCTCAGGAGCACTGCTGTTTTCATTCACTCCACGCACTATTTTTTTTCTTATCCCATTCTGCTTTTCATTCACTCTGAGTGCTGTATCACTTCCTCTTTAGCTTTTTGGTTTATGAGCTTTGGTTTATGAGCTTTTCTGAGGAGTGCTGCTGTCTCTGGAGTTGTTGCTAAGATGCAGGGAAATTTGCCAGCAGAGTATCTAGCATATTAACCTCTTCGCTGCTGATGACGAGCTCAGCTCGTCATCAGCCACGGTGGTCGTGTGCGGATGACGAGCTGAGCTCGTCATGTAACTCTGCTTTTTCAAATTTGCCGCACACAGCTGGAAAAGCCGCCGCAGCGATGCGGTTAAACAACGAGGAAGCTGCAATCCTGACAAGGTGAAACCCCGCCCTGCTTACATGCTGTGTGGATTAATGGTAGGCTTGCACCCTCTCATAGGTAGCTGAGGCATTCTAGAGTTAAGCGGAGCAGCATGACACCGCACGTCCAAATCCCTGGAGGTGATCTGACCTTACACACAGTCAGGGCTCGCGTCGGGGTACCACACGGGTGGACGGCGTCCCCCCACTTATTTTACCAGGAGATTGATTACTGGAGCAAATGGAGCCACGCATTCACTCTTTGGCCTCTCTGGGACGAGGACGGAGATCATTCAGAACGCTGCTCACGCGCTGGCTTCTCTGATGCAATTGCATCTAAGGGGTGAGTGAGGTGAGACAATGAATCTGATGGTGCAAGCCACCTTTCGTGACGTCACTTCCTGTCGTGACATCAGCGTCCCCCCACTTCTTTTTTAGGACTTGTGCCCTGCACACAGTGCTGTCTCTGCGCCTGTGGATGGTGTGTTCAGCAATATTGGGCCCACCCCTATCCACAGAGCAGCATTATATGTCAGTGTTTAGCTTCACAGCACAGAATGGGCTCTTCACTGTCTGTTGAAAAGACAGCAAGGATCACTATATCAGAGTTACAAACAAAAGAGCCCAGTGAGCAAATGTAAGACTGCAAATCATAATCTTTACTCACCAACGCACACATCTGTTCATTAAAAATCCAGAAATAGAAACCCTGCTGTGCAAATGTTTTTCTCTTAGTTGGCTAACTTTCCCATCAACATTTTATAATCCAGCTTGCCATGTTAAACAAGCATTGGCACAGCCAATAGTTCTCGCCTTTGGGACTTTATAAGTGTTTAGCTAGAGCTTTTGGCTTTGCCAATGTTTTTAAGCTATGTTGTAGAGAATTGTGGCTGCTGTGCAGCATGTTGAACAGCTATAATAAAAAAGGATCATTAGCATTTTTGTTACTTTATGTATACCCAAGAAGACATTATGTACCACTGAACAACCCTATTAAAAAAAACAATTATCGTAAAACATGTCTTCTATTATTTTTTACTTTGTAATGTAACACGTGTAAAAAATACAACAGTGTACAGTAATGTATAATATTGTAAGGCTACCATGAGACTTGAGGCAAGAATCAGAATCATAACAGTCCAATTTTAGATTTCGGGAATCGTGCTGAGCTATGAAAGGGAACGAACGAACCTGCAACATTGTGGGGACGAAATCAAATCACATTCCAGGGTGACACCTCTAGCCACCTGCCACCAATGTGGGTCGTATCTGTTGATCGGGGAGAGCGCCTTGAGGGGTGTTCCGGCCGTATACTGAGATGATAGGAATGCACGCTCAGCAGTAAGTACAGAGTTGTGGCCATGCCTACAGCGGTTTTAAGTCACCTATGCTTGTTGTCACATTCCACTTATGAACAACATACACAATTAGCATTTCTAATGCCTTCTTCTAATCAAACCCGTCAATAATCTTGAAAAAAAATACTAAATCATAGAAATCTGCAACAATGTGCCACAGCGTGATGTATCTTTTGTCTCCATTCCAAACTTTAAACCCTAAGTGGCATCAAGCGGCGGAGGAGACCTGCAAAAGGAAAGACCGGAACACCGTCTCAATTTCCTCTGCAGAGATCAGCGAGAGGGTGGGGGCAGATAAACCCCAGTTACTTATTATCTTTGTAATTATATTCTCAGAGGAAAATAAGGAACGTTAACGCGCCGATCTGTGCGTGCTATTTTCACACTTGCAATCAGTGGCGGCTGAGGAGGTCATGCAAGCAGAGGTGGCGAGAAGCGCAAGGGGATAAGGGAGGGGAAGTGAAAGCAGAGGAGCCTAAATAAAGCTAATGAGAAGGGAGGAGGAGGAGGGAGTTTGGAGTGCGAGCAAAGGAGCCATTAGAAAAACCCAGATGGCAGCTATGCACATGCATGCTCTCGTGGACGCAAGCGTTAGGCCAGCAAAACCTTGTCGGTAGCACTTTTAAAATCCACTCACTAAATTTATCGGAGAGCAGCTCATGCGCTGACTCAGCGAGAACTAAAAATAAAGAGAACAGACTATACTCAGCCAGTCAAAATTGTAATAAGAATAGCTAAGTACGTTGACTTCATGAGAGACACCTTCTGCCTGTCTCACCTATTTATCCAAAAGCACGCTGCTCGGGACGTCACTCTCCCCAGGAGCTCTGAGACGATCAGCGCTGCCTCCCAGCCAGCCTACCCTCTGTGACAGCGTTTGAGCCTGAGCCCGTCCCTGCCTGTGCCAGCTGTGCATACTCTCTGCTCTGCCAGTATTTTCTGTATTTCTGTCCTAATCTAACCTGCACCTGTGAATTAAGCTTTGTTTTGTGTGTGCTGCCCGTGAGTTAAACTTGTATTTCTTCGTATTTTCTGCCTGTCCGTACGTTAAGCTTTTGCTTCCTTGCATTTCCTGCCACTCGGAGTGCGCACTTCGGGTGCCCTTCGCGGCCCCCTAGCCTGGTTCTTGGTTTTTCCAGCCGTTTCTTTTTCTCTCATCGCGCGTCCCGCCGCGCTCCCGCCTCCCAGCCCCTCGTCCCTCCCCCCTCCCCTACATATGCCGGCCGCTGCGCACTCGCGCAGCGGGCGCACCGCTGGTGCGCCAAGGTACCCAGCCGTGCCTGGACCGCACCCAGTGCCAGACCCCTGGCCCCCACGAATCCCACAGACCCCGACGCTGCTACGACGCTGTCACCGTCCACACATTCAACGACGGCCGAAACAACACCTGCTTCCAGGCCTACCCGAAGATCACCCACGGACCTTTCACCTGCCGTAGTTGCAGCTTCACCAGCCAGCGCGCACCAGCCCCCCTGCCCATACCAGCACAGCAGGCAGACAACCACCTCAGCTGCATACTGCATAAAACCCGCTCAATCCATAAGCACGCCGCCGCACACTGGTACCTGCTCGACTCCTCCGCCCCGGACGTCACCTTCCTGACGGAAACCTGTATGAACACGTCCTTGGCACCGGACACAGCTACAGCCATCCCTGATGGTTACAAGATCATGCACAGAGACCGGAACAGCAACAAACCTGGAGGAAGAATCGCCATCATCCCCTGCACCAACACCCACCGAGCACACCAACCTCCTGCTCACCTGGAACAGCGTCAACTACAAAGAAACCGCCAGAATCATCAACACCATCCACTCCGGCTCACCTTCCAACCAGTGCCCCCTTCACATTTTCTACAATGCAAGCACCATCATCGCACCCTAGCTTCGAATGATCATCAAAAGCTCTTTCAAGACCTCCACCTTCCTAGAGAGTTGGAAACACGCTGAAATCAACGCCCTCCTCAAGAAACCCACAGCGGGCCTAAAGGACCTCAAGAACTTCCGACCCATCTTCTTGCTCCCGTTCCCGGCAAAAGTCATCGAGAAGGCCGCCAACAGACAACTGACCACCTTCCTGGAGGAGAACAACATCCTGGATTCCTCCCAGTCCAGCTTCCGCAGCAACCACAGCACTGAGACCGCCCTCATCACCGCCACTGACAACAACAGGACTATACTAGACAAGAGCAAGACCGCGGCCCTCATCCTCCTGGACCTCTCGGCCGCATTGGACACCGTCTGCCACCACACCCTTCGCACACGGGTCCGCGACACAGGGATCCGAGGCAAAACCCTGGAATTGATCACCTCCTTCCTCACCAGCAGAACCCAAAGAGTCCGCCTTCCCCGTACTGATCCGAAGCGTCCACGATCAACTGCACCCCTCGTCCCCCAGTCCAGCAGCGAGTCAGACACTTAGTCCCAACAGGGATAGCCAGCCCTTTTCTGGACCGAAACCAGATGAGATCAATGACTCTTACCTCGCTTCCAAACAGAAGTCTGCCCCTTTCCACATCCCTGTCATTACTGGCACAAGCAGAAACCCTAATACTGTCCACTTGCCTAGACCCCCTGCTCAATACATGTTGGACTTGGCCCTTCTGGCAGGTTCACCCCTAAACTTTTTGCTTTGATATGTGGCCTGGTGTTAGTTATTTTTGGCTTCTGCACACTTTACCACTGTGTCCCAGTGTAACGTGCGTGCGGTGGTGAGTTTGGCCTGCCCTCTCATAGGAATGCATAGGGAATGTGTGTGTCCATCTTAGTTCCTGATGCGTGGGGAGTGCAGGGTCGAGTTTGGTATGTGCGGACTCGTGTGATTAAATGCTGCGCGATGATGTGTGCGGCGTTAATTTGCCTAGTGTGGAAGTGCCACTTCTAGAAGTTGGCATATGTGTGAAATAAATGTGAAATGACTGTCTGGCTTGTGATTGGCTGGAGCGGGCTGGTGAGCCTGGCTCGAGGAGTCAGGATGGGTCTGCCCCAGTGGTGAATAGGGAGATTGACAGCCAGATGGGTGGGAGGAGTGCACCTGGGACCTGAATAGGGCTGGCCTTTCCCAAAAACAATGCTGGCTCAGCCCTCTGTGGTGCAACTAATGACCCTAGCCTGGCCAGTGAATGGTGAGAGGGGCTGAGCACAACAGAGTGCTCTAAAACCAGCTGCGTCTGGTTTTTCCCCCACCCTGCAGACACAGACAAATGATTTATGTGTATAAAAAGGGGCTGTGACCCCTTGAAAAATGTTCTTTCCCTGGATCCAATCTTGAGGGGGGCCTGCTGCTGGGCACCAAGAGGATACCGCCACTGGGATTGCCACCCTGCCTGGAGGCCCTGTGAGCTGGCCCCTGGGCCCAGCCTTTGCCCACCCCTGCCTTCCAAAGAGCTTTGCCCTGGACTTGGGTCTTTGTTTCCTGTAGTGCCTGGAAGCACTTTCTTTGCATCCTGACAGAAGCAGCGCCGCAGTTTTCCCTTACAGCACTGAGCTGCCTTTCTTCGAGAGGGAATCCCGGGCGTAGGGATTACCCCCTCCTAGTTCACCTCACTTGTGCCCACCCCGCGTTTTTGCCAATATTACGCTGATTTTTGTTCTATTGCGGGTGCCTACCCCGCTGCTACATTTTTCTTTGGCCCTCAAGGGTGCCTACCCCTCGTTTTGCCCATAGTGCCGCCTGCAGGGACTGGGAGGGCCGCCGTGCTGCCTGTGGCAACCCGAAAGTGCAGGTGTTACAACAGGAAGCGGATGGGAGCCCACCCCCGCTCCTGTGACCCGGAAGAGGAAGCCAGCGGCTCTCCCCCGAGGCTCCCAAGAGTGAAGGGGAGCCCGGGAGTGCCGCTGAAGAGTACGGACGGAGAGCCCCGAGGAGTGGGAGCTCTCCTGCGGACCAGAAAAGAGGAGTCCCCCGGTGAGACCCCGGTGAGTAGGGCTGAGGAAGGGGCATCCTGTTGGGAAGTCGGGAGTCCCCGTAGACAGGGGGGAGCTCCCTGTACCCAGTGCGGTGCCGTGTGAGGCACCACGCCTGACTCCCCTGTTTCCTGAGCGGGCCCGCAATTGCGGGCCGCTCCACCTGTGCGGGGCCATTTCTTTAAAGCCCTCAAGAGGCTCCTTGGCATTTTTGGTATTTTAAGTCCCTCGAGCGGGACTTTAACGACGGGGACATTGTTATTAGAGCCCACAAGGCTCCACGGACTTTGGGGGCATTTTTGTATTCAGAGCCTGAGAGGCTCCATCACTTCCGGGGCATTTCCGAGGGTAGAGCGGCCCCAGTTGGCAGAGGGCAGCTCCCCCAGTTTGGCCGCATATTGGTTTAGAGCCACGAGGCCCCAGGCTACATTGTTGTTCGAGCCGGAGTGGTTCCCCCAGTTTGGGGCCATTTTCCACCTCGAGCCCATGAGGCTCCCATGTTGTTTTGGGCACCATTGTGATTTAGATGCCCAGAAGAGATTCCCAGCTGCCCAGCACTTAGTGGGCAGCTGCTACATTTATGCCCCTTGCGCATCTCCTTTTGCTGCCTGCGCAGCCTGCCCTGACATTTTTGGACACAGGGCGTTTCAGCCCCTGAGAGGCCAAGTTGGCCTGGGGGAATTTTATGTGTTGGGCCCTTACGTGGGGTACATGTTTTTGCCCTATGTGATCTTTTGCGCAATTGTGATTACCTGCCTAATGTGATTGTTATGTCATATGCAATGCTTTTATGCCTATACCCCTAAATTTATTTTTATGCTTTGGAGGGTGTTTTCCTAGTATAGGTGATACTAGTGAGTTCATGGTTCCCTGCGTGATATTTTCCTAAGGTGGTTCGGGTTGTGTAGGTATAACTTACCTTTTACCAGTGAATACTGGTTGTGTGCTACCTTTGCTATTTGGTGCTACATTTATTATATGTTGTATGTGCTAAGCGTTATTCCTACAAAGTGCTAATTCTACCAAGTGCTAGTTCTAAAAGTGCATATTCCTAACAGTGGTCCATGTGGCCCTGTCCTATGTAGATAATCCCCTGTAAATATTGCCCGTGCCTATGGCACATTGTAAAGTGTGTGTTTATTATCTAATGTATTTGGTATAATACAAAGGCTATTTTACATATAACCTTGTGTGGAGTTTCCTTTGCGGTGGGCCTTGGGTGTTGTTGCTGGGTGCGCGTGCAAACGCTTTACACATCGCCTCTGAGATAAGCCTGACTGCTCATGCCAAGCTACCAAGAGGGTGAGCAGGGGCTATCTTGACGGGTGACTTCCTTGCCCTGACGTAGAATGGAGGTTTCTGCCTGGCTTTGGTGCAAGCCTTAGCCAACCGGAAATCGCCATTTCTAACAATACACTTCTATCCGCCTAACTCCCCCCTATCACCGAGGTTTCCCACCCTCTCTCTTGTATGCTCCTAAACTGCAGATCAGTGGTACAACACGCTTCTGACATTGCTGAATATCTTCTCGCTGAAGAAATTGACATCGCTTTCCTCACTGAATCTTGGCTCAATGTCTACTCTACCCTCATCCTTGACATTCTCACCCCCCAGGGTACAACATAATCAGACAAGACAGGACGATCAAAACGGGGGGGGGGACTAGCCATCATACACAAAGCTGGAATACAGATTACCAATCTCAAACCTGCAGAATACCTATCGTTTGAATACCTGGGTGCCGAACTCACCACTAAGGGCACAACATCCATCAAATGCCACACCATCTACCATCCGCCTGGAGAACGTATTCTTTTTCCTGAAGAACTAACAGACCTAATAACACGGTTCTCCTTGACAGATACCAAAGACGTGTTCCTGGGTGACCTCAATATCCACTGGAGCGACCCAAAAGACTCCACTGTCCTGAACCTATCCAACCTTCCGGAAATACATAACCTCAAACAACTATGCAATAAGCCAACTCACATCAAAGGTGCAACACTAGATGCGATCATTACCAACAATAACCTGGTCTCTCTGAGAGCGATTTCTCCCATTGACTGGTCCGACCACCACCTTATTCTGTTCAGGATTGACACACATGTTAGCCACCAACCTATTTGTGACGTCAAACCTAAACTCTTGACCAGAAACATCAAAAAGTCCCTTAAACCGAACTTGATTCCATAATTCATCCACATCTTCAACTCCATCCCTCATCATGGACAGCTGATGACCTTACTACACACCTCAACCCTAACATGACAGAGGTTTTAGAACTAGTAGCTCCACTCAAACTCAAACAACAGAGGCAAAACAAATCGAAACCCTAGTTTAACGTGGAGCTAAACGATGAACGGCGTCAACTCAGACAAACGGAAAGGGCTTGGAGGCTTAACCCCTCGACCTTACATCTAACACAACTTAGATCTTCTCGGCAGGCATACAAAAAACAAATTTTCAGTGAAAAGGTATCCTTTTTCCACAGCGAACTAGATCTGGCGAAAAACAGACCGAGAGAACTCTTCAGCATTGTCAAAAGCCAAACTAACTCAAAATCTCAAGATATCGAAGCCATAATTGAGCTATGTGAAGAAATTTCCACCTTCTTCACTAATAAAGTCTCTAAAAGTAATCAATCCTTCATACAAACCACAATCAACCCTTCCCTCATAACCTGCCCCCCTTCTACTTCCCTTGACCATGCAGAAAGAGTTCTGTATAAGGACAATCAGACCGGCCTCCAGCTAAAAAACAATGTGCACTGGTCCGACTTTGAGCTAAACCTTCCTCCCACACCATGGACCCTCTCCCTTCCACAATCATAAAAGAACTCAACCACACCATTTCCCCTTTCTGGACAAAACTCATCAACACCTCTCTCACCTCAGTCTGTGTCGCAGACTCCCTTCAACTAGGACAAATCACGCCCATTCTCAAGAAACCAGGGGCTGACCCTAAGGATCCTAACAACCTCAGACCTATCTTAAACCTCCCATTCCTGGCAAAAACATTGGAGTCATATGTTCTCCACCAACTCAATAAACACATTGATGAGTTCAACCTCCTCGACACCTTTCAATCGGGTTTCAGGAAAGGCTGTAGCACTGAAACAGCCATACTCAACGTCTCGGACGACATTCGCAAATCCTTAGATGATGGTGATGCCTGCCTACTCATTCTTATTGACCTATCTGTGGCATACGACACGGTTAATCATCCAGCTCTTCTGGAGAAATTGTTGAAGCACTCCAGCATAACTGGCACTGTACTAAAATGGTTCACCTCTTTCCTCCAGCATCGCTCAGAACAAATTAAAATCAACTCCTGTCTGTCGAAGCCAACAAAGGTAACACTTGGGGTACCACAAGGCTCGATCCTCTCCCCGTCTTTCTTCAATCTCTTCATGGAGCCCCTCACAATCGTCTTGAAAAAAGCTGGAGTGAGTTACCACCTTTACGCGGATGACAGCCAAATCTATTTCAAAATCAAGTCCCCCGATGACATCCAACACCTCAATACCACTCTAACAGAGATCCAAACCTGGTTCAACGTCAACCACTTAAAGCTCAACCCATATAAAACGGACCTGATCCTATTCTATCCAAAAGCAACCATGGTCCTATTCAAGAATCTGGTTGCCCTAAACTGCCCCCTCGTCCTATCCGACTCAGTTAAGTCTCTAGGCATCACCCTTGACAAGAACCTATCTATGGAGGCCCACATCGAAAACTCTGCAAAAAGTGCTCTTTTCTCTCTAAAATGCCTCAAGAAATTGAAGCCTTTTCTGCCCCATGAGGACTTCAAGACAGTAGTTCAATCCCTGGTTCTCTCTAAAATCGACTATGGAAACGCCATCCTTACAGGGACTCCAAAAGCTAACCTAGCCCCTCTTAGGGCAGTGCTGAACATGGCTTCTCATCTTGTATCTGGAGTAAAAAGATTTGAACACATCACTCCAGCTCTCAACTCCCTCAAATGGCTTCCCATGGAAAGGAGATGTATTTACAAGCTGCCTGCATCACACACAAAACCCTCCACTCTCGGACCCCCAACTACCTGAACAACAAACTGGTAAGAGCAGGTCAAACCAGAACCCTGAGAAGCTCCAACTCCTTCCTTCTCATTCCACCAAAAATGAAAAAGAAAACCACCCAATTCCGATTGTTTTCTGGCAACACTCCCAGGATATGTAACGCTCTCCCTGGAGTCCTTAGATGCAACCCCTCCTTCTTCTGTTTCAAAAGGGACCTCAAACTCCATCTCCTTAACAAATACTTTCCTGACCTACGTCAACTAACATAGACCTCAATATTCTGAGTTGACTCCCATTCAAGGATTGTTGGTGAACGGACTATGCTAATCACCTTGTTTTTTGCACAATTATTTATTGTTCATGCTGTATTCTTTATCCGTGATTACTTACTGTCAGCCTTCTGGGTAATGTAAGACCCTTCTGTTTTTCACAATGAGTATGTGAAGTGCTCTGATACCTACGGGTCTAGCTAGCGCTATACAAAACTTTTAAAATA
Organism: Lissotriton vulgaris; assembly: GCF_964263255.1. NCBI lineage: Eukaryota > Metazoa > Chordata > Amphibia > Caudata > Salamandridae > Lissotriton > Lissotriton vulgaris. The sequence goes on from NC_141687.1 coordinate 1,138,167,245, forward strand.
AAAAATAATAAAATAAATAACTGCGGCGTACCCCAAGGATCATCCCTCAACCCAACCCTCTTCACCATCTACATGGCACCGCTCGCCGACATCATCCGACATCACCACCTCAACATCGTCTCATACGCCAACAACACACAGCTGATCCTTTCCCTCACTAAAGGCGCCAAATCCAACCTCCATGTAGGAAAGAAGGCCGTTGGGGAATGGATGAAGACCAGCCGCCTGAAACTGAACACTGACAAGACGGAAGTCCTCATTCTCGGCTCCGCCCCCTCTGCATGGGATGACTCCTGGTAGCCGACCGCGCTGGGAGCTGCCCGACCGCCGCTAACCACACACGCAACCTGGGGTTCATCCTAGACTCAACACTCAAGTTGACATAGAAAATCAACGCTGTCTCCTCCTCCTGCTTCAATACCCTCCGAATGCTCTGCAAAATCTACAAATGGATCCCCACCGAAACCAAGAGAACAGTCACCAGGCGCTCGTCAGCAGCTGGCTGGACTATGGCAACGCACTCTATGCAGAACCCACGGCTACACTCCTGAAGAGACTCCAGCGCATACAGAACGCCTCTGCATGCCTCATCCTCGGACTCCCCCGCCACAGCTGAATCACCACCCACCTACGAGACCTGCACTGGCTCCCGGTCAACAAGATGATCACTTTCAAACTCCTAACCCACTCACACAAAGCACTCCACGACGCCCGACCAGCATACCTCAACGAACTACTGTCCTTCTACACCCCAAACCGCCAACTGTGCTCCACCAACTTCACCCTCGCCACAGTCCCACGCATCCGCCGAACGAACACCGGCGGCAGATCCTTCTCTCACCTCACTGCTAAGACGTGCAACACCCTTCCCCCTCATCTATGTATGACCCAGGACCTGCTGACCTTCAGGAGACGCCTCAAGACATGGCTGTTGGACCAGTAGCTGCCTACACCCCCCTTTAGCGCATTGAGACCCTCACAGGTGAGTAGCGCGCTCTACAAATATTTGATTGATTGATTGATTGATTCTGGAGAATTCAGTTTTCAGTTCTAATTGTACGTTTGGGTTAAAAATAAACAGCATGCAGAATTCATGATGCAGCCATGCTATAGAGGGGTGTGTTTTCACCTCAATTTTATGGTGTTTGATGGCACTGCTAAGCTGTTGAATAACAACTTAATCAACCACAATAATATATTGCTCATTCTATACATGATTGTGTCAGACCTCAATAAAACTGTTGATGCTCTTTCCCGATGCTTTCTTCTCATGAACGAATTGTAGAGCTGTGAGTTATCAGATGGTGAACTTTCTCTGAACAAGACTGGAATCTTGAGCGTGTGAAACTGCTAGACTACCAATTAAAACGGCATCATATGTTTGTACTTTTCCTTGAAAGAAAGGGAGCCCTGCCAAAGTGCACGTCTAGTGTCCACTAGCTCTACTCTAAAGATTGCTACATCACTTTCATCCATAGAATATTTTTTTTTAAACGTGCTGTTAAGGCAAAGAAGAGCTGTGTTGTTCTTCAATGTATTTCAATTGTAAAACAAACTGTGTGCTCTGGGTTGGGTCTGGTTAAGGGAGGCTTAATCTTGACAGCACTCACAACCATCACAGAGTAGCACTAGCTGGGGTGACAACCTCACACAATGTCAATACAGACACAGTTGCCAGCCTGGTTCTTTTGTGTGATAACCCACTGCATTCTTGGTGTTGTGGTCTTGATTTGCATCACGAATCTTAATAAAACGCACACAGTTGACAGCAGCTATTTGCTGGTAAAAAGCCCAGTACTAGAAAAAATGTCTGTAATGACATGGAGTGATAGTCACTCTGGCACTCACATATTAATTACTGTACTCAAACCCCTCACAGAGCAATTGTTTCTTGCTACCAACGCACTCAGCTCTAACAGACTAGCAGTCGCACACACTACAACACGACCCATTAACTACCATGTTTATTTCGATGTGCGTAGGAGGAGAAGGGGAAGTTTTCTGCAAAGGCTGAGGTGAACCCAAAATAATTATAACAAACAACATTTCAAAAGGTCTTGTTTAGGTGAAATCTCATAAATTGTGTACGTATATTTGTAGACTTTAAAGGAAGGGACTGGTCGGGGACATAATGGATGGCATAACAAAAGTATGTGCGTCTTTCTTCATCCATGTTTCCTTTCTACACCCCTATCCCAATTGTGGGTTCTGCCTGTTTGTGCTGGGTGCGTGTTTAATTTCTGTTTGTTTTCCATATTTTATTTCCGTCGGGTTTCCTTCGCTCCTTGTCTGTCGTCGCTGCATGTCAGCACAGGTCTAAAAGGAAGATCATCCTGGAGTCCTTCTGAAGTCCTCCGATGACTTCAGCTGAGCTATTCCTGCAATTATCTGGGGAAGACATCCCAAGCCATCCTGAAGTATGCCTGTAGGGCAGAATATTTAAATGAGATGACTCCATGCAGAGTCATCACAGTAACTACTCTAGGATGAGCTCCTGATTACTTCCTTGGAAAATGTGTGATTATCTTTAACTACTACAGGATGACGCCATGACAACATAAGGATGAAGACAGATTACCTCATTATGACTCCATGACAACTAGAGGATGAGAGAAGATTTCTATATGATGACTCCATGACAACTAGGGAATGAGAGTAGATTGATCCATGAGGACTTCATGATTACTTTAAGATATGTTTGTGTTACTTCACAATGACTTTATGGCCACTTATGGATGTCATTTTCTTACTACAATATAGCACTGTGAGTGCTTCTGAATAGGTTACTACAGCAAGATTCCATGATGATTGCTTCACCGTCACTTTCTGTGGTTGATAGGTCTACCTCCCATGGTAGTTCCTGTAGGCTTTATTAGCACTGGAGTTTACTGTTAAGCAAAAAGAGACCCTCAATCAGTGTATACAAGACATTGACATAATGTTGTGGTAATACTACAATCCTAGTAACTATTACAGCAACTACAAATTGTGATCACTGTAAGCTTAGAAATATTTTGGGAATAACAAAAATCACATTTCATACATCATTCCCAATTTAAAGGGACTTGCAGCAGCTTTCAGTGGTGAGTAGTATATTTTTGTCTGTAAAGGAAACTATCAAGTAAATTTCACAGATGCAGGAGAGCAGCACTGAGGAGTTATGGATGAGATGGTGTTAAGTATAGTGAGTGAATTTCATATAAGTTTCAAGTGGGGTGAGTGGGCAAAATACTCAATGCAGTAGGGTCACAGCTGAGGGTTTTATTGTGAATGGCTTTGGTGTGTATGGACTTGCACGTTTATGGTGTTGTGTGGGTGAATGGTACAGTGAGGTAATAAGTAGGTGTGAGCAGCTGAGGAAAATTGTGATCTTGGCAATGGCTGTTTGGTGTGAAGGTGTTTCAAGTGCTATTCTAATTATCTATTGACAAGTGTTCATGGAAGTGGTTTATTAAGTTGTGCTGTGTGTGGAGCTGTATTGGGATTGCACGAATGGCAAGCATATGGCTTAAGTGTCTTTAGGTGATTTAGTACTATAAGTGAGCGTGGGTGATGTATTGTTGAGCTGTTTATAGTCACGGTGTAACGTGTGTAGTTGGTAAGTCATGTGGGAAGTGTTCTAAATCCTAGTTGGCAAATAGTTTAATTATTGTTCTGAATCTTTAGGAATGGGATTTAAGTGCAAGTGGGTGTTGAACTCTGCAGCTATATGGTGTGAGAGGATGTTCATGTGGAAAGTCTATGTGGATAGCAGATGCTGACTGCAGAGAGGAGGTATTAACATATGTAGTGTTGAATAAGAAAGCATTGGACTCTAGGTGTATACGTGCCATGCTAAGGCCGAATATGTTCTGAATCTTTAGGAATGGGATTTAAGTGCAAGTGGGTGTTGAACTCTGCAGCTATATGGTGTGAGAGGATGTTCATGTGGAAAGTCTATGTGGATAGCAGATGCTGACTTCAGAGAGGAGGTATTAACATATGTAGTGTTGAATAAGAAAGCATTGGACTCTAGGTGTATACGTGCCATGCTAAGGCCGAATATGTAGAGAGTGGAGTACTGTTTGTGAATGGTAGAACAGTGCAGCACTGGCCAGAAGAGTAAGGATAAGGCATGTGAAATATGTTGTGCAGAGTAAATTTGGATAGAAGATTTGAAGAGATCTTGTAAAGAGAACATGGCATAGTGGATATTGAGATTGGATATGGAGAGCTTCTGTGAAGAGCATATCTGAAGATCAGGTCTGAAGATCAGATCTGAAGTGTGGGCTAGTAGCAAGATAGCAGCTCCAAGAAAAAAGTAGAGTGCTTTTGGAGGCTATAGATAAGTAGAAGTGAGTGTCAGTGGATGTTTAGTGGAAATGAAAAGCTCCTATCATGGGAGAAGAGTGGATGTAGAAAATAAATGTAAATGCTAGAAGATTCTCACTGAGGGGAAATTAAATGGTGTTAGCAGCTGTCGTAATGCGGAGAGAATGAAAAGGGCTGGGAGTTGGTGAGGTTAGTATTTAGCAGATAAGGTGGTGAAGAGAGGATGTAGTGCACCAAGAGCAAGTGTCAAGAGCAGATGTACAGGGTTGAGAGAGGATATGGTACTTGGAGAGTGGATGCAGAAGGCTTAGATTGGATATGTGAGATAAACAACAGATGTAGATGGTGGATACAGAGGGTGAACAATGTAAGTACACAAGCAGTGCAACTGTTGGGTAGAATACAACTGGATGGTATAAAGCGAACATGCAAATAAAGCGTGAATGTAGGGAACACATGTACAGAGTGTAGCACGCATGTGGAGCGCAGATATACAGTGTTTAGTAATGGGGTGTTATGTGTAGATATGAACAGTGGCAGTGTAACATGGAGAGAACATTTGGGCTGTAGAATGCAGACGAATAGGGTGAAAAATAGACGTAGAGTCTGTACAGCTGATATAGTGAGAAGGATGTCACCTATGGACAGTAGATATAGAAGGAAGAGGGTACATGTGCAGAGTACTTACTTACTTACAAGCTTTATTCAAATGTCAGCTTTTTTTTAAAAGAGCAAGATACAATCTTCAGAATAAGCTTGATCAAACAATTATTATAAAAAGCGTCCTAATTTAGCGCGTTAAATCTTATAAAAAGAAGAACACATTAATACTTAGTACTTTATCCAACAAGGGTGTGGGACAAATACTTTACATGGTGTTCCTGAATTTAATGACAAGTTTTGAAAAGCTTGAAACTGTATAAATGACGTAATCGTCTTCTAATTGTTGTAGTTTCACATATGCTGATCTGCAAGTGCGAATCCCCCATGCTTTGAGGACAGGTAGCAAGAAGGCCCTTCATGGACTCTGATAAAATTTGCAGAACAACACGCAGTGTATGTTTGATTGATTTGAGGTGTCGTCACAGGGGCAAGTTAGGTTTTCCATAGACCAGTCATTACAGGTAGGGAAGGTGACCAGGCGGAAAAAAGTGCCTAATCGAAGGCGGGTCAACAACATACGGGCGTAGGGACTTAGGGCCAGGATAGTGTTGTAAACCCTCATAATGGGTAATTTCCTGGTATCTGAGGACGGTGTTTTTCTTTTTCTCAAGATTCCATCTGACACTTACTAGATGGACAGAAACCATCTTTTTCAATGAGCCTCTCGATATCCCCTCCATGCTAGATGGCTTATCAAAGAACTCTGGGTGACCTATCTCCGTGAGCATGTTTCTCACATAAGATAACCATCTAATGTTGGCTACCCCGTCGAGTGCGAGACAATCAGTTATTAGGTCTCTATTTAAAGTGGTCTTCTTGGTAACCCAGACCTTGTGCCACAGAAATATGGGGGAGATCCTAATGGTGTCACAGATATATGGGATTCCTGCTTCAATGTGTGTCATGTAAGTTGATGTAAATTTAGAAGCGCCCAGTAGATGGCAAATAAACTGGTTCCCACAACATTGTAACATCTGAGCATTTTCTACCCCCCATAACCCTGCGCCATATGTGGCTGTAGATACACATTTGGCTTTATAAATGTGTATCAATTCCTTAACTGGTTTCCCACCTATTTTAGCAGAGAAATTACTCAGGGCACCGATGGTCCGTGTGAAAGCTAATTTCCTGGCAGCTACCTCTGCATGCCAGCTCCCCCTCCTGTCGAAGGTTACGCCTAGATAGCAAAACCTGTCTGTAGTTTCAATTATTTGGCCTTCTAAGAAAATTGGGCAAGACACCCTCTTTAGCCCTGGGCCACAGGACATTGTGTAAGTTTTAGAGATATTCACTTTTAAACCTCTGTCCCTCATGAAGCTAGTAAATTTGACCACGGCCCGCTGTAGTCCCAGCCTAGTCCGTGACATTATCGCTGCGTCGTCAGCGTATAATAATATTGGCCCAGGTGTCCAGTTTATAGAGGGGTAGTCGTGTTGTGAATCTCTTAAATATTGTCAGATAGAATTGACATATATGGTAAACAACAGGGGTGCTAATATGCACCCCTGTCTGACCCCCCTCAGAATGGGAAATGTATCCGTGTACTCCCCCTGCCGACCAAACCTCACCTTAGCTCCTGCGTCCTTTTATAATTCTTTAATGAAGGTTAAAATTTGACCGTCGATGCCCATGTCAAAAAGTATTTTCCATAATAGCTCATGATCCACGCAGTCAAAAGCAGAGCTTAAATCAACATAGGTGATATAAAGTTTTCCGCTCTTGGCCTGGCTGTATTTGGAAATGAGTAGGGCCAGATTCAAACACTGTTCCATAGTCCCTTTCCCTGGTCTAAAACCATACTGCAGGTTGGAAATAGCCTGGTTTTTCTCCTCCCAGATTTGGATCCTATTTAAAATTATTCTCTTGGCCACCTTCATCAGAGCATCTAGGAGCGAAATTGGCCTGTAGCAGGTGGGGTCATTTCTGTTGCCTTTTTTAAAGATTGGCACAACAATGGCGTCAGGCCAAGATGAAATGAACCCATGTTGGTTGGCCTTGTTTAACCCATTCGTAAGCAAGAGGGCCCAAAGATCTATCTCTGCCTTATAGACGTCGATCGGAACGCCATCGGGGCCAGGTGCCTTGCCAGATGAACTTTCTTTAATGGCTTTAATGACCTTGTGGCAGCTGAAAGTTATATCTAGGGGAAATGTACTGGAATGGTTAAGATTGCTAGAGCTAGATGTGCTGTCGTTAGGGGTGTTTATACTAAGTCCACAAATGGATCTGTTGTAAAGGTGTTTAAAATGTGTCACCCAGGTGTCTCCTGTTATCGCTACATCTATAAAGTCCTCACCTCTACTTTGCAGATATGGATCATGTGCAGAGTAGAAACAGCATGAGGTGGGTGAAGATGGAACTTTGGGGATAAAGTAAATTGTGAAGATAGCAAGTGGTGGGTGAAAAGAACAGCAAGGGTAAGAAACGTATTTGGAAGGTAACAAGCATATGTTCAGAGTGGCGAGCACAATTGGAGGCTGGAGACAGCATGTGCAGAGTACTGTACGAGAGCTGATGTAGAGAGTGAATGTGCTGGTAGAGAGTGTATATGGCAGACAGTTTATGTATGTCATTAGTGGAGATCCAATGTAGGAGTAGGATAAACAGTGTGGGTGTAGGAAGTAGAGAATGAAGAGGCACTAAGAGAAGATCTGATGTTCCGAGAGAGGATGAGGAAACTTGATCATGGGTATGGCGAGCTAATGCAAATGACGGAAAGAGGAGGTGAGGATTGGAGAATGAGTAGAGAGGGGTTACAGTGGATGTTTAAGATGGAGAACACATTCAGAGGGTGGAAAGAGAGTGACAATAAATATACAATTGAAAGAATACATGAAGGAAAAGGAGCTGACATGGTTAGCTGATATACAGAGAGGTAAGGGGGTTTGGTAATTGGAGATGGAATTGAGACAGAGATCCTGGACAGCAGGTGTATTGGGTGGCGCGAGATGTGGACTACATTGCATGGCAAAATTAACGGAGTATGCGTGTGGAACAGAGTGAACGTATATGATGAAAAGTGCATCTTATGAATAAAGAGCATATAGACAGGGTGGAAAAGTCAAGTGCAGGCTGTAGAGTGTTTAGAGTGCTTGTAGAGGACAGAGAGAGGATGTACAGGGCAGAGAGCAAAAGTTGGTGGAGAGCAGATGTAAACTTGAGGAAGGAGGTTAGCGGATACGCGGGTTGGCATGCAGATATCAGAGGGAAGCATACAGAATGTGGAGGGCGGAGAGCAAGTACTGGGTGAGGAACACATTTGGAGGGCAAATGCAGAGGGTGGAGAACAGAAGTGGCAGCAAGAAAGTGTATATGGACAGTAAAGCCATTGTAAGACGCAAATGTAGAGGGTGGAGAGTTAATGTCAAGCAGTATGCATGAGGTTTGGAAAGAATGGATGTAGAGAGCCGATGTACATGGTGGAGAGTGGAAGTGGGACTTGCGAAGTGGATGCAAAGGGCTTTGAATGGATGTAAACGGCGGAGAACAGATATAGAGAGCAGATGTAAAGAGTGGACAATGGATGTATCATTGAAAGTGCATGTGAAGATTACATATGGAAGGTAAAGAGAAAGTTTAGAGAGCAGCTATTCAGCATAGAGAGCAAAGGTAGAGTACAAGGTGAAGCAGGTAACTTGGGTAAAAGCAGATATACAGCATGATGAGAGGGTTAGGAGAGCGGATGTGCAGTGTAGAGAGAGGATGTGAACCACTGAGTGCAGATGTACAGGGTAGAGCCTGCACTGCATTTGTTGTATGGGGTGTGGAGAACACAGAGTGGGTGTGGACAATAGAGAGTGGAGAGTGGATATACAGAGTGGAGAGTGGATATGCAGGGTGTTCATGGATAGCCTAGAGTGCATCCTGTGGATGGAGAGCAGACAAAGGGTGTAAAATTCAAGTGAAAGTCAAGGAATGTATGTATATTTTGGAGAGTGTATATAGAGGACATATGTACTGGGTGGAGAGCAGATGCACACAGTGGGCAGCAAATGTGAACAGTGTAGTGCATATGTATTGCATATGTGAAGGATTGAGATCAAATTACTGTACGGGCTGTACTCTTGGAGTGTAACTGTGTTAGGTGGTGCACACATGGAGTGTAAAAGTAGACTTGGTAGGTGGGGAATGTATATGGAGGATGTAGAGCCTTTCAGAAGGCAGATATAGAGGGTGAACAAAGAATGTAGACGGCAAACTGGATGCAGCATATCGACCACAAGAGGCAGTGTGCAGAGAGAATAGAGCAACGGAAGAGAGTAGATGTGAAAAGCAGAAGTATATGGTATACAGTGAAGGTGGGACTTGGAGATGAGAACAATGGATGCACACTGGAAGGAGCATATGAATGGCACACACAGATGGCAGAGATCACACATGGAAGTACAGAGTGAAGTGGATCATCAACGTTGAAAGCAAGTATACAGGGTGATGACAGAGACAGGAGAGTGGATACGCAATTGAGAATGAGAATATCTCAGCAGGAGAGTGTGGAGAGAGGAGCTACAACAAAACACAGCGGATATAGTGAGGTGGATTGGAAAACGGATATTGACAGTGGTTGAGGACCCTGGACATACAGGGTTGAAGGTGCTTGTGCAGGGAAGGGAACATACTTTAGCAAAGGACAAAACGGGTGTCGATGAGTGGAGGGGTATGTCGTACAGAAAAAATGTCATAGAGTAGAGTGGTACAGAGTGTTGTGCCATATCATAGAGTGGGGTGTTGTAGAATGGCATGGAGTGTCATGGAATGTCATGGATGGAGACAAGTGAAAAGGTGCAGAGTTGAGTAGCATAGGGTATCGTAGAGCAGTGTTTCCCAAACTGTGGGTTGCAAGACGATTTTTGGTGGGTTTCAAAAGTCCAGGCAATAAATAGACTAGGGCTTCTGCTGCTTATTATTTTAACACAACAACTGCTGTTTATGAACTCCTCTCACTTTGCAGTCAGAGAAAGTAAAGTGAATTATCTGACAATCTTGCTGGGGTACATGAAGTGTGAAAGGAAAGCTAGAGGATGTCATTTTAACCTAACACACAACAAAATCTAAATATCTGCCAATGAACTCAACACATCCAGCAGTTAGGAAAGTAAAATTAAGCACTTTTTTGTGATTCTAAAGTGTGATGGAAACGAAGATTTTAGTTGATCAGAACAAATTAAGACCCTTTACTTAGTGATGCACAAATAATAAATATTAATTGAAACCCAATTTACACACATTACCATTTGTGTGCAGTATAATTTCATCAGTAAAAGTGTATGCCTTTGCTCATTATGGACCATTTAAATGGAAAATGTGCTGGCTGCAAATAATGTGCTACCGCATGATGCTTTAGTTATATTAAAACATTGCTTGTCTCTAGTCCATTAAAGTTAAGTGGTGCGCTAAAGTTTGTTGTGGACAGTGAAGCAGAGTGTACCAGATTGCTGTTGATGTGGAGTGGGAGTGGAGTAAAGTCATAGAAAGGAGAGGCATAGAGTGTTGTGGAGAAGGGTAGAGTGGAGTACAGTGTCATAGAGGGAGTTCACTGGAGTGTTGTAGAGTTGTGCATCACAGTGTCAAGAGTGGAATGGCACAGAGTGTTGTAGAGTGGAGTAGTGTGTTGTGGAGTAAAGTGAGGTGGAGGGGTATAGATGGAGTTGCGCAGAGTGGCATGAAGTGGAGTAGAGTGAAGTGGTGTAGAGGGTCATAGAGTAGAGTTGCATATAGTGGAGTAGATTGTTGTAGTGTATGTAGAGTGGAGTAAAGTGGTGCAGAGTGGAGCGTTGTATAGTGAAGTGGCATAGAGAGTTATAAGCTGAGTAGTGTGTCAGAATAGAATGGAGTAAAGTGGCATAGAGGGAGTTTAACAGTGTCGTGGGGTGGCTAAAGTGTAGTAGAGCATTGTGGAGTGCGGTAGAGAGGTGTAGTGTATAGTGAAGTGGCATAGATTGGAGTGTCAAAGTTGTGGCAAAAAATTGAGGAGTGGAGGGGTATGTCAGAGTGGCATGTCATATAGTGGCAGAATGGAGTGGCAGGTCGTAAAGTAGAAGGGAGTGGCATGTGGTTAAGGGACGTGTGGTGGAGGGGCATGGTGTTGTAGAGAGTACAGTTATGGAGAATGCCTGGATTGGTAGTGTGCTGCCTTTACAGTCAACACATTTCCAATTGAAATGACTATTACATTTGCTCAGGCATACAGTTTTACTCATTTCAAGTATACAGTGCACAAAACAATGTGTTGAAGTGTCATCTCCCAGTATAAGGATTTTTTCTAAATCGTATTTAAATATTTGTTTTCACCACACTTCAAAGAATTACAAAAAATGAGCTTCATTTGTGCTTTCCTTATTTGGATATATTGAGATGTGTGCAGAGGGACGAGAGCAAGTGAACGGTTGAGAGAAAAACTATTGTGTAAAGAGTGGATAAATAGGGTGGCAATGGCTTGTAGAGGGTGGAGAGCACATGCACAGTATAGAGAAGATGCCTGATGCGGACAACAAGGTGCACGATCGGATTTGGTGAGTGGAGATGGCGGATAAAAAGTTAGAAAGTGGAACCACACAGAGTATAGGCAAGGGAGTAGCCAGAAAATTAAAATACCCCCACTCTGAACCAAAGCTCTTATGACATCTATTCATTCTTCCAACCACTCTCTCATATCATCATTTCACCTTTACATTCTGTCTTCCATCCATCCACCCATCTACATGAAAACCTATTCATCCATCTTCAAACCTATCCATCATTTCACTTGTTCATCCTCACTTTCACTCATTCATTGACTGATCCACCCTTTCACTCAGCGATCCATCCTTTCACACATCCATCCACTCTGACCCATCTATCCTCTCACCCATCCATATACCCGTTCACTCATCAAATCATCCTTTCACTCACTCACTCACTCATCCACCCATCCTTTCATTCATTTATCCATATGTTCAGCCTTTCACTCATCTGTCTGCCCTTTAATACAGCCAGCCATTTACCCTTCCTTTCACTTATCCATGCATACATCCATCCTTTCATTCATCCATCCTTTCATTTAGCCCATCCATTCATCCATCCACTCAGTTCTTCCATTTACCATTTCCCTCATCCATCCACCTTTCCTCTCATCCATCCGTCCACCCAATTACTCATCCATCCATCCATTCACTCATTAATCCATGCATCTATCTATCCACCTCTTCACTCACACATCCATCCATCATCCATTTACCTTTTCACTCATCCATCCATCTTCCCTTTCACTTATCCATCAATCCACCCTTTTGTTCAGCACCTGTCCCTTCACTCATCCATTCACCCTTTAAAACATTGATCCACTCATCCATTTAAACTTTTACTCATCCATTATTTCTCTCTCATCCATCCACCCTTTTCAGTTACCCACAGGTCCACCCTTTCATCCAGCAATCCATATATTCTTCCTTTCACTCATCCATCCATCCTTTCACTCATCCATCCACCCTTTCACTCATCCACATATCCACCAATCCATTCTTTCACTCATCCACATATCCACCAACCCACCCTTTCACTCAGTCCATCCACTCACTGATCCATCCATTTATCTTTTGACTCATCGATGCATCCTTTAACTCACCCATCCATCCTTTCTCCCATCAATCCAGCCTTTCCCTCATCCATCCTTACATTCATTTCATTCATCCATGCATCTATCCATCCACCTTTTCACTGACACATCCATGTTTTGACTCATCCAACAACCCTTTCAGTCACTCATCCACCCTTTCACCCTACCTTCAGCTATCCTCCCTTCCACTCATCCATCCAGCCACCCTTTCAAATAAGCCATCCATCCAACCTTTCACTCCATCCATCCTTTTACTCAGCCATTCTTTCACTTACTCATGCATGCATGTGAAGTCATCAGATACTCAATTTTAAGTAATTCTCAAGTCATCAAGCTCAAGTTTCTGAACTCTGCTGATGACTGAAAGAGCTTGAGTATGTCTGATGATGTGAAAATGACTTCTAGAGTAGTTGAATGATCATCCAATGACTCCGGATTGGCTTCTAAAGTAATCCTGTTTGACCTGGGAGGTGAGGTTTTGTGGGTTTTGCGTCTGTGTGTGCTTCCGGAGAGCAGTTTGAACATTTTTTGGGCCCACCCATGATAAGGGGGTTTCCGTTCGTTTCGCTGTGGTTAGTTCTTTTCCAGCAGCGGCCCATGCGGGTAAGAGCGAAGGGCCGGTTTGAGGGGGGATTCGACAGGGGACCGCGAGGTAAAATTAAATAACTAACTAAATTTCCCTAGTGGTCATCTGTGTAACGCCTCACCACTCTTAACTGCATGGGCTATGGCTGTTCTCTTCAAAACCTCCATCTCCCCGTGGCTCACTCCCCTGGGCTCTTTATTGCTACTTCTTGTTTACACTCCCAACTAAGAAACGTTTTCAAGGTTCCACTTTTAATACCGGTCTCAACTTGGAAAAAAAACAACACGCATCAGTTGCAGCATGAAAAATTATTGTAATTATTGTAACGTATCTGCAAGCCTTTGTCGGCAGCTTGCATGCGAATATGTTGAATCCCCGCGGCAACACCCCCCCCCCTTTCACCGTCTCTGCGATTTGTCACTCTCATTGCCGAGACCGATTGGCTATGCCAATGCTTGTCCTTCTTTAGCCTTGCTGCACAGCATGGGTGATGTTGAACAGCAAGCAAGTTCTAAGCCATTGGCCAAGCCAATATGTCACCTACTGGCTTTGCAAATGCTCCTTTGTTGAAGGGAGGAGTGACATACAAAATCCCGCAGCCAAAATACTCCTCGACCTCAAGGATTGCAAAATTCGCCAAAGTATTAATTACTTGCAGAGGGATTGAGAAAGGCGCTTTTGTATCGTGCCATGGGAGAAGATAGAAGGCCGTTGTGATGCGTAAAACTGGGAAAAAAATAGAGGCAGAAAGGGATTGCCAGGCTAGTTGCATCAAATGCCAGTTGTAAATGCTTCAGCTCACAAGGGCCCCTTTGTGCTGGCCCCACAATAGGATGATTCGACTTTCCTGTGCATGCCACACACTGGCTGCCGCGCTCTTATTGTGGAATGTGTGTGTGTGCGCGCGCACGATAGACCCGCCCGGAGGTGGTGGAGTCATCATTCCTGAGGGAGTTGAGCGGCTTTCTGAGAACAGTGGAAAGAAATGAAGGAACTATGATGAGAAATAAAGAACGTTTTAGCAGAGGGTCGGCAATGGTGCATGCGAAACGAAAGCCTTTCTGTCACTGGTTTGGGTAAAACGTTATATATAATAACTCCTACCCGGAAGGGGCGAGCCTGTCTGTCTGTGTAAATCTTTATAATTATTTCTACTCGTAAGGGGCGAGCCTCGACCAGAACATCTGGAAATGATTATTGCAAAAGTACGTCATGCTGACGCAGAGGGCGCGCGAGCAGTGCTTTCACTAACACAAGTTGTGTGAATGGGAGACTTAAAGTGGCTCGGAGCTCGGAGCCGAGCACCGCTGCGTTTCAGGAAGTTTTTTCTGGACATTACACTGGAAAACTACGAGCGCCCGCAAACAAGAGGCTAAGGGGCACGGTAGTGAAGTGCATAAATGAGAGGAAGCTCTGGCTTTAATCACTTAGTCAAGAGCTGTAATTGTATTTCCATAGACTCAGGGGAGGCGTTGAAGCGCTTTTCAGCAATAGCATCATACTCCAGAACCCCCCAAAAAATAGTGGTGGATTGGTGTAGGGCAATATATGTTTTTTTTTTAGAGGTGGAAATGCGAGCCTTTCAAATAGGATAATGGAGGGATAGTAGAGGGAAGAGTCTAGAAAGTGTTATTTGCGAGATCATAGTAGTAAGATGAGGGTTGGGATGAGTAAAAGGAGACATGGAGCAGGGAAAAGCCTCTAGAAAGGAATTAGAGATACCACAGTAGTAAAATGAGGTTTGTGATGAGTCAAAGGAGGGATACATGAAAGAAGAATTTAGGGTTGTTTGGAAGATCATAGTTGTACAATGAGGTTTGGGATGAACCAAATAAGGATGATAGAGGATATATTGAGAGAGGTATACGGTAAGACATTGAGTAGTAAATTGAAGCGCAGTCAAAGGTTATTTTTGTTTTCTACAGTACAAGCAATGTAATACATATACAGATACATAACTACATAGAAAGGGAATACATATATAAAGAAGATAATATATCGAGATTTAAATTAGTATTGTATAAACTCAGACTTTCAAGTGTTGCTGTATTTTAAGCAAATTTATTTGTGTATTTTTATTACTATTTTGCAAGCTAATTTTTAAATTTAACTCATTATTTCATGTGATTCAAAACAGAATGGGTAAACATGACGACATTTATAAATGAGAAAACATTTTTAACTAACAACTTAATGAATAAATACTTAAGTGTTGTTGAAATCCAAAAGGCATGACAAATATGGTTCAGTGGAGATACAATGCTTCTGTAAAATATTTAAAACAAAAACATGAGGAGAACAGTTTTATAGGATAAGATCATAGCTGTACAGAGGGCCATATTTAGATCTTGGCGGATGGACTACTCCGTCACAAACGTAACGGATATCCCATACGCCGTATTACAATCTCCATAGGATATAATGGGAACATAATACTGCAGACGGGATCTCTATTACGTTTGTGAGGGAGTATTCCCCTCCACCAACATCTAAATTAGGCCCATAGCAATTAAAATACTTTCCATGGCACCACGATT
Organism: Lissotriton vulgaris; assembly: GCF_964263255.1. Taxonomy (NCBI): domain Eukaryota; kingdom Metazoa; phylum Chordata; class Amphibia; order Caudata; family Salamandridae; genus Lissotriton; species Lissotriton vulgaris. The sequence goes on from NC_141687.1 coordinate 1,138,182,933, forward strand.
AGGCAACACTGTGTGACTGAGGGCGGAGTACCTGAAAGATTCACCACTCAGCCAGGAACTATGGTCCATTCATAGGATCTAGATATAGGACAATGAGCAGTGCTTAGGGGCTGAGATGGGCCTGTTTCCAGAGAACAAGAAAACCATGTCAATGTTCTAGTTACAGATCATGGCAGAGAACTCAATCAAAGCAACACAGACCTACATAAAGCAAATGAACAGCCAAGTGTCCACAGAAGTTGTTGATATGTGTAGAATATAACATTATGGTTAACTGTAGACCGTTTCAAAATTCTCATGTTCTGATATGGAAATGATCAGGTTATATATAGGTATACAGGGAGCAGTTGCAGTCTGTGTCACGATCAAGTCAGGGAAGGTATGCTGGATGCTTTCTTTCAAGGGATCCAAAGTGCACAATAATAGAGGAAATAATGCTTTATGTTCACATCCAGTTTATATACAGACCTATGGTGAGAGAACCAGACACAATTCTCAACTTCAGAGTCATTCACAGGTGTGTTGACAGAGATTACACTTAACAATCACACTTTTTTGGGTTATACCAATGCTCATCGAGAGAAACAGGAATCCACAATACTAAACACTCAGGGTGTATATAGCAACTTGTAGTCAGGGGCTTTATTTTCAGTTGGCTCTTGGGGACTCTTTCAGAGACTAATGGTGAGAAGCACAGCACTCACATTCAATAAGTTGCACATAAGCTTATATAGGGGAACAATTACACCTAATACTCACCAATATTCATCAATGCACCTACAGCCAATACGGTGGCAGCGGGCGTACACTTACAAAGATGAATCACAGAAGAATTGATAGCCTGTCAAGTACGTGTTCTTTACATGTTTGATTACTAACATCATCCATAAACTTAAACCAAAGTTTTTTTGGCAAGTGCTGGGGTTGCTTCAAACCTTAATATGAAATCACAAGAGGGATCACAGAGAAAATATCGAATACAAAAATATAGAATACCTAAAATATCGATGACAAAATATAGAATGCAAAAATATCGAAGTCCTATCTACAAACAGGTAAGTACAAAAATATCGAATCAAAAATATCGTTAAAAAACAATATAGTCAAAATATCGATTTTTTTAAAATGTCAATTTTTTTTTAAAATTAATGAAATAATAAATATAATTAACTAAAACATACTTGAAAATACTTGAATAACCTTAAAATTATTAAATAATTATTTTAAGTTAAAAAAATAAACATACAATTTTATTTTTTAATCCACACATATATATATATATATATTAACATAATATTAATAAAAAATATAAAATATTTTTACCGTAGGATAGCGAGAGGGTAAAATTTACTATTACCACTCCAGTGAGTGCAACCGTAGGGTAAACGATGGATAGCGTAGGGGTAAAAGTTACTACTCCCACTCCAGTGAGTGCAACAGTAGGGAAAGCGTTGGATAGCGTAAGGGTAAAAATTACTATTCCCACTCCAGTAAGTGCAACAGTAGGGAAAGCGTTGGATAGCGGGAGGGTAAAAATTACTCTTCCCACTCCAGTGAGTGCAACAGTAGGGAAAGCGTTGGATAGCGTAGGGGTAAAAATTACTATTCCCACTCCAGTGAGTGCAACAGTAGGGAAAGCGTTGGATAGCGGGAGGGTAAAAATTACTATTCCCACTCCAGAGAGTGCAACAGTAGGGAAAGCACTGGACAGCGGGAGGGTATACATTACTATTCCCACTCCAGAGAGTGCAACAGTAGAGAAAGCGTTGGATAGCGTGGGGGGAAAAATTACTATTCCCACTCCAGAGAGTGCAATAGTAGGGAAAGCATTGGATAGCGTAGGGGTAAAAATTACTAGTCCCACTCCAAAGAGTGCAACAGTAGGTAAAGTGTTGGATAGCATAGGGGTAAAAAATACTATTCCCACTGCAGAGAGTGCAACAGTAGAGAAAGCGTTGGATACAGTAGGGGTAAAAATTACTATTCCCACTCCAGAGAGTGCAACAGTAGGGAAAGCGTTGGATAGCGTAGGGGTAAAAATTACTATTCCCACTCAAGAGAGTGCAACAGTAGGGGAAGCGTTGGATAGTGTAGGGGTAAAAATTACTATTCCCACCCCAGACAGTGCAACAGTAGGGAAAGCGTTGGATACCGAAGGGGTAAAAATTACTATTCCCACTCCAGTAAGTGCAACAGTAGGGAAAGCGTTGGATAGCGGGAGGGTAAAAATTACTCTTACCACTCCAGTGAGTGCAACAGTAGGGAAAGCGATGGATAGCGTAGGGGTAAAAATTACTATTCCCACTCCAGTGAGTGCAACAGTAGGGAAAGCGTTGGATAGCGGGAGGGTAAAAATTACTATTCCCACTCCAGAGAGTGCAACAGTAGGGAAAGCACTGGACAGCGGGAGGGTATAAATTACTATTCCCACTCCAGAGAGTGCAACAGTAGAGAAAGCGTTGGATAGCGTGGGGGGGAAAATTACTATTCCCACTCCAGAGAGTGCAATAGTAGGGAAAGCATTGGATAGCGTAGGGGTAAAAATTACCATTCCCACTCCAAAGAGTGCAACAGTAGGGAAAGTGTTGGATAGCATAGGGGTAAAAATTACTATTCCCACTGCAGAGAGTGCAACAGTAGAGAAAGCGTTGGATACAGTAGGGGTAAAAATTACTAATCCCACTCCAGGGAGTGCAACAGTAGGGAAAGCGTTGGATAGCGTAGGCGTAAAAATTACTATTCCCACCCCAGACAGTGCAACAGTAGGGAAAGCGTTGGATACCGTAGGGGTAAAAATGACTATTCCCACTCCAGAGAGTGCAACAGTAGGGAAAGCGTTGGATAGCGTAGGGATAAAACTTACTGTTCCCACTCCAGAGAGTGCAACAGTAGGGAAATCATTGGATACCGTAGAGGTAAAAATTACTATTCCCACCCCAGAGAGTGCAACAGTAGGGAAAGTGTTGGATAGCGTAGGGATAAAAATTACTATTCCCACTCTAGTGAGTTTAACAGTTGGGAAAGTAAAGATTTAATATATTAATAAACATAAATTAAATATCAATACCAATAAAAAAATAATTAAAACAAATTACCAATTTTATATTATATAATATTTAATCAATAAAAAATACAAATAAATATTAGTTATTAAAATTAATTTCCTATTAATACAAATTAATTACGTATCAACAATTAATTAACAATAAATTAAAAATCAATACCAATGAATAAATAAAAATGATTTACTTAATTTTAATTAAATTACTTCCCACCCTATTCCATTATAAACCCACAACCCGCTACAGAAAATACATTAATAAAATTAACATAATTATCAATGAATCAATTAATAAAAAATAATTATTAATGAAAAATGTATTAATTACTAATTAATAATTAATTCAAAATTAATACCAATAAATAAATTACCATATTTAATTAATTACAATTAAATTACTTCCCACCCTATTCCCCTATAAACCCACAACCCGCTAAGGGAAATAAATTAATACAATTAATGTAATTATCATTGAGTCAATTAATACAAATTAATTACCAATTACAAATTAATTACCAATTAAAAATTAATTAATTACCAATTAAAAATTAATTAACAACTCATTAAAAATGAATACCAATAAATAAATTAACATATTTAATTAATTACAATTAAATCATTTCCCACCCTATTCCCCTATAAACCCACAACCCGCTACAGAATTAAATTACGCAAAAATTAAATAACATAAAAAACATTTAAAAAGTTCTATATCAATAAAAAATCGATATATTTTAATACCTATATTATATACTTCAATATTTTAACTTTCTATATTTAAAAAATCGATATTACATTACCTACCTTCAATTCGATATTTTTCACCACTATATTCTGTACATTCAATATTTTGTCCATTCTATATTTTGACTTCGATATTAGTGCTATTCTATATTTTTGATTCGATATTATGTCTGTATACCCACAAGAGACCACATATGAATCTGGCAAAACCGTCTGTAGCAAAAGAAGAATGATATTTAGTTATGCATATATTCGCTTGATTTATAGAGTTAAAAGTTCCAGAGCTTGGTTGTTAAGAAGCAATGCTTCATTCAAAAATGTAAGTTGGCTGGTAATATAGGCCAGTAAGATAAGTCATTAACTGGAACAATGTTCCTTGAGCTGTAACTTGAGCTAACTTCTTTTTTAAAGATGACCGATTGCCCAAAATGTTTAACTTTAGGACTACTAACTCCTTGATGGACAGAAAGAACAAATTACTTACCTTTGGTAACACGTTCTAATGGATTCTTTACCTGTGAGGAGGGACTTAACGGTATAGAGCCTTGGGCTGATTCCCCTCCACAGACATCGGTATCACTTTCCCGGCGCTCTTTCCGGGATCCCACACGAGCGCAAAATCCATGCCGTTGTCCCGTGTTTCCACAGACCGCCGACGGAGACGAGAACCCGGAAGGGGGAGGAGAATGCCTAGGAAACTCTTTGAAGGATCCAATGAAAAGTGAGGCAGAAGAAGAAGGAAGGGAAATTGGGGGAGTGAAACCAGGAAGAAGGACGTCGGAAGAGCCACGCGGAGAAAACGAACCCTGTAGCTGCACACCTGAAGAAGACCCAAGGAGCGGAGAAGCGGCGGAGACCGAACCGGACGAGCCTTGGTCTGAGGAGTGGTGGAGTCCTCCGGAGGATGCTGTAGAGCGGCCGCAACTCTGGAGAGTTGCGGCTGAGCCGTTGAGTGCCAGCATTCCTTGGGAGGGGGGGAAATGCGGTAGGCAGGTGGGAATTCAGGGGTTCCTTAGTGGATTTTTCAGCTGTGTGCGGGTAGCTCGCTGTTTGAAGGGAGCGGGTGGCTCACTGTTTTGGGGACCTTAATGTTGTTTTGGGGCATGTGTAGCTGACTTGAGCTACAAACGTAAAGCAGAGCTGTTTTGGGCCATGTGTAGCTGATTTAAGCTACAAATGAAATGCAGAGTTGTTTTGGGCCATGTGTAGCTGATTTAAGCTACAAGCGTAACGCAGAGTTGTTCTGAGCCATGTGTATCTGACACAAGTTTGACACAAACTTAACCTCGAGCTGTTAGTAGGGTCTTCTGTTGCTTTAGAGTTTCTTTTTCCTTAGGGTTATAGAACAGAGTATTGAATACCAGGTGGAACAGTTAAGTTAATTGAACAACTGCGACTTTAGCGGTTGCTTTGTACAAGTATCCCAATACTCCCCTCCCTTCACTTAGTCCGTCCCAGGCACGTCTCTTCATTTTGAAATTCACCATTTAGTCTGAGCACTAAAGGTGTGGTGACGGGTGCATCTTATTTAATAGCCAAGAAATAGTGTTCTGACGGCTCTTCTTTCTCCCTCTTATGAGCCTTTCGGGAAGAACCCAGTGATTCTGAAGACGAGGAGTCAGGACCATCGGCCACTATATCACCATCCAGCTCATTATCGGAAGGAGAACCTGAAGAAAACCCTCTTGAATCCAAACCTTTTGTTACTTCTGGCAATAAAAGTAGAACACTTGGCAAATACATTCAGCCTCCTCGCCTGTTTATCAACCCTGCGCTCCCTCATTACCTAACTGCGGATTCCTCACCTTTGAATGTTCCCCAGGCACCAGACTGGATCTTGTGATTTTTCATAGCATTGCTTCCACATGCCAACAATTATAGAACCAGTCATGAGCAATGATCTCAGTTTATCAGTTCCCTTAACGTTCCCTCAGATAAAAATTGTGCACATCTGTTGGTTACAGTGTGATGAGTACTAACCTGGGGTCTTTTTAGGTATGAAAAAGAGACCATTCTTAAGAATAAGGAGATGGGAAGGCAGTGTTAATCTGTTGTTGGTGGATGAGTCAGAAAGATCACAACTGAAGGTAAGTAACTTGTTCTTTTGAGGGATACATTTAACTGAAGATTACTCACCCTTGAATAGATACCAAAGCAGTACATCCTCAAGGTGCAGGGTCCATGGAGTGGACCCAGACCAAAAAGCCTTGCAGAATGGAGCGGGCGAAGCATCTTTCATGCAGACCGGCCTGTCAAGGCAATAGTGGTAATTGAACAAATGCACAGATGCCCATGGTGCAGACTGGTAGCTATCAAGGATAGGTACTTCATATGCCTTTTTTTTTTAATTTAAAATTTTTTACAACATTTATTCCCCTAAACCCCCCCCCCCCCCTGCACAGGACATGAAAAAAGCAAAAAATACAATCAAGTTTCGATTTTCTAGGACATTTCTGTATCTCAGGTTACAATATTTCGGCCTAGCAAATTATAATGGGTAACCAAGAGCATCAATCGAAACAGCTGGAAAAGAAAAACCATGAAAGAGGATCAAATAAACATAACCCCATGAATACAGCGTAGTTAATATTCCTGATTTACATTGCACACCGGCCTGGAAACCCTATGGAAGTTCTGTGTTTCCTGCCACCCTATTCTTCCAGTCTGTTATTGGTTTCCAGATCTGAAGACCAAGGGATCTGCCCTTCTTCCCTTTTCTAGCATATAGCGCTTTTTCCATGTTGTATATATACAAAAGCCTGGCCAACCATTGCTGCATAGTGGGGGGAGCTTATCTCGCCATGCCGAAGTTATGCATAGACGAAATACAGCCATGGCTACAAACAGAAAGTTCTCCAGCTGTGGTTGCTCTCCAGACCCATCCAATCCCATTAATATTACTTCGGGTGTCATCGTTAACTTACAATTCAGCGATCTATCTAAAAACCCTTCGATTTCTTTTATCAGAGGAACCAGGTTGGAGCATTTGCCAAACATGTGCACTATGTCTCCCTCCTGGCTATCGCATCTTGGGAATGTTATCCCTTGTGTGCCCCCCCACTGTGCAATTCTGGCTGGAGTGTAGTATAGCTTGTACAGGGTCTTACAGTGCTGGGCTTGCAATGAAGAAGAGCGGAGAACCTCCTGTCCCATCTGTAATGACTTCTCAAAGATCCCCTCCGTAATCCCTAACACATCCATCCATTTTGCTTCGAATTTACCCAAATCATCTCCCCTGTGTGCTATAAGTTCGGCATAGAACCTTTTTATCGTGCAGCCGCGCCCCCTTCTATTACTTGTAGTATTATATTGTCTCCAAATCCTAAAGGTCCTCCTCTCTTTCCAGCCAATAAGCTTAATACTTAAAAAACATCCTTGTACTGACCCCAAATTTTCTCTGTATCTCTGAGAATTGGCACACTCCTAGCAGGCCTATCAAATCCCCCATTCGTTTCACTCCTAACTGTCCCCATTCCTTGAAAACAGTATCAGCAAAGATCTCTAGGGGTAATGTGGGGTCGTTCCCTAACCTAGTATATGCATGATATCTACCCAGTACAAAATTATTTTTCTAAACGCCTTCCACACCTTATAAGCTGCCTCCAAAGTCTTGAATCTGGTCCTCTTAAAGTAGCTCGGTTCAGTGTATCTCAGGAACACATTCTGTGCCTCCTCACCTAGAATCAAACCTAAAATCTCTAGTGAGCCGGTGTAAAATTCTACTTCCATCTCCGCCCCACCGATGAGGCCTGTTATTTGCTGCAGCACTGCTGCCCAGTAATAGAGTCTCAGATCCGGTAGTGCCCACCCCCCCTCTCTCTTGGTAATGCCATAAATTTTAGTGCCCTTCTTGTTTTACCCTGTGACCAAATAAACCGGTTTATTATGAGCTCTATTCTACTAAACAAAAGTGGGCTAAAAAATAGAGGGATAGTTCTAAATATATATAGAAATTTCGGGAGGAAATTCATTTTAATAAAATTTACCCTGCCAACTATGGACATGTGCAGATTATGTACCCTATCCAAATCCTTCTTCGCTTTCGCGATGATAGGAGAAGTATTTAAGTCCACCAAATTGCCCAGGTCAGCAGTGATAGTTATTCCTAAGGAAACCCCCTCAGCCACCACCTGTGAATCTGTGCATGTTGCGTATGTATTCTTTATAATTTGTGTCTTAGTTTTATTTAGTGCGTACCCCGCAACCCGCCCAAATTGCTCCGCCTCCTGCTCTATTTTACTGATAGCCTCTGCCGGTGAGGGTGTGATAATCGCGATATCATCCGCGTATGCTAGTACCTTAATCGGTCCCATTTTAGTATCTAGCGGCCTAATTCGATCATTTGCCTCAAATTTCTTAATTAATGGGTCTATGTAAACTGCAAAGAGCAGGGGTGAGCACGGGCACCCCTGTCGTGTGCCCCGTGTAATTGTAAATGGGATAGTGCGGCCTGCATTCACCCTTACACACGCCGTTGGTCCTGCATACATGATTGTATCGATTTTATAAATCCTTCTCCGATTCTCCCTTTCCTTAGCACTACCCACAGAAATTCCCATGCCACGCGGTTGAAGGCCTTTTCGGCGTCTAATAACATGGCTGCCATTGGTTTCTCCTCCGCCCCTTGTACGTCAAATAGCGTGATCATCTTTCTAACATGCAGTGTCGTTCCTCTATGTGGAATAAATCCATGCTGGTTAATGCTTACTAGTTGCACTATTACCCTAGCAAGTCTGTTCGCTAATGTTTTAGAGAATATTTTTAGGTCAGCATTAATCAATGTAATCGGGCGGTATGACCCGGGCTCTGCGGGGGGTTTCCCTTTTTTAAGGATTACAACAATATCGCCCCTGCACAGCTGGCTGGTGTAGAATGCCCTGCCTGTGCCTCCCTAAGTGTCCTGACTAGCTCTGAGATGATTGATGCAAAAAACACTTTGTAAAATTCCCCGGGTATCAGGTCCGGCCCGTCCAATCAGACACTCAATCAGGGCCCACCTACCCCAAGGATCTTCTAATTTCTTCCTAGTGCTAATGTTAAGTAGTTTAGTTAGAATGGCCACTCCCCTGACCTTTGCCCCCTGTTTTGAATATGCCAGCACGCGCAGTCCCAATTGTTCCAGCAAGAAAGGCTTGTTACCTTCTATGTGTTTCTTGTAAACATAAATTCTGCCTGAGTGTTTTATATTAATAAATCTACCTTTTGTCTTTTCAGCCTATCATTCAGCCCACATACATTCATTGTTAACACCTTAACGTTTGAGCTCATCCTTAATCTTTATTGTTCCTGAACCTTTTAAACCAAAGAGATAGAATTTCTTTTCCACCCTCAATACCACCCTTGCTGCAAGTACCATTGTCTTTGCCTTTAAGTTTTCGTCTAGTTTTTGCCAAATCCAGCTGTTTAATCTAGCCAAAATTAACTCATTAAACGTGAATGAAGCCCTTGTTTCCCTTACATGTATCCTGAGTTCCTTTTGCATAATTTCCTCGTTTTGATATGTCCCAGTCCTTTTCCCTATATTCTGCCCTGTGCCCCTTCCCCCTCCCCCCTCCCCTTGAGGCATCCTGGGTCCAGCCGGCTCCAGGTGTGGGCTTCCCTTGACCAGTACACCTCAGTGCGCTCCCCCGCCCAGCCCCGTGTGAATATTAGAATTAGATTGGGAGAAAATCTGTGAAGAAACAAAAGTTCTACACCTAGTATTGATATAATCATGTATTACTTCATATTTGATTTGCGAATGGTATTTAGCTCCCCATATTATTCGCAGAGAAACATTTTTAAACAAAAAAAAGAATTGAAACTTATTATCCAGTCCACATCATAAGAAAAGATTTAGTTCTTGATCATTTTCCGGTATTATCTTTTGCAATCTCTGAGATCTCTTTAAGATAATTTTCAGCCTGTATTTCGCTTGTGAAACTGCGAGTTGATCCCCTAAAAATTACTTTCAGCCGGGCAGGATTCTGTAAAAAATCTTTAGCGCCGATCTGCTCAAAAGGAGTAAATAGCTGACTCAGCCTCCACCTCCTTTCAACAGTAGCGTGGGCAAAATCTGGTCTCACAAAAAATATGGAACCGTTATATTCTCTCTTACTTGTAGGACGCGCTAAGTTGTAGATAGTATCACGAAGTAAAAAGTTTCCAAAAACCACCAACATTGCCCTTGGAAATTTAGGTTGATTCTTTGCTTTCTCAGTCTGAGTGAGGGGGAATTGATGGGCGCGTTGAACTTCTCTCTCTAGTTCCCAGGTTTGAAGTTCAGGGAGGGCTGATTTAAGAAGTCTGATTACATACCCCCTGGGGTCATTTTCCTCGACGCCTTCTGGGAGCCCCAGGAAGCGCAGATTGTTTTGTCTTGATCTATTCTCCTGGTCCTCGACCTTTATCAATAAATCCTGTATAATTCCTTCTTGGTTTTTTTCCTGCTTTTGAAGGTAAGTAACATCATTCTCAAGATGGTCGGTTCGTGTTTCAACTGACACCATCCTTTCGGATATCTCTATACATGTACTTCCCACCTTATTTACAGCACCTTGCAGTTGTTATATGGCTAAATGATGCTTTTGGGTTTCCATTTTAACATCTTTATGAAGTTCTCTTATTGAGCTTAATATATCTTTCAGTGACGGCTCAGCCGCTTCTCCTATTTCTTCATCATATTGAGAGATGTCCCCAGTTGAATCCTCCTCTCTTTCTTGAGCTGGTATTGTTTCCTTTAATTTATTTTTAGTTTTTAAATTATTTCGGGGATTGATGGATTCTGGGTTGCTTCCTTGATCGGTGGTTTCTTCATAGGTACTTTTGTTTAATCTTTTATTCCTTATTCTTTTTTTCTCTAGTTTTTTCCTTGGTGTATATCCTTGCCCAAGACTGCTTATGTTCCTTATGCCTGAGCAACCTAATATTTCCTGGGTTGATACTTCTTGGTCTTGTACTTTGTTTACATCACTTGCCTCACTAGAAGTTGAGATGCCGGTTTCATATATATCTGCTTCAGATTCATCTGAGTGTGAATCAGTTTCTAGCGAAGGCAATTTGTCCGTTGGGGGATTCGATGTTACATGAGCGTTCTCCCCTGAGAACATTTTTGGCTTGTCCCGTTCTTTATCATTGAATCCTGGACCACTAGCTCCTGACATGGCCCTTTATTTACCCCAGCTTTTCATAGTGGGCCAAAGATGTTTAACATACTAGGCTGCGATGTAGTTGATTGCCCCGTCGGAGTTGCTTTTGCGTTTGCTTTCAAATCCTTGATGGTTTGTAACCGTTTTGCTTCTTTTACCATTAGTTCCAACTCTTCAGTGTCTTCAATGTCTTTCTCACTCTACTTCTCCTTCTCCTTGTATCTCTCCTTGGCTTTATCTTTCCTTTTCTCTGGTTCTATGCCATTAACTTTAGCTGCATATTTATCACTCTTCTTCTCCTTTTTAGATTTTTCATGGTCTCCCTGTTGCTCACTGCAGCTCCAGATGACGCCTTTGTCCTTATCTTTATCTTTATTTTTCTCTTTTTCTGGACCCTTTTTGTTTCCTCTGTCCTTCTCCTTCTCTTTTTCGATGTCTTTTTCTCTATCTTTTCCTTTGACTTTTCCTTGATCCTTAATTTTTTACTTCCTTTGCTTTAGTTCCTCTAGTCTCTCGTTGTTGCTGCGATGACTGTAATGACTTTAATAAATGAGCATTATCCGGTTCTTGTGCCTTGTGTATCTTCTCGTCAGGTTCAGATTCTTCAATATATTGGGAGTCCATGATATCCAGAGTGTTTGATCGGGGCATAAGTGGATCAGGTAGATCAGGCACTGAGCTTTGAACACGTAATTCCATCTGATCACGCTGGAGACTCTCCACCTTTTCTATGGCCATTTCCTGCATTTTCCCTGTCTCTTCTTTCCCCATAATCTTCTTGTTAGGTTCGTTTTTCTTACTCTGCTCAGTTGATATTGTATGGGCTAGTTGAGCTGATTGTAGTTCGGCTAATCCCTGCCCTGAGTTAGCCAGTTTTGCCAGTTGCAGTACGTCTACTATGTTCAATACACTCAAAATACTCAGTGTGATGCGCCGTTCCTGTGCATTTTGTTTGTTGTTCAATTGGCACAAAGGAATGAGTCTAATGATACCACTTTCAAGTTTTCGTTTTATTCGCCCCCATTGCCTGTCAGATTGTAGGCACTTGAAGGATTCCTTAAGTCCGGTTGCGGTATTCAGAGCACAGTATTGAGATTTTTATCTCTCCCTCCACCTGCTGCTTTCGTGCAGGAATGTTTAGGCACCGAGGGTAGCGCTCTTGGGTTTTCCGCCGAGGTCCCCCTCGCATTGTAGGATATAGGGTTTTTTTTGGTTTTTAAAAAGTAAATTCCAGTTTTTTCCCCCTCAAAAATGTCCCACATAATCTTTTGAACAGGTGGTGGCGAATTCAAAGCGGATTCAAAGCCTCCCTTGCGGCCCTGACGGAGCCGGCAGCCAAGGGGTCATTGCATCGCAGTTAGCACTTCAACGTTTTAATGTCTGTCACTCGCAACTGCACCTTGTTTGTTTGCTCCTGTCTGTAATGGGGGATGTAGCAGATCAAAGGTGGAAAACTCAGCAGGACCCCCCCCCCCGACTTTCTCTTATTTTCTTTTCAGCGCTCATTTATTTTCAGTGCTCTTTTGAAGTTGAGACTGGCGCCGATAGCTACACACAGTTGATGGCTTCCCGCTGTTCAAGGAGTTAATGAGCCGGCGGGAATCGTTTTCACAAAAGAAGTGTCAGACCCCTTTTTTTCCCTTTTTTTCCGACTATGCAGCTTATACAGCCGTGCCAAACATTCACTGACAGTCAAGTAATATCGCCGCTATGAACGCCGCCACACACAATGCACCCCCGCTCCTCACCTTCCACCTTCCACCTCCACCTCCAGCAGGCCGATCACTGAGTCGAAGGTTGAGAGCTCCAAAACGAGAAATGGAGTAAGGGCGGGGGGCAAAGGGCAGCCGTCGGTATCTTTGAGAGTCCGCAGGTTTTTTCCGGTAATGTTTTTCTCACAGACCCCCTATAGAAAAACATCAACCGGCGATATCCGAGATTGTCAGGGGGTATCCCTCAGATATCCGAGGATATCAGCACAAACTGAGAGCCGCATAAAAAAGCCAAGGATCAGCTGGCTACAGTCTTTTCCACAGTTCCTTTCGCACATCCTTTCAATGAGTCTTTTTTCCACGAGTCACTTCGCGATGACCAGACCGGCAGGGTTTATTTCTCCCATTTCTTCTCGGTTTCTCGGTCTCTAACGCAGGACTTCAGGAGAGCAGAGAGCGCTCAGTCAGCGACTGCCCACACCGACGCCATCTTGCCTCATATATATCAATAATAGGTACTTCATATGCCTATGCAGAAGCTTTAACTCTAGTCAAATGAGCTCTCAGACCTTCCAGGAGCTGCTTTTTGGCAAATGCACAGCAGATCTCAAAGCAGAGGACTATTTGCCTTGAAAAAGTCCTCTTCTGAAAGCCTTCCCTTGCTTCACTCCAGAAAAACCCCACAAAGAGCTGATCGTCCACTTGATGTTCCAGGTATGATCAATATAAAAACACAAAGCCCTTCTGGAGTTCAAATGGTGGAGCCTCTCTTTTTTTGAGGGTGAGAGAGAGCAAAGAACACTGGTACAGTAAACAACTAACCAACGTGGAAAGGAATCTCAGTCTTTAGTGAGAAGGTGACTAAATTCTTCAGTACCAATTTGTCTGGAGAAAGGTGTTGAAGGGCAGTTGAACTGAAAGTGCTCGTAATTCACTCACACATCAAGTTGACATAATCACTTAGGGGTGTGCGGTAAACTCAGCGGACGGAGTTTGGTTACTCCGCGCTCCGCTTGGAGCACAGAGATTGGCAAGAAAAACTCAGCCAGCCGCCGCAGAACGGGGGTTACCATGTGCACGCATGATGACATTGCAGGTGTTTTGACTGTACCATCGTTTCTGGTACCTTCCACTAGATGGTGATATTTCCAGACACACACACACTGTGAAGGTGCAGAAACATGGCAATGCGGCATTCACAGTTTTCACTGGGAGATCATTAAAAAAAGACTGTTGCCGAAACCATATTCAAGCTAAACAGATACTGGAATAGCTTGCATGCGCAAAATTAACAAAAGAAAACTGCAGTGGCTAGCCTCAGTGCATGACGCATGATGTAGATTTCTTTTATTCTACAGCAGAATCGATGCGTCCTGTACCGCACATCTCACGGTGACTCTATTAATCTACAGTCATTCGTGTCCCCTGCTACATGTCACCCTTTGGCACCAGATGTACAAGCTACACATCACTCAGTGGTCACCACTGGTGAACAACACCAAGTGGGGCCCTGGTGCTCTACACTCTTCGATCCCTTCATGCACATTATGCTGGATTTTTCATTGTACAAAATGAGAAGTTTTTGCATTACATGGAAAATTAATACTTTTGTATTGTGAAAATGAAGTCGTTTATCTATTGGATCAGCACAAAGTATGTTTCGCCAAGGTGTCTGCGTTTCTTCCAAGAGCCATGCTTGTGCTTCATAATCTGATCAGATATCACCACAAAGTGCATGTTATCAAGAGGATTATTTACTGCAGAAGATGGAAAAATGGCATAGGTTGGCCTCTCCATGTGCTATGTTGGGTGGAAGGAAAGTCTGCTGACTCGGACTCTAATTGATAACTGATAGGCATATGACCCAAGGAGAGAGTGACATATGGCGGGGAAGAATAAAGGACTCTCACAGAAGAAAGATGCATTTACAGAAGAAGAGACGATTGCAAAAGTCATGGAAACAAAAGTTTCCTGGGCTTCTCCCATGACAAAGCCCTTTCTGTGCTTGAACAAAAATATGTTGAGCAAGGATCAATGAAGTCATCAAAGATGTTCTGCTGAATGAAGCTCAACCAGAGAAAATATTGTATTTATCTGCCACATCCTGCATACAGCACTTGTTAGCCAAACCACAGGGCAAAGAGGCATTTTTGTGCAATGGAGATACAACTTAATGCATGTCTCAGAGATTTTTTCGAGAGGAATGCTTGTGCGCCAAGACTTCTGTCAGATTGTGGCGGGGTTGCAGAAAGGGACCGGAGACTGGATCGAGATAGATATGGTTTTATTTTTGTGAAGGTCTTTTTATAGCATGAAGTAAGTCTTTCTCTCGAATATCCTGCCGGATCCGTGGTAATGGGCACCCTATGGGTGGGGAAAGAAGGAAGTCTCCTTGGCCTGGTTCTTCTTTCTTCAATATATTCGTCCTGCTCCTCGGTTTCCTCACCACAGGTCATGCAGGGAAAGAAGATATAGAAGAACCTGTCAGGACACAAGTTTTTGTATCTACAAAACAGAACCAGGTGGCAGGGATTATTGCCGCACTAACTAACAGTTTTGAAACCGTTCCTTGTTTCTAGCAACCGTACACACTATTGCCCACCTCCTAAAACCAGCCACCTATGTTGGTTTTGAAATACCATCAAACTTTTTTGCATAAGTTTGGAGAGGCAACGTGTACAATGCAAATTCTAGCTTCAAATGCCATACATATTATACAAACAGATGACAGGAGTGATGAATCTCCAAACAGATGACGTAGATTTCAAATGCTTTTATTTTGATTCATTTAATCCACAGCCTACTCGTTTCGACTGGATCTCCTCGCCTCTCCCGGTTCCGGTAAACGCTGCCTTCTTCTTTCACCGCCACTCGAACTCCGAACTCCTCCTCGGTGATGTCACACGCCGTTCTTGGGTCTTCCCGGATTTTAGCCAGTCCTACAGTCCATGCGTCAGTCGGGGGCGTGTCCTCATCTTCAACATACGCCCCGTTAAAGAAGCCTTCCCCCATTTCTTCTTCTAGCGATGACCAAAGTGGATGCCTGTCCGTAGCCCACTCATTCTAGTGTGTTTGGAAAGAGGGAGGGGTGGTAGAATCAACAACCCACCAATCAATTGAAGGAGAAACACCCGCCACCCGCCTAGTCTCCCTGTTACACACCTCCCACCCTGTTTTCTCCCGATAAAGGAGAAAAGAGGACCTTGACAAATGATCCGCATTACAATTTTCCCTGCCTTTCCCATGTTTTGTTTCAAAGGAAAAGTGCTGGTAAAATAGGAACCACCTGAGCACTTTGGGATTTTGCGCTTTGTTCCTATACATCCACTGAAGTGGGCATGGTCGGTGTATAGGACAAATAACCGTCCCTCCAAGTAATATTTGAGCTTGTCAATAGCCCATGTTATGGCCAAACACTCCCTCTCTTTGGTGGGGTATTTGCTTTCCCTAGGGTGTAGTTTCCTGCTAATGTACAAGATGGGGTTTTCCAACCCATCATCTCCTAACTGCGATAATACCGCTCCTACTCCAATGTTTGAGGCATCTGTGGCTAGGGAGAACGGCCTATTAAAATTGGGTGGGATCAACACCGGACTAGTGGTTCTGGCTGTTTTTAGACTCTGAAATGCTTGTTTAGCGCTTTCAGGTGGGTTTTGTATGTGTGAGGTTTTCACATCCTTTCTTAGTAGGTCTGTTAGGGGGCTCGCAATGTCTACAAAGTTGTTAAAAAATCTTCTATAATACCCTATCAGTTCCAAGAAGGCTCTCAAGTCTCTTTTGGATGATGGAAAGGGTGTATTCAGTATCGCTTTGATTTTTTCTTCTTGTGGGGCTATCACTCCTTCACCTAATATAAAACGTAGGTATTTGACCTTGGGAAACGCTGCTCTAGATTTCTTGGCATTGATATGCAGTCCTGCCGCCTGTAATGCCTTCAGTATCGATGTAATGTGCTCCATATGTTCCGTCCAGGTGGTGCTGAAGATGACTATGCCATCTAAATACACTGAACAGAAGGCGGTGTACGGTTGCAGTACCTCCTTCATCAGCCGTTGAAACGTCGCTGGAGCCCCGTGGAGGCCGAAGGGGAGGACATTAAATTTGAACAATCCATTGTCAGTGGCGAAGGCTGTCTTGCGTTTATCTTCTTCTCTCAGGGGGACCTGCCAATAGCCTTTGATCAGGTCTAGTGTGGTGATGAACCGGGCCTCCCCTATCCGTTCGATTAACTCATCCACTCGAGGTATGCGGTAGGCGTCGAAGGAGGATATGGCGTTTAATGCATGGAAATCGATGCAATATCTGGTCGTCCCATCAGGTTTTGGTACCATTACTATCGGGGATGACCAGTTACTTCTGGAGGGACGTATTACTCCCAATCGGAGTATCTCTTGTATCTCGTATTTAACGTCTTGTCTCCTCGCAGCCGGTATTCAGTAAGCCCTCTGCTTTACACATTTTCCTTCTTCAGTTTCGATCTTATGTTCAATTAGGTTTGTTCTCCCTGGAGTATCCGAAAACATTCTTGAAAATGGTCGGAGGGTATCTAGTAACTCCTTTCTCATTTCTCCAGAGAGGTCCTCGTTCAACGGGAGTTGTTCTAGGGTAGTGACACTCGAGGCTGTAGGTAGACCAAACTGAGAGGACTTAGGGAGGGGTCCTAGCCATTTTTTTAGTAGATTTATATGAAAACTCTGTTGTCGGGAAGGTGATATTTGTACCCTATAGGTTGAGTTACCTAAGGTGTCGATGATGGGGTTGGTTCCTAGCCACTCACTCTGGAACTTCTTGGTAGATGACGGTAGTAGTACCAATGCCCAGTCTCCTATTGATAGCTTCCTCCATCTTTTCCCGCGATCGTAGTATATTTTTTTGTCGGTGTTGACTCTTTTCCATGTTGGAATAAGCCAGGTCTCTCAATTTCCCGAGTTTGGTCTTCAGTTATTGAGTATATTCAAGCAGCGTTTTCTGTTCAGTCACTTCTTCCCATTCCCAGGCTTCTTTAGTGTTCTCAAGCAGGGATCTGGGCTGCCGCCCATACAGCATTTCGAATGCCGAGCAACCCAGGCTACTTTGCACTTGGGCCCTAAGTACGTAAAGGGCCAAAGGCAGTAGATGATCCCAGTCTTTGTGCTCCACTGACAACATCTTCTTTAAGTTGGTCTTTAGGGTACGGTTGTAACGTTCAACCAGACCATCGGTCTGGGGATGGTAAGCCGACGTGCGTATGTGGTGTAGGTCAATTTCTTACAGACTTCTTTCATGAGGCGGGACACGAAGGGTGTCCCCCGGTCAGTAAGTATTTCCTTGGGGAATCCTACTCTTGAAAACAGTTCTAGCAGCTTTTCAGCAATATTCTTGGTGGTAGGGGCCAGAAGTGCAAAGGCCTCAGGGAAGCGAGTGGTATAATCTACTATCACAAGGGCAAAGGTGTGAACTTTGGATGTGTGGGCAGGGGCCCTATAAGGTCCATTCCCACCCTCTCGAATGGATTCCCTATGATGGGAAGGGGCTGTAAGGGCACTGGGGGAGATTTATACATGTTCCTTTTTTGACAAATCACGCACTCTTTATAGATGCCCAGCCAATAAAAGTATTTTATTATGTTTTGTGTGCTTTTCTCTGCCCGGAGTGTCCAGCGGTCAGATGGATATGAGCATAGAAGAGTATCTGCTCACTGAAAACCCTAGGTACCAGCATTTGGCGAGGTTTGCTGGGTTTTCCTTCCCTGTACAATAACTCGTTCTCTATTATAAACCTTGGGTAGGTGTTGGTGGGTGATGTTTGTGCAATGTGGGCCATTTCCCAGGCATTAAATAGGGTGGGATCATTAGCCTCGGTGAAGTTAAAACTACGGTCCAGTAGTCAGGGTTCAGAGGTTATCAGGGCTGGTTGGGGAAAGTGCTTTTGTTTCTCTACCTCTTTTGATTCTGCCTGGAATCGGGACAAAAAATCTGAGTTGTCTACCCCTATGATTAAATCCTCAGGTAGAGATTCCACTGTACCCACCCTCACCGTACAGGGGGACCTACCTATGGGATGTAGTGTGATTTGAGCCATGGGATAAGGCTTCACGTCGCCGTGAACACACCTTATGTGGACTATAGTATCTTGGAGCACCTGATGGGTTAGCACCAGCCTCTTTTGTATAACAATTGCCTAAACCCAGATTCTAGCAAAGCCCTTATACTTTTACTGTTAACAAGCACACATACATAGAAGGAGGGTCCCATCTCCGTGGTATACATCACAGCCTTAGGGATGTACCCCACCTCTATCGGTTCTTCAGTTATTTTTCTTCTTGGACACAGGCGGGCGATGTGGCCCCACTCTCCACATTTAAAGCATTGTGGGCCTCTCATAGGGGTGTGGTCGATTCTGAGGGATTTAGGCTTTGGTTGCTCCAGGCCTGTCTTGGTTTTCTTCTCCTTTTTAAGGAAAGGAGCCATCTTGGAGGACTTGTCGCTGTCCCAAGGAAAGGACTGAGGTTGGTCCTAGAGTAGTTTGCTGCCATTTCTATGGCTTGAGCTGCAGTAAGTCCCTAGTGTTACCTATAAGATTGGTTCACATAAAATCGACCAGGTTAAGATCTTCTCATATCTTGGTGTATTATTTGAAGATCAATGGACCCTTAAATAATCTGGCACTGAAACATGCAACAAAGCTGGTGTCATCAGCAGGGGCCATCATGGCCTACGGGATAAGGCTGGGCAGACGGTCACCAGAGCAAATCCTTAATTTGTACAGGTCAATATGTTGTGCTAAGGTTACCTATGGAGCAGAAGTATGGGGTTTCATGGATAAGAAATTGCTACTGATTCAGGTAGAAGAAAATACATTCTTTAGAAGAATTCTGAAACTGCCACAAAGCACCCCCGCCTACATCATCCATAAGGAATTGGGGAATTGGGAGAACCTTTTATTGAGGACCGGATAAAAATCAAACCCCTCCTGGCTTGGGTTAAAATTTGGGTCAACCCAGAAGCGGGTCTGACTAGGTTGATTATAAAAGATTGTCTACAACGTGACAAAGGGGGCCTGATACCATGGCTGAAGTATATAAAAGACTCCATGGCGGCAATTGGATGCATAAACTTTTTTATTGATCCAGATTCCTTGACTGCAAAGGACAAGACAATTCTAAAGAAACTTTACTCAGAGTGGTCTCTTACCACTAGGGCTGAGAAGGAAAGTTGTAAGCCCACTATTGCAACTTATTGCCAATTGACTGAAAAGCAAGGAATGGAACCGTACTTGAGAGTCATGTATAATGCCCAGGATCGTTATTACATGACGCGTTTTAGATTGAACATGCTTCACCATTTACTAGCTGTCCCCTCCGGTTTTACTCTTACAGTTGGGGAGAAAGGTACCTGCGGCTGCGACACTAGGTCTCCGCAGGATACCCTTCACTTTGTTTTGTTATGCCCCTTTTATTCGGTCCCAAGACGTAAATCTTTAGTAAAGCTTTTAAAAGAAACTAAATTTAGACAAGCAAAATTGGCCCTTAAATTCTTGCAGGAAGCAGCAGATGCCTATACATTATTGTGTACTATAAGTTTTATTCGATTGGCATTGAGGCTAAGAAATACTAGAGAGATAATGGACTGCAATACTACATAACCAAGCACTTTAACAATCCCCTTTCCACGCCTTATGAACTGTGTATTCTTTTCTTTTAACTACATTTTTTAACTTACGTGTATTTAAATTGTATTTTTATGTACTTTTTAAAATTTGTGCTTTTATGGTGTCTTTTTAAGTACCGAATAAAGTTTATTGAAATGAAATGAAAATCCAGAGTGTTGTTTTAACCACCTTTGTGTTCCGTACGGGAGGGCCTCCATGAATTGCTCTAAATAAATGCTAGTCATTATGTCCTCCTTGTTCCTACTCTCTGGTCGCAGCCACTTATTGGTGGCCATTTTTAGGCAAAAGAACAAGGTCTTAGTGTTCTCCCCCGGGACCTCTTTCTCTTTCCGGAATCGGACTCTGTAGGCTTCGGAATCAAGCCCAAGATGGTTGAGTATGATATCTTTAATATCTTGATATGGTGTGTTCCCTGTTGTGTTGCCTACTTGGTAGGCTGCCTGAGCCTCTCCTGACAATAAGGGTGCCAGGAAGAAGGGCCATTTTTAGGTCGAGCTGGAGTTGCATCCGAAGGATGCTCCAGTTCGACAACTTTAGTGAGCCGTCTCGGGGGAATTAGGGACAGGAGGGTGCCACGCGCTTCTCTTGCAGATTGCTGGATTTGCCTGCGTGAACGCGCACGTCGGCTCCGTCCACATTCCCAGCAAGTCAGCCTAACGCACGTGCATGCACACAGACACACACAGGCGCGCACACGCACTTACACTTACTTACACACACACACAGACACACACACACACACACACGCACACACACGCAGGCACCCAGATGCAGGCAGACACATACAGGCAACCCCTCTCCCCTCCCCTCTCTTACCTAACCGGGCTTCGGGCTTCTCGCGAGCCTCGCAGAGCACTCGAGCTGCTCTGCCATGCCTGCAAGATGCGGGGCTCTCCCCTTAGGCTTGGGGGTCCCGCAGTCTCCCCGCTGGTCTTCACCCGGGCCCCCTCCTGGGTCCCGGGACTTCAGGTACGGCACTTCGCTGTTGCTCCGGGCTCGCGCTCGACCTCAAAACGAAACGAAACTTTAAAATGTTGCGCATGCGCAGGCAGCCCCCGCCCTCCCACTCCTCCCAGGCTGGATACTGAGCTTGTTTAAATGCTAATCGAGTGTGCATTGCGTTTTAGCAGTGAATGTCAGACCATTCACCACAATGGAAAATATGCCCCATCCGTGGCTTTGATGAATACCTTGTGAGACTCATGAATCTTTCATGCCAGCCCTATATTTAGGAGCTTCCAGCTTCTACACATGAAAGGCAAAGCTTCGGGAGCAAGTCGGTTCCTGCTAGAGCGCTGGCCCATGTTCCGCCGAGCTGGCTTTCGGATGCATCAATGGAGTCCAGGCACTGATTGGGGACGCTACAATGGAGCAAGGCAGCTGCGCAGAGCTGCCGAGGAAGATATGAAACAGGAGAGTGAAGGGAACCAGCTGGTTGCATAAATTTTGCAGTATATACGCGCATGCGCGCGCACGCTTGGGTTCACACGCTAACACGCACTTGTAAAGACATGGAACCGCGCAAAGACACACACTGTATGCATATAATCTTTTCTTCAACTGGGGTACAATAGCATTCTTGTCGAAATAGGGGCAGTGTCAAGCGCCTAGATGACACAGGCATCTACATAGTGCAGTGCCCAGCTCTCCTGGGGAACTTTATGTAATTCCTTCGGACTGATATATTGGGAACAAAACGTCAAGAGGGGGTTGGAGAAGAAAAAGTAGAAGTTGGATTTCTGTGTTGTCTGTTTGTGGACAGCAGCCATCTCACCCTTTCCTTCACCATTCATACAAAAATGTTTGCAATCATCTGGAGATAGAGATAGTGGCAATGAGGAGTATCACTTCCAATCTCCCGTTCTCACTCGTTCTGATGTTGCTTGTTCAGTGCAAAAAATCAATGTCGAAAATGTTCATATCTTTTCAGTTCAGTTGTAAAGGTCCCCAGTTTATTAGGGATGACTGGACTAAATGTACAGAAGGCCACTGGGCGAAGATACTTCCCTCTAAAACTATATACATATGCTGCCCTTGGGAAAGGGGTTGAGTGGGGTATCCCTTCAAAACTACAGATTGTGTATGCCAGTATACAGTCTCTGCTTTTCAAGGCTACTCCATGGGTGACTCTACAGAGCACCAGATTTGCAGATTAGGGGGTTCTTCAAATTCAGCCCAAAAGAAGAAAATACAGGTACATTTTAATGCCAAAAGACAAATGGGCTGGGAGAGCTGGCCCAGTGAGTGGAGGATTTTCATCCTTACAGGTGATCTCACGTCATTTAAACTGCCATCATCTGGGGCGCTGAAGTGCTGTGTCATGTGTGTTATCAGGTGTCTTTTTTGGGGACCATAGGAGCCTGGTTCCTCTTAAAATCGTATACTGGTTCATTATGAGACATGCCATCTCACAGCAATTATTTTATTGTCAGAGCTCCATTTTCTTACAGAAGGAAATCTGGCACTACACTCTGATACTCTAACCAGGAAGCTGTGTTCCTACTTTTTACAGTTGCTGAAAGTCACGTAGAGTGCTCTTAGCTTGAAGCCGTGTTTTTTGTAGCTCCCAAATTATGGAGTAGGCTACTTTCCACTTAACAAACATTGATGACAAGACTATGTGTAGGAAACATGTTAAAATGTATGTTTCCGATTAGTAATTGGCCCTAGCATACAGGGCCGGCGCTAGGCAAAGTGTGAGGGGAAATGCTCAGGAGTAATTAAAATTAGGTCAGAATAAATGTGCAGCTACAGATTAAGACACTCATTTAGACTCCAATGAAAACAAGCATTTGCAATGCAATAGGTCTCGCATTGACAAAAGTCTGAGCTATTGACATTGTAAATAACAATGCCTTTTATTTATGTTTTTAAAAAGAAAACAAAATTAAAAGCCATTGTTATTTGCAATGTCAATAGCTCAAACTCACGTCATTGCGAGACCTATTGCATTGCAAATGCTTATTCCTCTGGCCACCCACATGCTCTGGCTGTTCTTTTGAAGTAGGTTAGGAAGGCATCCGGGTCGTCTCCAGCCACGTATTTCTGTAAAGAGACCCCAGAAGGGTGTGGAACAGGGCCCCTTCTCTCCACTACTGGAGTTTTGCTGGGTTCCTGTATGTCTTTTTGCAGCCCCTCGATCTGGGCTGATATGGTATTTTTATTTCAAAATATTTTATTGAAAATAAATTTTACATATACAAAAACCAAACAGTTGTCTTACTTTGGGCAGCTCTTACAATGTGTACTTTGGCATAGTGGAGCCAGACAGAGAGAGAAGAAGAGAGAAGAGAGAGGGGGGGGGGGTTGGGGTGGTTTACGGTTTGGTATTTTTAAACACCTCTTGGTCAGCCTGTGCTGACGACATTTGGCGTTTGATGGCCCATTCCAATTTCTCCTGCACCTTGATAAGGTGTTGTATTATTTGATCCATCTTAGGTGGCGGGATGGAAGCGGAAGACCCCACTTCTGACACAAGTTGTGGCGGTGTTGCAGAAAGGGACCGGAGACTGGATCGAGATAGGTATGGTTTTATTTTTCTGAAGGTCTTTTTATAGCGTGAAGTAAGTCTTTCTCTCGAATATCCTGCCGGATCCGTGGTAACGGGCACCCTCTGGGGGGGAGAGGGGGGAGAAGGAAGTCTCTTTGGCTTGGTTCTTCTTTCTTCTATATATTCGTCCTGCTCCTCGGTTTCCTCACCACAGGTCATGGAGGGGCAGAAGATATAGAAGAACATGTCAGGACACAGGTCTTTGTATCTGTATACCCGTAGGAAACTAGTGAGTGACGGGGTTACTGCTGCAGATGTGTGCTCACAACACAGGCTATGTACAAGTGGCGTGAGGAAGGCGGTAGTGAGGAGAGGGTGATATGGAAATACGGGAAAGAGGGGAGAGGAATGGATATTTACAAATGGGGAGGTAGGCACAAGCAGGTCGACTGAGGGTTTACTGAGACGAGTCTCCCCGCCTC
The DNA here is from genome assembly GCF_964263255.1 of Lissotriton vulgaris. Taxonomy (NCBI): domain Eukaryota; kingdom Metazoa; phylum Chordata; class Amphibia; order Caudata; family Salamandridae; genus Lissotriton; species Lissotriton vulgaris. The sequence continues at coordinate 1,138,207,199 of NC_141687.1, forward strand.
CCAACCCAGCCCAACACCCGCTGCCATACCTGCTTAAGCCACACTCCTGCGGGAGTGTGGCACGGCACCTCGTGGGGACGTTGGCCTCCTGGCTCCGCGACTCCTTCGACTGGATCTCCTCGCCTCTCCGGTTCCTATAAATGCTGCCTTCTTCTTTCACCGCCACTCGAACTCCTTCTCTGGGATGTCACACGCCGTTTTTGAGTCTTCCGGGATGTTAGCCAGTCCTACAGTCCGTGCGTCAGTCGGGGGCGTGTCTTCGTCTTTAACATATGCCCCGTTATAGGAGCCTTCCCCCATTTCTTCTTCTTGCGATGACCAAAGTGGATGCCTGTCCGTAGCCCACTCGTTCTGGTGTGTTTGGAGAGAGGGAGGGGTGGTAGAATCAACAACCCACCAGTCATTTGAAGGGGAAACACCCACCACCCGCCTAAACCCCCATGTTACACAGATACATTTCACAAACTTACCATACCCAAGAACCAGTGCGAAATCTAACTGAAGCTTAGAACAGGGTCCCCATGTGTGTGAAAACCAGTCAAACTGAAATAACTTGAAATAGGCAGATGCTAAACGAATAGTCAACTGTACGACTTACAACTAAATCACATCTTAATTGCCTTACTTGCTTTGAACTCATTTGTTTAACATATGCAACCGAAATTCAGTACACGGTTCAAGAATGTAGTTTAAAAAATATAGGGGTCGATTAGGATGGCGGACGGATTGCCCCCGCCGGGCTGGCGGTAGACACCGCCGGCCCGGCGGGGGCAATCCGTCCGCATCCTCCCTGAAATGACCCCCACCACATTAGGATGGCTGGGGTTCCGCGGAGGATGGGAAGACAGTCTACCGCTTTTCCGCCGCAGTCGCCTTGCGACCGTGGCGGAAAGGTCTAATATGGTGGCAGTGTCTATCAGACACTGCGATGGGCTTTGGGGAATGCCTTTGCTTTGGGGGCCCGTTGCGGGCCCCCAGGGTGAGGGGTGAGGGGTGTACATGGCGTTTCAAAGCACAACATGGCAGGCACCGTGCAGTGCCTGTCATGTTGTTCTTTGAAACGCACAACATGCATTTTTAGCATTGCGGCGGGCAGTTCTTTCAGCACCGCCCGCCGCACTGTTAAAAATGCGGGATGCACCCGCCACTGAGGCGGGTGCATCCTAATTCGGCACACTGGACCTCCGCCATTATGGCGGACGGTCCCTTGCCACTACAGGCTCCGCCATCCTAATCGACCCCTTAGTTACCAACTGCTGCTTATTTGCTCAGCTCTGCACTGCCGGCATCAGCTTCCCTTCCCTTCCTTGATATAGCATGCGCATAGCTGCTGCTTTTGTCTGTTGTTGCAGCTCCCAGTTATGGCTTCCAGGTCAGGTCAGGTGACTATCGGCAGAGCCAGTCAGTAAGAAACAGAAGTAGTCATGGAACAATGTCAAAGCGCAAGGTGTCTGCATACATTGAAATTGTTGTGAAAAGCAGGTGAGGTTCCTGTATTTGAATTAGTTGATTACATACATCGCATGATGCTGCTGCGCCTGATTCAAGACTCTCTAGTTTAATAATGGGACAAAGTGATCTCCTTCTCAAATGCTTGCTGTTACCCCTTCAGACACCACAGTGAAAAGTACAGTCATCACCCCTCTCGACCTGTACACCCATCAGAGCACGCTTTTGGCTGTGTAAGCAGCAGAGCCAAGGAGAAGTTACAATGGCACTTATATATTTAGATGTGTGCTGCGCATATTCACTTTCGTGGAGGTTGACGAAAAATATGCCCCGGGTCCCAATAACACAGAATGCAGTCATAAATCAACGTGGTAGAAGTACTCCGCCCTCTAACGGAACTCTGCAAAATTGCGCAGAGTATTTCGGTAACTTAGCGGAATTCCGTTGAGTGAAACTCTGCGAGCACCTCCTACCCCTATTCTCAATGAGGAAGACAGTCTTGAAGGACAGAAGGCATAGCCATCACCCATCCATCAGCTCTAAGTGTGTGCACATGAGAAATATCAAGACAAAGGGCCTTATTTAGATCCTGGCGGATGGGCCACTCCACCAGCTAGCACAGTGCAGATGTATCTGACAAGCAGAAGAAAACAAAAGAGGGAGTGGAGAGATGGTATTCTTAACGAACACCTGGGGTGGATTCAGCCTCCCCTTACAATTATTAATAAACAGAAAGATCCACCCAAGGGAGATTGCAATTGATGAAGTTAGATATTGGGTCAGTGTGTTTCCTACACTAGTGGGAAGCACATCATGTTTACGCCCTTTTGGTGTGTGAGGGGTATTTAAGAAACACGATATGCTTCCCACCAATGTAGGAAACACACTTGACCCATGATCTAACTTCATCAATTGCGATCTCCCTTGAGTGGATCTTTCTGTTTATTAGTATCTGACAAGCAGCTAGACTGACTAATGTGTTTTGGCAAAAGGAATGTGCCAGGGAAGGGGCACAGGGGACCGAGGTCTAAGCATCCAGTGATCTCAGTTTTACTGTTTTGAGCCATGGCTAAAAGCAGAGCAAGGTCCTACGAGAGCAAGCAGGGCCTGTAAAGAGATGCTGTGCTTGTTCTCTCTCTCCCAGGGTTCTTTAGGCAGCTGGTGGTGGGCAGCAGGGAGCCAACAATGCTGCCTCACTGTCCAGGATGGTAGGGCAGAGGTGGGGTTAAGGTATTGGAGTCAGGTGTGCAGATGGAGGCTTCCTTCCTCTTTATTGCTTTCCTCCGCACACCCGGAGAGTTGCATCCCTTGGTGGGAGGTTGGCATTCGGCGATGGATAGGGGATTTAGCTAGAGCAGGGGGTGGGTGAGATTGTGGGTAGTGGCGTAGTGGTAGCAGAAGGGAAGGAGGGACGCAAAGGGAGAGGATGCCTTCAGGTTCTGTTGGTGGCACGGCAGGCAGACCTGTTGGCTAGAGGAATAAGGGATGCAATTAACATAGGGAGTGGAGTGCATCTCAGGAGACAGGCATCCAACAGGGTGGCGGCAGCAATAATGGAATGTTCACTGCTGTGAGGTAAGAGGTCTGGAGGCAGTGGACGAGTGGACTATCTTTGATGTTAATTGTCCTTCTACTTGTGATGCCTTAATTTATTTAACTCTTTAGATAGAGACTTAACAACATTCCAGACAAACAGGAAGAAAGCGAGGTGAAAGATTCATTCCCACATTCACAACAGAAAGCCCTCGAACGGAGACATCTGAAGAAGAATGGTTCTGTAAGGAAATCTCTTACATTGGAGTATTGAAAAAGAAGAAAAAAAGAAGATTTTTGTTTATAAGGAGAAAAAAGGCCCACTTTGTATGCTCATGCCCTTCATTACTGGGGAACTGGATTATTCACCCATGACTAACAAACCAACATGAAAAATGAAACGAGCGGAAGCCATCTTGAGAACAGATGGACATATATGTTCAGGAGAAGTCTAATGGGAGACTCATCCCCTACTAAGAGTAATGAAGATTAGACACACTGATTCCTTATGCTTTAACATTACTACCTCCCCTATGTTTCGTATTCTGTTTTGTATCATATGGTTATGAACGCACAATCCATTGATACATTGGAATGGAGTGTATATTTGTATGAAGTCCAAATATTCTGCAAGGCATTGCTGGCTAAGACCACATACTCAGACCAAACAACCTCTATCTTACATTATCACTCAAGCCTTTTTTGAAGAAATGCACCTGTATTTACCCCAACACCAAACACCAAAAGAAGGTGCCATCGCAAAAGTATATTTGGAAGGAAGTTTTGCACAGGGATCCGGCTGCTATTCAGTCTCTCCAGCAGGGTCATGAATATTTTTCATTCCCTATTTGGATAGCAAGTACTGTGGTTCTGTGGGTTATAAAGTGGCAAATGAGATCACAATCAAAAATCAGCATCCACTTCCCCTGATCTCAATTCTACTAGATCAAATTAAAAATGCCAATATTTTCTCTAAATTAGATCTTATATGAACAATAATTTTGCAAGAATAAAAGAAGAGGATGAGTGGAAGACAGAGTTTAATAGAAAGTATGGACATTATAAATAAATGGTAAGCCTAAAGGCTTATATAGTACCCCGACTGCCTACCAGCATTTCATAAGCAATGTCTTCTAAGGCATTCTGAATACCTTTGTGGTCATTTACTTTGATGACAACTTGGTATTCTTAGAGATGCTTGAACAGATAGGATACACACAAGAGAAGTCCTACGTCAACACTCCTTGTTTGCCAAAGCGAAGAAGTGTATCATTGAAGATTGACTGATGTCCTTCCTGGGGTTTGTTACCAGGGTATTCAAGTGGATGGAAGTAAAGTAAAAACTGCGTGAAACAGATTCAAAGGCTTCTGGAATTGTCAAGTTTTATAGGCATTTCTTTTACAGTTTCTCAAAGATCATGAAAGCCATCACTCAATATACCTAAAAAAGACCATCCAATTCTTTGGGGGCCTGAACAAGAACTAGCTTCAGGATCCTAGAGGAGGATTTTACAACCGCTCGGCTTCTGCTGCACACTGATTACATGCACCCCTTCTCTGTAAATACAGTTGCTTCATCCTTTGTGATTAGCTCCATCTTTTCATAAGAACCTCACTGAAATAGGCGACATGCATCTTGTAGCTTATTATTTTTCGCACTTTTTAGTTTTTTTTTAATTTGTACATGTATTAAAATTTTTCCATCATTATGTCTAAATTACAAATTTTGTATGCAGAATAATCATTGAGGACATACAGTAGCATTGATGCAAGCATGTACAGTAAAAGACTAAGGGCCATATGTATCAACACATTTCCCCATAGACACAGAATGGGCAAAACCCTTTGATACATCTGGCCCTAATGCTCTAAACCGAAAGTCCACTCAAGGGTTCAGTCATGTTTGTCTCAAGATTCTCGACTTGTGTACTAGTGTCCCACTTCAGGCTCCTGGGCCCATCAATCCGTGTGGCTGGGTGTGTTCCGGATCATACCTCCCAGCTAGGTCGACTAATGAATGGGCTATGCAATCGGGACCTGGGCTGCAGATATAGAAAGGCTGTCTCTAATGGGATATCTCACATTTTCATTGGCACATCACCTGCAAACCATGAACCAAGGAAAGGCAGATGCCTTGTCTTGGCAGGGAAAATAAACGACTACAGATCAGAATCATACTCTTATAGTCCTCGCCTCAAACTTTAAAGATGCAACACAAACACAAAATCATCTGAGACAGATTCAACAAGCTCAGGTCAATAAAGAAACTTGGATATATGAAGCTCCTTTAAAGAGACAAAAAGTGTATCTGTAGGAAGCTGGCACTGTATAAACTATACCAAAGTAGGGTATAGGGTGCATAGAGTCCACCGGATCTCCAAAGGCTTACAGAGGTAAAAGTAGATAATACCTTACTCTAAATTTGTGGTAGTGTGTGCGAGCAGTAAGGCTTTATGAGGGCAGTGTTAAGGCTAGTACAGATAAATAGAATTGTACTTTTCAAGACAGATTGATCAACAAGCAAGCTGGATGAGAATGACTTTGGTTACAGGTTTGCAAAATATTGAAATTACTTTTGGATTACGTTTGATTAATTTTTAGAGTACTTTTTGGATTACTATTTCCTACTCCGTGTGATATGCCTAGATATCACACTGGAACATTACCTAGATAAAAGGTAAGTAAAACAGTTGTTATAAAAACAGTTTCTTATGTTTCTATAAAAGCACCTTCAATACAAGTTTTTCAGAGGAAAACAGTCAATGCAATCCTATGGAGAAAAATTAGGTTATCAGTTTGCAGGTAAGTAAACTGTCTTTGGGATTAAGTTCCTGGGGTTAGAACAAGGGTTCCCCCAGGGTCAAGGATGCACTCAAAGAGCACCCTCAGCGGCACTAGGGCGGCCAGGTGCAGACTGCTGAGGCCCAATGTTATCCAACGGGGGATGGGGGCCTCCGTTTGGTAGCTGCTCACGGGCACGCCACTTGGATGTGGGAGCTAAGCACCCAGGGTTAAGCTAAGGGCAAAGGGGGATCCAAGTTAGCATACAACCCACAGCGGCATCCAAGTGCAGGGTGCTGGATCGGCGTCGGATACCCTGTTGACTTAAATGGGAGATCTCCAGTCGGAACAAACACTGCAGGTTCGGGCAAAGACGTTTCCTGGAAGCGACCACCAGTAGAAGAGGTAAGTGGGGATGCTGGGAGTTGCCTGGACCCTGTCGGTTGCACAACCCAAGGCCTTGGGGCATCGGGTGCAGGGGTGTCTTTAGGTGTTAGATTTTCCTTACCAGCTCCTGTCCCGGTCGGGGGTACCCTCCAGATAGAGGCTGCATGTGTCATTGGGAGGCTTGAGGTTGGTCGGGGATCACCAGATTCCAGGTCAGGATTGCTGGGAAGATCTCCTCATTGTGTTGGGCCACTCAAACTCGGGCCATGGGTGTTGAGTGCAGAGTGGTGCAGATTTGCGGATTTGGCCGGAGCCAGAGTCTGGTTCTTGAGCAAGTCTGGTTTTGATGGGAGACAGAGTCTTTGTAGGCAAGGCAGGGCAGATCTTTTGGGTTCTGGAAGGCTGCTTGATGCAGGAGGACGAGATCGGGAGTGTCTGGTAGGGCTGAGGCCAAGGAAGTTAGTGCCCTTCTCTGCTTCCTTCAGCACGGCTCTTCGGTCCTTCTTCTTTTTCTTCTTCTTATTGCTTGTCTGAGGAGTCAAGGTTCTGGGTTGCCCCTAAATACGTACACAAGGTAGGGGGAGAAGGAGGATGTAAGACTAGGTCGCCCTCCATACACGTGCAATCAAAGTAAAGGTATTGGGTTCTGAGACCTAGCTTAAGACTGTGGCCTCTGACCAATATGATCAAGAAAGAGCCTGGAAGAAAGATCCATTTCTTTCTTGAGTCCCCTTGCTCACCAGGGTTTCCCCACGGTGACATGCTTCATTATTGGGGCCATTCCAGCTTTCTACGAACTGGGGCATGCTACGACTTGCGGAGTTACGTAGGAGCACTTTTTTGTGCAAGACTATGTGTGGTGCAATGTGTAGTGGAGTGGGTAGAGAGTGATTAAAAATACAGTGCTAGTGGGCCTAAACAACTTTATTGGTGCTCCTAGGTAGGTATGACTAAAATGGGGTTAACACTGGGAAACCTGTCTTTAATGAGAAGGGATTCAGTGTGTGGTCGACATGTTTCGAGCTTCCCCTAGCTCTTCCTCAGGACCACACAGGGACCAGCCCTGTGTTTGCCACTCCTGCATATACCTTAATAGGAAAATAAAGATTGTGGGAAAATAATGATGGTGAAAAAGTGAACACTGCTGCTAATAAAGCATGCATTTTAAATACACACGATTGCTAGTTCTCTGACAATTCCTCCGTCTGAGAAGGAACTGTACCGACAAACGGGATTCCAACATACAGGCCAGAGATTTCAGTGAGAAACTCTTGACACAAAACTATCCTAAACATCTGGTTTCAAAGGCAAAAAAGAGGGCCAGCAACAACAAAAGGTAAGCCCTTCTTGAGCCCAAGATAACCAACAACTCAGAAACGAGAAGACCCATATGCATAACCACCTTCAGCATGGCCTCAGACCATGACACTAAAATAGTGAAGAAATACTGGAACATACTAAACAGTGGGGGACTTGACATACCCACACCCATGTTCAGCCACAGATGTGGCATGAACCTGAAGAACCACCTAGTACACATACAACCCAGATTCACAAATACCAGTGAGAGTGGCATCCACAGGCTACATCCATTACCAACAGGTCACTACCCCTGCAGCAACTGTAGCATCTGCCACTTAACCACAGCTACAAAGACAGTCACTTTGAGCAATAACACCACTTGGGAACTACGCCAATTTTCAAATTGCAACACAACAGGGGTAGTATACCTTATCACGTGTACATGCAACCTTCACTATGTGGGCATGACCACGAGGAAAGTGAGCACACACATAGTGGAACACAGGAGCAACATACGATGCAAACGTGCCACGACTAGGATGACAGCCCACTTCATTGAAAAACAACACACACCCAATGATCTTAGATGGGTTGTGTTGGAACACATTAACAACAAGGATAACCTAGAAAGGAAACTACATGAGCGGGAACCGTGCTGGGTGTTCAAACTCGGCACTGACACCCATGGTCTCAATGATGACATACCCTGGGGCGCATTCTGTCCATGATCTGGTTCTACCATCATCTACACCATTGTGAATGAATCAACAATCACTGAGTTACTAGCTATAAATACTGTAATCATCATACAGCACCCAGACACTGCATTGATGACTGCGGTCAAAACATCGTTAAATACTCATTCTCCGTCATCTGAGCCCAATACCATCACCTAAGTCAGTAGATGTTTAGCTTCCAGTTTCTGGAATTTCATCCTGTATTTACTGTCCAATCACAGTTGCCTGTGATTCACCTCATGAGGCAACTTTAATAAACAGAACCAATGAACGGTTACTAACTACCAAATACTCTGCGTACAATACGAAGCAACCATCGCATTTAGCTATTCAAACTATTTACCCTTTTACCTTTGCCCTCTGCGATAGTTCTGAGGCATTTGAATTTCTATGACCTAGTAGTACTAAGAACATAATTGTAATCCATATGGTTCTTTTATTTTTATTTTTATTTCACCTTTACTTTTATTATCCATTTCACTGCCAGGATTGCCTATGACCCAATTTCTATACAAGAATATCGCGGAGCCCACTCGCGTATCCTCCCAACATGGCCACCACCTTTTCCATGTATATACAACAAGAGAGGAAGGGAATAATGGCTACTCTCTTACCCCAAATTATATAACTTCTAACAACAAAAGAGAGACTGCAAAAGTGAATTATTTAACAACAGTATATCACAAGTGGAAAATAACTACACAGTGGATAAAATGTATTACTCTAAGTTAGGTGGTCAAAAAACAAATAGGGACCGTAGTGAAGGAAAAACTATTATTCTCTAAAAGAACCCTCACTCACCCTAGTGGTGACATGCTTCATCATGGGGTTCAGTCACAGGTGGGGCCGACTATCCCCACCTGTGTGCTTCAATGCCTGCAAGTGCAGTGGAGCAGGTATGTGTGAAAAGGAAAGGAAATGTGATCAGTGGAGGGAAGTGTATTTAAAAGATCACAGCTGTACCTCAACAAACTTTATTAAAGGCCAGTTGTTCACAATAAAAACAGTGAAGTTACTGGGATTTGTATTAGAATTCCAGTGACTTAGTGTATATGGTCAACATGTTTCTGCTGGTGGTGCTGTATCAGCCAGCTTTCGTCAGGACCAAGAAAAAACAAAAAGAAGAAAAACGTCCTACGGGGGTCCACGCACGCTAAGGCCTGCCCACACCGTTAGGACTCTAGAGAAAAGATAAATTAACTTTTTACTCTCCTCATCAAACTCACGGTTTTACCCGTCCTCTAGGTTCCTGCTAATCGTCAGGATGAATTTCTGAAAAAATGAACAGAAAACAAAAATATACATTTATTATGTATATCCCTTTTAGAAATATGTGACCAGCTTAGAGATTCTCTTTCTGTTTGTCTTAGTTAATGCTCTTTATGCTATTCTCATATGTATTGACGCTTTTTTAGCAAATATACATGCTGTATAGGTTATTTTGACTCCAAAGGAGGCATGTGTCTACTTGACATTTAACTTGATGGCTTTAACAATATCAACAGAAGATAGTAAAAATCTAGTTCTCAAGGTCCACTTCTCAGGGCCACAGAGGCTAAATCACAGACAGAGGAAAATGCAGGCTAGGTCAGAAAACAATGCATTTACGGTGCTTCAAAAAGTCAACATGCTTCTTAGGCTCGCAATGTCAGGCATATTTTCACTCCCAGCTTCATCTAATGCAAACAAAGCATATCAGAAAAAGCTAGTGATTATCATTAAGGCAACCAAATGTGTAATGAGGGGAAAGCCCCTCCGTTAAGGCGACGTACATTCCTGCATAGATAGCGCTTATGCACTTACTTCAGGCCGGTAGACTCGCCGCTCGCAACCTATTAATCTTACCACTGCGGCCCGGATTGTGCCACCCTGCGTAGTTTGCCAGTTTTAAACTTCCGCATTCCGGTCTCAACGCGTCACTCGTCACATGGTTGTGACGATGTCACGTGATCGGGGCAGTGACCGATCTCGTCTTTCTTTATTTTGGTACATCGTAAAGATAAAAAAGGACATTAATACAGGTCAGCCGACCTGATCAAGCCTTAATGTCAATGTTTAAAATATTTAGATCGGTGTGTGGTTTGTCAATGATTTTGGCGTTTGTACACTTGCGGTTATTAGCGAGCGTACAGCTAGACCGCTAACCTTTAGCCAAAACAACAATATTCCTTACCACTAATTGTACGAATGATCTTCCGGTTATGGGTAAATCTACCCATAGACCGCTGCCCCCTTTGTCAATGGTCAAGTTGAGTATCTATAATTGCCCCAGTGTGTGCAAAGCAGTATAGGTTACAATATAAGCCTGCACGTTTAAGGCTGAATAATAACTACTACAGGGTATTTGATACATACAGTCACTACCTAAATTGGCACAGGTATGTGGGACTTGAATTCAGACTTCTAGCAAACAGATCATCAAGAAAAAGGTTTATTTAATTACAGAAAGAGTTATTAGAGTTCAGGGGATTAGCGAAGAGTTATTTAAAAATGCTACCCCAGGGGATATCATCATTCAATCCCACTTTGTGTGATGCCAGCCGATGAACCCATCTCTGTTCTTGTTCAAATAACCTTTGTTCATTGCCACCCTGTAAATGCTCTATTATTGTCCAGTGGAAATTATCAGGGGAATGTTTATGATCTAAAAAGTGAGTGGTCATCTTGGTGTTGCTCTTTCCACATCGTATGTTGCTTCTATGCTTGCAAATATGGAGTTTGACCATTCTCTTCGTCATTCCCACGTATTTCAGACCACATGGGCAAGTTATTAAGTAAACAACATTAGTTGTATTACAGTTTGTGTTGCTTCTTTGTTCCCAGATCTTGTTGGGTTCCAAGGTCAGTGTTTTAGAGCCACTTGTGAACGGACAAACACTGCAACTCCCACACGGATAGTGACCTACTACCGGTGGCAAGCCCCATAAATTCAAGACATTTTGGGTTGGTTCTGGAGTTCTTTTGGGTCGAGTATGGACCAAGGCGTCTTTGAGGCTTTTTGCTTTTTTGTAGGAGAACATAGGTTTTTCCCAATTACAGGACTTAGATGTGAGAATCCTCCAGTGTTTATTAATGCTACGAGCCACCATATTTGAGGCTGTGTTGAATGTTGTTACACAGGTAAGTGGTACCTCGCTGTTCTCAACTATGGGTTTGTCCTCCAAGAGGGAGTCTGGATTTTGATTGCGAGCCCTTTTGTAGCTGGCTGTCAGAAGGTGGTTTGGGTACTCCCGACTCTGCATCTTCTCAGTAAGATCTTTGGCTTGTGTCTTATAGTTTTGAATGTCCGAACAATTCCTCCGGATGCGGAGATACTGGCCAAATGGCAGATTCTCCCTCAGCGGTCGCGGATGGAAACTGGTGTAGTGTAACAGGTTGTTTTTATTGGTCGGCTTATAGTGGGTTTTGGTTTTTAATTCATTTGCAACCCTTGTGATGGTAACATCCAAGAACACCACCATGGACTCATTATGCTCATGTGTGAACTTTAAGTTAGGATCACAATTGTTAACCCATGTGAAGAATGAAACCAATGATTCTTCATTACCTTTCCAAATCAAAAGCACATCATCTATGTACCTTTGCCATAGAATGATGTTTTCACAAAACGGATTATCAGGGGATAGAATATGTAGCTTTTCAAAATTGAAAACATACAAACTCGCTACACTTGGGGCAAAGGTGCTGCCCATCGAAGTGCCGGTAGCTTGTAAATATAACCGGTCTTCAAATTGAAAAAAAATTCTTTTAAGGGCCAAAGAGGCACATTCCACCACAAAGGATTTGGATGTATTGTAATCCCAACTGTTAGTTTCAAGTGTGTGGGCAATTACCTCGATGGTCGCATCTTGCGGAATGCAAGTATAAAGGCTTTCAATATCTAGTGTAGCCAGGAAACATTGTCCCTCAGGTAAACTCACAGATTCCAACATCGCCAATAAGCTTTTGGTGTCCTTGATGTACGTACTTGTGGTTTCTACTATGGGTCTTAAGAAGAAATCACAGTACTTGGACAAGGGCTCAAGCAAAGAGCCCAACCCGGAGACAATAGGTCTCCCTGGTGGTGGCAGGATCCCTTTATGTATTTTTGGGAGAGTATAGAATTATGGAATTTTGCCCTCTGATGTTGTTAAGAAGTCTGCTTCCTGCTTGGTAATCATGCCTTCATATTCAGCTGACATTACAAATTCCACAATTTCAGATCTGAAACTCTCAGATGGATCCTCTCTTAGTAAGACGTAGTTGGTTTCATTACTCAACAGGCGTCTGCATTCTTGATCATATGCCTTCTTGTGTTGAATAACAACTCCTCCCCCTTTATCCACACTTTTTATTACAATATCACTGTTCTTTTGCAGTGTTTGTATAGCCTTGAATTCACCTGCTGTCAGATTTTTGTAAGGGCTTGGTGGTGTAAGGGATTCAATTTCTTTGACCACGGCTTGTTCAAAAGCCAGTATTTCTGGTGGAACACTGTGTTGGGGAGGTTGGAAAGTCGATTTTAATCTGAAATTCGTATCTCCCTGTGTTGTCTGTGTGTAGTCTGTCGTTTGTTTTTCAAAAAAACTCTTGAGTCTTAATTTACAAAAAAAATCCGTCAATTCACAGCGCAGTTTAAAAATATCAAGGTTAGGGGTTGGGACAAACCCCAGACCCTTCTCCAGAATATTTTTCTCATCTTCTGTGAGGATTACATCAGTCAAATTGGTGATTAGACTTTCTGATTGCTTGGGCCTGCTCTCTGGTCTGCAGTTTTGCTTCTCGTGTTGTCGCCCACCGAGTCCGTCTGATCCCAATGGACTTGATTTTGCCCCTTTCGTTTTCCCCTTGAGCCCCGACCCCTCCCTAAAAAAGGAGGTTGGAACATAGGTGGCTGGTAGAAAGGAGGTTGCATATGGCCAAAGGGTTGATTCCAACCCATCATCGGTGGAAACGGATTTTGGGGGGGGGGGAGCATTTTGAAACCGTGGACCATTCTGCTGGTATGTCTGCCAATTTGGATTAAACATACCTCTACCCCTACCTCTTCCTTTATTCCTCCTGTTACCACTTCCGGTACTAGAGCCACTTGATTGAGAGTCATCAGAGGTATCTGAATTGTAACCCGATTTTGTTGGGGGGTATATTCAGCTACCGAGTAAGGATAAACCTTATCATAGGACCACTTTTTCAGGTCTTTCTGTAGCTTTTGACCTTTTGACTTTGCTAAATTCTCTTTATAATCATTTAGCTCCTTATTTAAATCATCCAATCTTTTCTTATAACCCGTCAGTGTTGCTTTGAAATGTGCTTCGGTCGTTTGTATTTCTAGTTGGATGGTTTCTGACAGTCGTAAGGCAGTTTTGATTATTAATATAGCCCAATCATGGGTGCAGTGCCAGGCTATTTGAGCCCATTCCTTTCGGAACACTGCATCCTCCAGAAAGATCCTTGGGGCGTTGGTCACCAATAGTCCTTTGGGAGCAGTATTTTTCAATAGATATTGTTTTAACATCGTACCATGTAAGATGGCTCTGATACGACTTCTTTTTAATTCACCCAGTTTGTCCCACTCCGTGGTTTGGGAGATCGTTTGAGATATTGAGGCATCTGCGAACAGGTTTGCATCCCCTAGCAGTGCATCAACCTCTTCTCTACTATAAGAGAGACCTAAGTCCTCCATGTCCTACTGTCTGCTATGCTGCGATATTATTACTTAATTACTCTTACAGCTGTGCGCTGCCTAGTATGTATATACAACAAGAGAGGAAGGGAATAATGGCTACTCTCCTACCCCAAATTATATAACTTCTAACAACAAAAGAGAGCCTGCAAAAGTGAATTATTTAACAACAGTATATCACAAGTGGAAAATAACTACACAGTGGATAAAATGTATTACTCTAAGTTAGGTGGTCAAAAAACAAATAGGGACCGTAGTGAAGGAAAAACTATTATTCTCTAAAAGAACCCTCACTCACCCTAGTGGTGACATGCTTCATCATGGGGTTCAGTCACAGGTGGGGCCGACTATCCCCACCTGTGTGCTTCAACGCCTGCAAGTGCAGCGGAGCAGGTATGTGTGAAAAGGAAAGGAAATGTGATCAGTGGAGGGAAGTGTATTTAAAAGATCACAGCTGTACCTCAACAAACTTTATTAAAGGCCAGTTGTTCACAATAAAAACAGTGAAGTTACTGGGATTTGTATTAGAATTCCAGTGACTTAGTGTATATGGTCAACATGTTTCTGCTGGTGGTGCTGTATCAGCCAGCTTTCGTCAGGACCAAGAAAAAACAAAAAGAAGAAAAACGTCCTACGGGGTCCACGCACGCTAAGGCCTGCCCACACCGTTAGGACTCTAGAGAAAAGATAAATTAACTTTTTACTCTCCTCATCAAACTCACGGTTTTACCCGTCCTCTAGGTTCCTGCTAATCGTCAGGATGAATTTCTGAAAAAATGAACAGAAAACAAAAATATACATTTATTATGTATATCCCTTTTAGAAATATGTGACCAGCTTAGAGATTCTCTTTCTGTTTGTCTTAGTTAATGCTCTTTATGCTATTCTCATATGTATTGACGCTTTTTTAGCAAATATACATGCTGTATAGGTTATTTTGACTCCAAAGGAGGCATGTGTCTACTTGACATTTAACTTGATGGCTTTAACAATATCAACAGAAGGTAGTAAAAATCTAGTTCTCAAGGTCCACTTCTCGGGGCCACAGAGGCTAAATCACAGACAGAGGAAAATGCAGGCTAGGTCAGAAAACAATGCACTTACGGTGCTTCAAAAAGTCAACATGCTTCTTAGGCTCGCAATGTCAGACATATTTTCACTCCCAGCTTCATCTAATGCAAACAAAGCATATCAGAAAAAGCAAGTGATTATCACTAAGGCAACCAAATGTGTAATAAGGGGAAAGCCCCTCCGTTAAAGCGACGTACATTCCTGCATAGATAGCTCTTATGCACTTACTTCAGGCCGGTAGACTCGCCGCTCGCAACCTATTAATCTCACCACTGCGGCCCGGATTGTGCCACCCTGCGTAGTTTGCCAGTTTTAAACTTCCGCATTCCGGTCTCAACGCGTCACTCGTCACATGGTTGTGACGATGTCACGTGATCGCAGCAGTGACCGACCTCGTCTTTCTTTATTTTGGTACATCGTAAAGATAAAAAAGGACATTAATACAGGTCAGCCGACCTGATCAAGCCTTAATGTCAATGTTTAAAATATTTAGATCGATGTGTGGTTTGTCAATGATTTTGGCGTTTGTACACTTGCGGTTATTAGCGAGCGTACAGCTAGACCGCTAACCTTTAGCCAAAACAACATTATTCCTTACCACTAATTGTATGAATGTGCTTCCGGTTATGGGTAAATCTACCCATAGACCACTGCCCCCTTTGTCAATGGTCAAGTTGAGTATCTATAATTGCCCCAGTGTGTGCAAAGCAGTATAGGTTACAATATAAGCTTGCAAGTTTAAGGCTGAATAATAACTACTACAGGGTATTTGATACATACAGTCACTACCTAAATTGGCACAGGTATATAGGACTTGAATTCAGACTTCTAGCAAACAGATTATCAAGAAAAATGTTTATTTAATTACAGAAAGAGTTATTAGAGTTCAGGGGATTAGTGAAGAGTTATTTAAAAACGCTACCCTAGGGGATATCATCATTCAATCCCACTTTGTGTGATGCCAGCCGATGAACCCATCTCTGTTCTTGTTCAAATAACCTTTGTTCATAGCCACCCTGTAAATGCTCTATTATTGTCCAGTGGAAATTATCAGGGGAATGTTTATGATCTAAAAAGTGAGTGGTCATCTTGGTGTTGCTCTTTCCACATCGTATGTTGCTTCTATGCTCGCAAATACGGAGTTTGACCATTCTCTTCGTCATTCCCACGTATTTCAGACCACATGGGCAAGTTATTAAGTAAACAACATTAGTTGTATTACAGTTTGTGTGGCTTCTTTGTTCCCAGATCATACCACGGCGGCCATTTGCAAAGTCCCGCCATTCGCGACCATTACGCGGCAAACAAACCCCAAAGCCTTTAATACTCTCCTTGCCGTGGACACCCCAAGATGCGGTCCGGCGGGGAATAGGTATTGGTGCCCAGACGCGGCGTCCCCAACCTTGAAGTAAGTGTTTCCTTCCTTACAGGTCCTCTTTCAAAAGGCTGTGATCCTCATGGACCTTTTTAACTCCACAAGAGCCTAGAACTGACGCTATTCTGCGAGCTCTAAATAACCATGGACGCCCTTTCTTCTCTTTTTATACTCTCATTTTTTATAGGATTGTTTGACAGGGAGACATCGCCCCCCCCCCCCCGAGATCATGAAGTTCTATCACGTTGTGCAAAACACTGTGTGTCTTGTAGTTATCTTAACTTAAGTCCTGTGTTGTTTTTGTATGTAATTCACGCTGCGCATTCTACCGGCTTGTTTCAAAACCTTCTAGGCACATCCACTCCCGCCTTGGAAGCCTGCATGCACCAGTATGGAGCACACCACCCATACATGAGCGCAGTATGGAAGAACAGGATGCGTACCCCCACTTGATGGAGGGGGGCTGCTGTGTCTAATGCATTCTCTCTTTTTTTCCATTTTCAGATATAAAATGAGAACTAGCGATCATATGTATTTAAAACGCATGCTTTATTAGCAGCAGCGTTCACTTTTTCACCATCATTATTTTCCCACAATCTTTATTTTCCTATTAAGGTCTATACAGCAGTGGCAAGCACAGGGCTGGCCCCTGTGTGGTCCTGAGGAAGAGCTAGGGAAAGTTCAAAACATGTCGACCACACACTGAATCCCTTCTCATTAAAGACAGGTTTCACAGTGTCAACCCCATTTTTAGTCATACCTACCTATGAGCAGGAATAAAGTTGGTCAGGCCCACTAGCACAGTATTTTTAATCACATAATCTTCCACCAAAAAGTGCTCCTACGTAACTCCCCAAGTCGTAGCACGCCCCAGTTCGCAGAGAGCTGGGATGGCCCCAATGATGAAGCATGTCACCGTGGGGAAACCCTGGTGAGTGAGGGGACTCAAGAAAGACATTTTTCTTTCTCCTAGGCTGTTTCTTGATCATATTGGTCAGGGGCCACAGTCTTAAGCTAGGTCTCAGAATCCAATACCTTGGGTTTACTTTGATTGCCCCTAAATACAACATTTTGGGGTGTTTCAGGTAGGTACAGGTCGGGACAATGGGTCCATTCCTTAGGGTGGGCGCACCCCCCCATTATGCCACCCTCCAAAACATCCGACCCATTTTACCTTTGAAGATCTCCTTTTTACCCTTGCCCTAACCCCTGCCAAACCCCACCCACCCAAGAAAATACCAATCTATCCCTACCACACCCCAACCCAATCTTTCCAGATCCCAATCCATCCCTACCAAACGCAAATCCACCCCTTCCACATCCCAATCCAATTCTGCCAAGGACAAGAGCACCCCTTCCAAAACCTCCCCACCTCCCAAACGCAAGACCACCCCCCTACAACCACCTCCTTACCAAACCCAAGGCCACCTCTTCCAAAACCTCCTTTCCCTCCCAAACCCAAGGGCACCCCTCCCAAACCCAACCCCCCATCCCATGTACGATTTTGGAGTTGACTGGTCTTCCCCCTAGATGTCCCTTCCTGAGGAGTATTCCCATTGGCAGAGCATTTGGAGGTAAGCTTTGCGCCACTGCACAGCCGTGCAAATCTTTCATCATGTGGCTGCCATTTGACTTAACCATGATTATGAGAGCCTTATTTCAATTTGTGTAATAAATAATTGTTTTCACTAAATTAGTTCTGCCATTATTTTTCCTTAGCAATTGTTTGATTCCTTGCAATGTTTCTGAGTAAAATGTGAAGTACTTAATTTCTTTTACCATAATGTCAAGTAAAACAAGTGGTTTTTTTAATGCCTTTTTTGTTAACTGCATACACTGGTTAACAAGGAATGTGATGGTCATTTAAACTTGGGTGCAGGCATTCGTCATAGTAATTGCCACTTTCACCAACTGATGTTATACATTTTGCTAGTATGTGTTACTACTGGTGTGTTTGTTTCACCTTGAACAATGATTGGTATGCCATTTTTTGTGACTATTGAAATTGAATGCAGTACAGTTCTTGCAGTAGAGAAGGGTAAATGTTACATGGATGTATATGTTGAATACTTCTAATTTGTGGCATTTAATTTCTAAGCTAAAGGTTACACCTTGCTTAGTGCAATTTCTACATCATTTTACATTGCACGTATCCGTGTGATGTGTATTGCATATGTTTTTACTGTGGTAATTCTAGGAATTATTTTAAACACAACCGTATGGTGTTTTTTTCATTTTTATTAGAACATCCTTTTTTGTGCAGGTGTCTATTTTTTGAAGGCAGCTTACACCAAATATATACATAAAATATGATTATTCAGGTGTCTTTCTTTAAATTTCTGAAAGTCAACATTGCAGATATAGACATTGCACATTGATATGCTATTGCTTGTAAGAGCGATTTATAAATGCACGATTCTTGTGCACATGTTAACAGACAGGTCAATAAGTAACAGGTAAGAGTGTAGCTTACGGTCAATTGTGCCCACAACAGTATTTGTTTTGTCCATCATCAAGCAGTAGCAGCAGGACAAGGACGATCGGTGCCATGGTGGCACAGGAAGTGTGTACATGAAAAAAGGTGAGTTTCTGCCTTATATTCCTTTCATTTCACCAACTGAGGTGTGGAGGATTTATCTACACAGGCATGTCGGTGGAAGGCACATCATGATTGGCCCAGTGGGGAAACTGGCTGCTTGCACCTCTCCTTCCATCAACACGGTATGGATTTCCTGGTGGTGGCAGCAGGACAGCAGGAGTCTTTCATCTATGGACCCGATAACATCTAAATAGTGCATTTGGACTGCCAAGTTGTGCATGGGTATACTACAGAAAACGCTGCATTGGGCACTGATCTGACAAAATCTAAATGAGGCCCTAAGTCCCCTATTTTAAAGATATTGGAATTGGCAGACTGCACTGTTCCGGCCACAGATGCCAACCCAAGTATCAAAACCACAGTAGAACATATGCACTGTGTTCAATAAGACAAAACAAACAATGAAGTGGATGAATAGCACAGTGCCTTCCAAGCCACACTGGGACAAATCTATTACTCAAATAAAACAAAAAATAACAAAGCAAACATAAGAAATATATGGAATCCTACAGCACAAAAGTCAGCTGTTTATCATCAACAAAGGCCTACACTACCTGAACGCCATAGCAGGAACCCTGCTGTAATAAAATGTATATCAACCTAAAACTAAAAAAACAAACATAAACAACATACATAAAAACCCATTTACATATAAATATTTAATTTATTAATAAGCGTGAATTTCGTATTAAAACCAATAAAGACCATAAAATAACACATATCATATACTGACAATTAGGAATAAATAAAAAAAATGCATACCATTAAATTAAACATCACAACAAATCAAATGACTCTTAAACAAACAAATATTTCCCATCCATCAACAATAAAAGAAATATAACTTGATCTTCATGAAATCCCACAAAAATTAATCAAGGAATATAAACACAAATGACCCCAAAAATGTCTAAAATGAAACATATAAAACAAAATCAAAAGAGACAATCCATAGTCCTTGAAAACCTTTACAAACCAAAAAATCTGAAAAAAAAATTGGGGAGGGTGTTGGACATAAACGGGTTAGATTTACTATTCCCACTCCAGTGTAAGGTACATTGGGGAAGGTGTTGGACCGTAATAGGGTTTCATTTACTATTCCCACTCCAATTAATCTACATTGGGGGAGGTGTTGGACATTAAACAGCATAGATTCACTATCCCCACACCAGTGTAAGATACATTTTGGAAGTTGTTTCAGATTAAAGGGGTTACAATTGAAATTCCCACTCCAAGGTAAGCCACACTGGGGAAGGTGTTGACATTCAAAGGTATTAGCTTTATATTACCACTCCAATTCAAGGTACAGTGGGGAAGGTGCTGGACATTTAAGTGGTTAGATTTACTATTCCCACTCCAATCTAAGCTGCATTGAGGAAGCTGCTGGATAATAAAGGGTTACTAATGCTATTTCCACTAAACACATAAACACAATACACCACTTGTCTGGTAGGCCCAGCACCTACAATAGGAAAGGTCCCAAAATACCACATGGGCAGAGCACGTTTTTTCACTCAAAACCGACCCTTTTTAGGACTTGGGCCTACAGTCCCACTGCGTAAGCAGTGGGCGTGGCCTAAGAGTCCTTTTGTGAGGGCTGCCGAAAACGTACTGAACAAATTCCACTGTGCTTGTGCATTTTAGTTGTTTTTTTTGGCAGCTGCCTTGCAATTGGGCTTCGCATGCCTGTCTTTTCATTACAGAACACGCTATAGGCCATAGGCAGTAGAGTAGCTCTGCCTATGGCATATTCGTGTGTTCACGCGCTCTGCAAGGTCAAATATCTTCAATTATCTCTGCGTCACAGCAGAGATAATTGAAAACATATGCCTGCAGTGGCGCGCGCGCGATGCGAGGTGTTTTTGTACAGTAACGCATTTCTGTGTCCCGGACATAGATAGATTTTTGGATGCTACCCACAAAGTCAATTTTGTTAATCTCCTTGGTATTACAGTAACGCACTTCTGTTTCCCGGACATAGTGCATTATTTCGCCAGGAACTGGGCACGTGCTCTGTGTTGCTGTTTTACCCAAGCTAAACTTGAGCTTTTTTACTTTTCTACTCTGTTCTATCTACCTCTGGATCGATTTGTGTATGCTACCCACAAACTCAATTGTGTTAATCTCCTTCGTATTACACTAACGGACTTCTGGTTCCTGGACATAGTGCGTTATTTTCGCCAGGAACTAGGCACGTGCTCTGTGTTGCTGTTTTACCCAAGCTAAACATGGTAAACAGGCTACATTTAGTGTTATATTTTGTATTAAACATTAACTTGTTATGTACGTTATTAAATGTTTAGGGACTTGTTATTGTGGGGAATCTGCTGCTTTTTTCTTAGTTTCTTCTTCGTTGTGTTAGTGGGGAAACAAAGCTTTCAATCTCCTCGCCCCCCTTCTTTCGAACATTAGGCCAGAGGAAAGGGTAGGGATGTGACACACTGTTACCTGATTAGATAAGAAGTGATTAACACAAAACAGATGTTGCCTAAAGTTTTACGAGGGGCAGCGTGTTTTTGTGTATGTAAGTGTGTTTTTTTTTTTCATTTCAGTTACCAATGTAACAGTTTTTTTAAACTAAACCTTTGTAGTCTTATAACTTGTATCATTGTATTCATAGAGCCATAAATAGATATAGGCAAGTCAAATAAGGAAAACATTGTGTGGGAAACACATGCACAACCATTTCATGGCGCAGCTCTCCCCTTCAGCGCCTCGTGCCCGTGTTTCCGTTTTCCCTATCACGTGCCTTAAAAAAACTATCATAGCCTGACACATCTGGGGTAGTGATCCCTTGATACTTAATACAAATGCGATATGCGTACAACTAAAGTTTAACTATAGGCATCTGAATAACTTTTATTTTGGGCTAGCCACATATAGAGTATGCAGTATGATTACATGTGCCATGCAGTATTAAAGTTGCAGTGCCTTCACCTTCCTTCTGAAACAAGACTCAAGTTGCTGCTGCGTTACTGGCCTTTACGCCAGTAACGCAGCAGTAACACGAGTGTGTTTTTTAAGTGTCGGCAATTGTAGTGCTCTAACGGCATTGTGTTCCACAATGTGATGCACGGGTGCTTTTTTATTAGTCCTGACCAGAACGTCCTTGAAGTAAAAGAGCAGCTTAGTTTGGTTAATCACAAAATCACATTAATGTTTTATGCACAGAGATATTAAGTGATGTGCACAAAATCACAGGATGTTTTGCCGATGCTGAGACTCAAACCTATTTCCTCAGTTGCAAAGTTTGCAGCTCTGCCCTTAATCACATCTCCTATTTCTACAGTCAATAGTGTAGTGACCCAGAGTCACAGTCAGCAGTCTAGTGTTTTGTATGCCAGCACATTGAACACTAACCCACCACTGATGTAACCGGCCAGGTGACACAGTTCTAATAAAAGAGGCCGAGCCCACGTGCTCTGGGCCAGTTGCACCATGTAGGTCACTGTGTCTACGTCAGTTCTTTCCAGCATGAGGGCCCAGGGCCCCCAACATTACATTGGCGACGAGGAGGGCGGACGCTAGCCACGCGTGCCGCTGTTTAAAGAAAACCCCGGGAAAGAAGAAGGGAAGTGCCCATGTGCAGGGCACCCCTCTGAGGATGCGGCGCCGGCCGCCGAGAGGCCCGAGGGGCGTGTGCAGTGCCTCGGGCCGAGAACACGAAGCAGGAGGTGAATGGGAGCTCACCCCGCACCTCCCGTGCCCAGCATGTGTGCCCCCCCCTGCCTGGGGTGAAGTGAGAGCCGTGCGGAGCCTACCCGCATAGGCCGCCACCGAGCCAGGACCGGATGCCCCACAGATGCGGCAACCAACGCGGAGCCACCCGCGACGGAGTGAAAGGCCCGCAGGCCGGAGGTGAGCCAGGGCGCTGGAAATGCCTGGGAGGGGGCCGCGCTAGCCTTAAGCGACCCCCCCTGTGACTGTATGATAAGCGGTGGCCACCCGCATGAACGTTGCGCCCCGCCCAGCGGCCAACTATAAACGGTACATGGAAGCAGGACCAGCGGAGCCCACCCGCGGCCTGCCGGCAGCGTCTCCCGTCCCGCAGCGTAGGTGAAGTGCGGCGGTGAGGCGAGTGAGCCCGCAGCGTGTGGAGAGCTGCCGGGCCCTAAGTAAATGAAGCGGAGCCCACCCGCAGCAGACCGGAGCACACCAACAACTGTCCCCCGCCGCGTGTGAACAGTGAGGCTGCAGGGGCGGGTAGAGAATGAGGAGAATGTAGCGCTTCTCTCCCAGCGTTGCGGCACGAAGCAAGCACTGCCCCAGAGCGAAGCGCCAACACTTCTCCACCGCCGCACAGCACGAACAATGTGAGGCTGCGGTGGCGGGAGCAAACAAGAGACTAACGTTGCGGCGATCTGCTCTTTTCACACCCCAGGAAGAGCGCTACCCCAACAATGTAGAAGAAAGGAAGTAAGGACTCACCGCAGGGGACGTATTTCCTTCAGGTATGTACGAGCCCTGCCATGCCCGTGAATGAGGAGGGAAAGAGGTATGCGGCCCGCAGCCGCTAGGAGTGGCATCAACACCCTTCCCCCCCTGCGCAGCCCGAGGACAAGAAAGTCTACTGCGAGGGGCGGAACAACTCTAAAATGAATAGCCGGTCGCCGCAGCAGTTGCCCAAGCACTGTGTCCCCCATGCGACAGTGAACACACAGCACTGTCCACACATACGCTGCACAGCCCCCACCCCCATCAGCACCGAAAACACTGCTGCAGGACCTGCGAACAGTGGCAGCAGAACGTGTGCCCCAACCGCATTTGCACAGGCACACAGACAGAAAGAAGCCTTCTACCTGGGAGTGAGCGACTCGGGGGTAAAATAATGTGGACCAGCCGAGGTTAGAAAAGCCTGCACCGGCATTTCTCAACAGGAAGTGTGAAGGCATCGGAAGACTCGGGAAGGAACAAGCCAAATACACCACGTTTCACATAAAGCAACACTGCCATCTACTGGCCGCTTCTCGGTACTACAAGGAATTAATACAAATAAGCCTGGAACAAACCAAATAAGGCAGCACAGAGCAATCTGCCACAGCCCAAACCTGCTGAGAAGGTAAAGTGACTACTGCAGCCCTGCAGCATAGCCCCAAGCGCGCCAAAGGAAAGTAGACGCCCAACAGAGGAGGGAAAGCTGCAAAGCGCTTAAAGAACAAAGCACAGTGCAAGCCAGTGCTACCAGACACGACAGTGGTGCAGCGCCACCACAGGACTTCAGAGCACAGAGAGTGACACGGCGTCGCGCCACGCCAGCACCACAGGAACACGGCAGGAGACAGCGCAGGAACGCGTCAGAAACGCAGGAACACCCCAGGAAGCGCAAGAAGTATTCAGGAGTCAGCACAGGAACGCGACAGAACATTCAGGAACACGCCTGGAGACAGCGCAGGGACGCGCTGGAAAATCCAGGAACACGCAAGGAAATGGCGCCGGGACGTGCCAGAAGCGCAAGGGACACTTCAAGAGATGGCGTAGTAACGCGCCAGAAGCAAAGCATTGCGCAGGACCGCGCAAGGAGTGAAGGAACTCCACACCTCAGGACCGAACAGCACTGATCAGGAATGCAAACAGAGTGAAGGAACTCCACGCCACCACGACTGAGTGACGCAGGGATCGCTTCCTCTGAGACCTGTCAGTAGGTCACAGCGAAGATGACTTGCCAGAAAGTCACCGCCAGACACGGACCAGTCGGACGGTCGCTCGAAAAGAAAGTAAGAAGCTGACCAGGCAGATTGCCACCCGAAAAGGAAAGAAGACGCGGACCAGTCAGATGGTCGCCCGGAAGGAAAGGAAGAAGCTGACCAGGCAGATGATCGCCCGAAAATGGAAGAAGATGCGGACTAGTCAGTTGGTCGCCCGAAAGGAAAGGAAGAAGCTGACCAGGCAGATGGTCACCCGGCAAGAAAAGGAGAAGATGACAAGTCAGATGGTCGCCCAGAAAGAAAAGGAGAAGATGACCAGTCAGATGGTCGCCCGGAAAGAAAAGGAGAAGATGACCTGCCAGAAAGTCACGACTGCGAAGACATGCCAGAAGGTCAAAGCTAAAGTAACTGAATAGTCTGACATGAAGACCGACGTGAAGTTCAAGAAGAGGTCCATGGACGGGACCCAGAAGAGGTCTGATAACACCGACCCGAAGTAAAGAAGGAGCAGCAGGAAGAAAGGTGCGATGCCTGGTTTTGGTCATCGGAAGAAGAGAAGGCGTGTCCTAAGGGTAGGACGCAACCAGGGAGACACGTGTGGAGTGCACGCCACAGGGAGATGGCTTGGGTAGTTAAGACAAGAAAAGGGACCGACCATGTCGTGATAGGAATGTAGGAGAAGAAGGGTAGTGAGTGCCATGGTGCCACTAGAAGATCACAAGAAGAGAAGAGGTGTGACCAGTCAACTCACACACCCATCAGAAGAAGATGGTGACATGCACCAGAACACCGGAGTGCAGCGGAGAACAAGGCCTGGCATGAACACCGGCGGCACCAGTCAAAGATATCCACCTACGAGCCATCCATCCAGGTGGCAATCGCAGAAAAGGGCAAGTTTGGACTGTTGACAACAATCTCCTTTTGGGGTTGAGCAGAAGATTGGATGGCGAAAGTGCTCACACATCCGGCTGAGGAACTGACCACTCCACACCAACCTGTGGCAGCCCAAGAAGCAAAGGCCTCAAGGGACTCTGGTGGCAGCAAGTCCCGCTAGAGAGACAGATCCACAATGGTGCGTCTGCAAGACCCACTGAGAGGAAAGCTTCGCGTGCAAGAAAAGAGTCAACAGCGTAACCTTCAGGTGGAACTAGGACACAACGGTGAAGATCGTAGAGCGCCCCGCTCACGGCCCGAAGGCTATGGTGGAGCAACATGACCAAAAACACCAGTCCAGTGGAAACCTGGCAAAGAGGTCCTTCCGGACATCTTGTGAGAGAGGAATACCAGCGAGAGGGGCATCCTAGTGAGAGGGATGTATGCACCTACTCCTTTCATCTGCCCAGAAATACTTTGAAGCCTGCCCGAGACATCACCAAGGACCAGGACTGAAGAGGAGAACCGAGAAGACAAACAATACTCAGATCACGTCACCCTTCTATCTAGCTACCAACTATCACCAGTGGTGTGAAGCAAAGACAAGACAAAGAACAACGTCCAGGCGGCGCAGACAGAAGATAGGACCCGCCGAACAACGGCGAACCATGCCACAGTGACTCATTGTCCTGGTTACAGTAACAACACCATCTGCGGCCTGCAATCCGCCAAAGAGACTCGTTTCAAATCATCGAGTCCAATGTTATATTGTGGCATAGTTTCTTTCCCACAGGTTGAACTTTGTCGTGGGGTTTGCAAACTGTACTTTTACTCCCATAGGTTTTGGACTTCCTTTGAGTTTGACTTTTCCCCTAGTTTGGGAGGGATGTAGTGACCCAGAGTCACAGTCAGCAGTCTAGTGTTTTGTATGCCAGCACACTGAACACCCACCCACCACTGATGTCACCAGTCAGGTGACACAGTTCTAATAAAAGAGGCCGAGCCCACGTGCTCTGGGCCAGTTGCCCCATGTAGATCACTGTGTCTACGTCAGTTCTTACCAGCATGAGGGCCCAGGGCCCCCAACATTACAAATAGGACCTGCTCAGACACAGCCATCGGGAAAGCAGATAACGTTTAATATGGATTTTTGTGGCCATGCACAGGCAAAACACATGGCTTCCTCTTTGTTCCGTTCTATCTACCTCGCGATAGATTTTTGTATACTACCCACAAAGTCAATTTTGTTAATCTCCTTGGTATTACAGTAACGCACTTCTGTTTCCCGGACATAGTGCGTTATTTCGCCAGGAACTGGGTTATGTGGACATTATTATCCACTAAGTGGTAGACACCAGGCACACTGCTCTGAACCCATTGACGAGAGGGGAGGCAGGCTGCGTCAAGGAAAGTGCAAAATGTTGAGGCCCTTCTAGGAGCTAATGAACATTTTGTGGCTGGTCGGACTAGAGAACATACAGGCAGATGAAAGTGTGTGGCAAAGAAAGTGGTGGCTTTAGGTAACCAGTTACAACTGTTAAACTACGAAGCATCAAGTCTCTTTTAGAAACCTCTCTGCAGCATCACTGCCAGCGCGTACGTGTACATGTTTTCGGTTGAACTTGTGGAAACGCTGAGACATGCAAGCGTGGGTTGTGACTCAGTAAATGAAAAAATGTTCTCAGGCAAGGTTTCAAGCAGATCCTTTGAAATCCCCCCAAACCCTCCGATCTTACAATAATACAAATATAAATAATTTAGTGTCAGTTTCTGCTCTGTGTACAGGAAGCAATAAAAGTCTCGTCTTACGTTAAGTAAACACCATTACAAGCTTGGATTTTATGGAAGTAGGGATGCCAGCACAGGCTATTCCAAGGAAACGGGGACAGAACAAATTATTGTTTACACTACTTCAACAGCGGCAGCGCGTGTACATGCTTTCAGTTGAACTTGTGGAAAGATTGTGACTTGCAAGCGTGGGTTTTTGTGATTCACTAAATGAAAACAATGCTCTCAGGCAAGGTTTCACGCAGATCCTTCGAAATCCACTAAAAGGGATACAATGATGAGGGCGGTGCTGAGTGACTGTGAGTGCAGAGTGAGTGCAAGTGCAGAATGAGTGCCAGAGTGACTGTGAGTGCAGAGTGAGTTCAGAGTGAGTCCAGAATGAGTGCAGAGTAGAGTGAGTGAAGAGTGAGTGCAGAGTGAGTGCATGTGAAGAGTGAGTGCAGAGCGAGTGCAGGTGCAAAGTGAGTGCAGAGTGAGTGAGTGCAGAGTGAGTGCAGAGTGAGAGTAGGTGCAGAGTGAGAGTAGGTGCAGAGTTTGTTTGTTTTGTGATATTTGAAGATGATATTTGGGATATTTAGGGGCTGATTACGATGTGGCTGGGAAAGGTTACAGCCGCATGGTAATGCGCCGTCCGGTTTCCTTTCCGACCGCCTCATCACGATGGAGGCGGTCACAAAGAAAACTGCTGGTCATTCTGGCTTGCTTCCAAAAGAGCCCGTCTACCAGTCGGAATCTGGCCCGTAATCTCAAGGGTGGACCTTTCCGCCCTTGAGATTAAGGTGACGGTTTCCGACATGGTTTTCATGTCGACCTGTCCGATATGTAAACCATGTCGGAAAGCATATTTGGGGGCCCCCAGCAGGGCCCCCTTGGTTGCGCGGCCTATGGTGCCCTCCTGTTGATCCATGCATCTTGAGGCTGGCAGCTTGAGGTGACTGCCACTGGGTGCAGGGATGAAACACACCTCCCATTTCACTATAGGAGCACGCATTACGTCTGGCTTATGGTCCAAATGCATGCTTCCATAGTAAAATAAAGGAATGTGAACGAACAGTGTTCGGTCGCATCCTCATGAGGCGGTCGGGACCACCGGCCGGGTGCCAGTCAGTCCCATGTCGGGCGGAAGTGATTACGCTCGACATCATAATGTCTTCCGTATTGTTTTTATTTACACATTTTTAAAGAGTTTTTTTTAATTCACATAGAGGATGTTTTTTAATGTTTCTATTTTATTAAAGCGCGAACAGAAGAAAAAAAAATATATATATAGTTAATTAATACATTGCTTGTTTTTTATAGGTTAGTTTTGGGTGTTTTTATTGGATTGTTTTATTTAAAGTGAGGTTCTTGCTATGGAGCCCTGGTATGGTAAGTATTGATTGCTTGCAAAGAAGTGGACTTTGCTTTGTAACATGTTGTGCATTTCTTTAGTTTAGAGACTTTAGGTTTCTGTTTGGTAGGTGGGAGTTCCATTCTTAGTTTTTGAAAGCTTTGTTCCTTTTTATTTTTTTAAATCTGGTATAGTGTAGGGTAGCTTTGTCCTAAAGTTCCTTGGAAGGAATTGTGCCACCCTTCCACTGCATTGTTCCTTTTTTGCCTGTTGTGCTGTGGTACTTTCACAAATGTTCCACTATGGTGTAATGGGTTTCATCAGTGACCAGAACAGTACAGTCTGCCAACCCACATATCTCCAAAATAATCCATTAGCTTTTTTTTTCATTTCTTTTATAGTAATGTGTTTCTTATAGTACCTTGTAATATTTTGCTTCATCAGTTACCTGAACGTATGCTAGGGCAATGAGTTTTTTCTAATTCTTATGAAAATTCCGCATTTACAATCTACAATTTACTCTACCTTGTTTAGCTGGGTTGCAGGGTCTGGCCTTTACCCCTTTACCTGGAAGGGGTCCATAGTGAAACCGATTTAAAAAAAACGGTGCGGTACACACCCAATGCTTTATAGGCTTATAAGCCTCTTGGATATTTCAATAAAGATATTCTGCAAGATTATCCTAGCAAAACTTGAAGAATTGGCCACCAAAAATAAGAGAATCCCACTAGAACAAGGGGGTTTCGGGAGGGTCATTCCACCATAGACCACTGTTTTGCACTGTGGGCTATTACTTGAAAGGCTGTGTAGGAAAATCATAGATTGTGTAGTTGTTTTGTAGATTTCTGGACAGCCTTCGATTCTGTTGACAGGGATATTTTGTGGGGAAAACATGCTGCTTGGAACCTATCACCATACCTTCTTGGGGCTCTTCAATCCTTGCACTCCGGCAATTGGGTTTAGGTGGAGTTAGACAAGTTGGGACGGTTGTCCCAAAGAATCTCTATCGACAACGGCCTGTGCCAGGGGTGCGTTTTAGCACCCTTACTCTTTAGTCATTTCAAAAAGCTTTATTCGATCATTTAAAAAAAAAACAATCATAAAAGCACACAAGAAGATATATCATATTACATAACAACTATAAAATTTAAAGGTAAAAAATTCATTACAATCACAAGGAAAGGAGAGGTATCAAGTGTACAATAGCAGCTAATTTTACAAAAAAATGATACGTTCACAGTTGGGTTGTAAAGTCCATACTTTTCCTAGCGGACACGGATTTCAGAATAAAAGTCGCTGTAAAAAAACACACATCCGGTACATCAAGTGCAAATAAAAACCTCATGGCAGTTTTAACAGTTGACATAGATTATTTTTTAAAAAGCGGTTTAAGGTAGGCAATACGGAGATGCAGATACAAAGGACAAATAAGCAAAAAGTGCACAGTGCTCTGCTTCGAATTCCCGTCACATGGACAGGGAGTTGACGTATGCTTTTTTGTCAGGGGGAAAGCCACCAGATTATGAACAATACCTAATCTTAGTCTGGTAAGGACAAACTGGTGAGATTGCTTAGTGACCACTTTTAAATACTTCGAAAAGCCATAGCATGTCAAGTTATTAGAATAATAAAATTGGTGTGTTACAAACAGACACCTGGCTTCACTACGCAATTTTGCTTTAACCCCCAGATAAACATGTTTAACCTACTGTTTTGAAATATCAGTGGCGCAAGCTCGGTCCGCAAAAACATCCATATCAAACAACTCTCTATATGATGTAATAACGTATTTAAGCCATGGGATCAGACTATATTTATCCAGGTGGAGGCAATCATTAATGATTCTCCTAGTGAAACCAGTTTCATCCTTGGCCCAGATAGACCTCCAGGCCAATAATGGTCTCAATCCTATTAGATCAGTCAAAAATTCCAACCCAACTTCTTGGTGGACCAGCTCATTAGAGGCTGAGGTTGGAAGTCAGAGAAGCCTCTTTAAAAAGTCATTTTCCGCCACTTGCAAATCCCCATGGCGAAAGTGTCCCCAGACACCCGAACCATAGAGTGCCACTGGAGCACATCTATGTCGGTATACATACAACATGTCATAAATACGACAGCTTCCTATTTTAGAGGCAAATTTTAAAACACCAGAAGCAACGTTGCCCATCTTAGCCTTAATATTAAGTATCTCCTGTGCCCACATGCCATTACTACTAAAAGTAATGCCTAAGTAACAGAATTTGTCCACCACTTCGATTTTGTGATCCTCAAACTGGAATGATCTTAACTTCCTTACCTTCTTCCCACAAGCCATGATAAAAGTTTTCGAGTTGTTAATTTTTAATTTCCTTCCCTTGATAAAATCGTAAAAACTGTCCATTAGTCTCTGCAGACCAACCGGTGTTCTAGATAATAGGACTGTATCGTCTACGTAAAGCAGTATGGGGATCGCCTGGCCCTCAACACGCGGTGCATCAGCATTAACCAATTTCAGCTCAGAATCCATGGCATTAATAAAAAGGGAAAAAAGAAGTGGGGCAAGGACACAGCCTTGCCTAATATTTGATTTGACCTTGATGTTATTGGTACATTCCCCCGCTTGGCCAAATCAAATCTGGGCCGACAACTTACTGACAACTTAATCTAGCCAAAAAATAAATAATTGCAGCAGGGGCGCCCAGATCTAATAGTGTGGTCCACAATAGAGCATGGTCCAACAGATCGGATGCACTGGTAAGGTCCCCGAAACAGAGGAATAGCAAGCCTTCCTTGGCTCAGGTGTATTTACCAATAATTAGATCTAAATTAATACACTGCTCAATGGTACCGAGGCCCTTGCGGAACCCGAATTGGGAATCCGCAAGGATACCATTGGCCTCTGCCCACTCCTCCAATCGCAACAAGAGCACCCTGCTCATTATTTTCAGAGATGAGTCTAGAAGGGAGATAGGGCGATAGTTCTTATCCTCACCTCTATCTCCCTTCTTGTAAATTGGTACAATTATGGACTCGCCCCATGTTGATGGTGTGCATTCCTTTACCGCTGCATTGAAGACCTGGGTCAAAAGAGGGCCCCATAACAATAAATCAGCTTTATACAGGTCGACCGGCACCCCGTCAGGTCCAGGGGCCTTCCCTCCCTTGCTATTCCGGATAGCATTATCTACCTCTAATGTTGTAATATTGAGGGGTAAATTTTGGCCGGGGACTACAGCCCTAGAACATATGGAATCTTCCCCGCCCGGGTTAAAAATACCAGTGAAGTACAGAACCCAGCTTTCCTCACTGACCTGGGCAGAGAATACAGGGAATTCCTCTTTCTGAAGGAAGGGGCTATTTACAGTATTCCAGAAAAGCTTACTATCCCGGAGCTCTGCCACTTTCGAGAGCTTCCTCCCTTAACTCTTGCTTCCTTCGTTTCAGATGGTTTTTACAGGTTGCCCTAAGAGATTTAACAACTTCCCTATCCCTAGGGCAGCTTGAGAGGGCTTTCTTTAATTCTCTTAAGGACTTCGTGCAGGCCCTGTCGAACCAGCCTACAGTCGCCCTAGTATTACTGGCCTTAGTGATAGTTAAAGTCCTTTTAATTATTTCATTTAGTTTCTCAAAATCGGCAAGAATACATGAAGCGCCTGTATTACCATCTAGGCAGCGCTGCAACTCCTGGAGACTAGCTGCCACGATTTTAATCAGCAACTTCTCTGAGTTATCCCGCACCATTTAATCCTGATGCCATTCTGTCTACAGGGAATTATTTCGGCCACAGTCCTTCGAGCTGCTTGAGCCTTCCTCCCCCAAATTGACGTAAACATAGTAATGCCATTATGGTCACTAAGAGCCAAATCGACATTTTCCGGGATAGCACAGAGAAAGCTGATGTTTACACAGACCAACAGATAGTCAATGACAGAAGCTGCATTCCTCCCTACAAAGGTAGGAACAGGGTTACCCTCACTATCATTTGCCGGCTGATGAATTAACAAATCTAGTTTGAGCATAAGTGTGTTAAGAGACTCTCCATATGGGGTATGAACAAAGTGGGCCCGGTCCTCCCCTCTTGCCCCATCAAAACCGCAAACCTTCATAAAAGAGGAGGGGCATATAAAGATATTAAAATCCCCCCCCCCAAATGATATCAAAAGGGACATGGTTGGCCCTACAAATTTTATCAACTGCAGTCTCGAGTTCATTAACTACTGAGGAGCTAGAGGAGTCAAACACATTATTATAGTGGTTAATTAGCAAGATGTTTCGACCCCCACTTTGCTGCAACCAGAGTACTTGTGAATGGAATCCAATGGTGGCATGGGATTTAACTCGAACCGGAAAGTTCACAGACAATAAAATCACCTGCCCATGGTTGATTCCTGCGCCAAACAATTATAAGACACATATCCATCAAAATGTATCTCTACCGTGGACCACGTCTCTTGGAGGCAGAGTATGTTGTAATTAATAACAGACTCCCTCCAACCAAGAGTCTCTTCCTTTTTTCACCAACCAGCAGTATTCCAGCTCACTAGTTATACCCGGTACCATGATGGCTATCCTCTACTCCTATAGGCTCCCCTGGGGGCATAAAAGGGGGTACATTTTGTGATTGGGCCTCTAAACTATAGGATCGTTTATCACAGCTTGTCCTCGATTGGACTATTGACGTTAGTGAATGCTCTACAAGGTCATCACACAAGGGGGTAATAGAGGCCAACTGGTAATTTATCCCCGGTTGAACTACAGCAGTTGGCAGATCCTCCACAGGGTCATACTCTGATAGGTCAATACTACCCTCCAGTACTTCTTTATTCAAATCAGGGGTTCCTCCCGTAGATGACCACTGGGCAGCAGGAGGAAGTCAGTCTACTGCATCAAGACAACTAAAGCGATTATAATCGCAAAAGGGAACGCGGGTTGGCATAGGGGCTGTTCTACCATCAAATCGTCTGTTTCTTCCCCTACGGTCAACCATTGTCCAATCATCCGTGCCTCTTCCGTAGGCCATGCAGTTAGGGGGGGGGAAAGAAGGACAATGGCAGAGTCTGGATGGTGGAGTCAAATGACCTATTAAAACCAGCACAAATGTGGGAGACAGTTCGGGGGTCTCTAAAATTAACTGTTACGCAGTCCACATTTATAATCTTAGCTGTCTTACCCAACCAGGGCAACCTTCTTACCATTATAATTTCACTAGATAAGTGAGCCGGCAGGGTCTATTCCAGTTTAACCATCTAACAACCTTGTTTTGTTAGCGAGCTAAAAGATTCTCCTTCCCCCTCTTCCAGAGCAGGAGCGCGCGCCAAAACCACCATAAAACGGTTAGCTTCGGGTGGGAGGTCTGGTAATCGGGGTCTTTTAACTCTACATTCTTTTACTAACGCTGGCGGTGCAAGATTACAGACATCAGCATTCCCCTGGTTAACACTACCACTGGACAAGTGTGCAGGAGTCTGCTTAAGGGGTCACTGTTGCACAGGATTAGAGCCTGGAAAGCCAGGCGGTCTATTGTTGGAAATGGGAGCTCCACCATCTACAGAAGATATTGTCCCCCCAGTCTGGCATACATGGATTAAGGCTACGCCCGGCTTGTTGGCCATACTTATCTTATCTTCTTATCTTAGGTGCTATTTGTAAAGCGCACTGACGCCGAAGCTTCCTGGCGCTGATAGACAGAGTAGGTGAGGGGGAAGCACAGTGAGCGAGAACCTAGCTAAGAGGGGGAAAGAGGTGGTTTTTAACAATTTTCTGAAATTGAGAAGGGAAGAAGAAGATTTGATAGAAAGAGGGAGAAGGTTCCAGAGTACAGGAGCTAGGTAGGAAAAGCGGCAGTGGCCGAATTTCTTAGTTTTGTTTTTGGGAGTGACTAGCAGGTTACGGTGAGCTGATCGGAGGTTTCGTGTTGGGCAGTGAGGACGGATGAGGGATTTGAGGAACCCGGGGCCAGAGCAATGAAGGGTTTTAAAGGTGAGGCAAGCCACCTTGAAGGCGGCCCTTTGGACTATTGGGAGCCAGTGAAGGCTGTGAAGCAAAGGCTTGGCTGATTGCCATCCAGGGGTTCCATGGATCAAGCGGGCAGCTTGATTCTGTTCAACTTGGAGGCGGTGTAACAGAAATTGTGGGACCGTGGTAGATGGAGTTAGAAAAGTCCAAGCGGGAGAGCACAAGTGAGATGACGGTTTGGGAGAGTGCCGCGGGGGGGAGAAGGTGACGGACTTTGCGGATCCTCTGAAGTTGGTACATGCAAGAAGAAACTGCCGCTCCAACTTGGGCTTTGAGGGAGAGTTTGGCGTCAATGATTACGCCTAAACTCTTAACTGTTTTTGCTGGGATAGGGGGAGAGCCGAGCTCGGGAGGCCAGAACTGTGGGCCCCAATGGGCATGACTGAGTCCGGGGAGAAGGAGCTCGGTTTTACCGGGATTCTTGAGTTTGCTGATAAAGCAGATGTAACTTTCTCAATATTTGCCAATCTAAGTTCAATTTGTTCCATTTTAGCTTCAGAGGGGAATAAAATAGATTTAAATAGCACCCTCAGGCTTTCAATTGACAAGTCGTTGCCGGGCTAGATCTGCGAATGGGTAACGGGGGGGGGGGCATAGTTAAATCAACCAACCCACTTGCAGATTCTTTTAGCCCCTCCGTTAGCTTGGCTGAAAAAAGAATTGCTATCACTCTGTCGCTTTGCTATTTTAGCTTTACTCCCATCTTTCTTATTATAAGCCAGTTTTCTTTTAGGGATAGCCCCTTCTTTGATCCCTTGAGGCAGGGTGTTATTGATGGTATCCCCGGGGTCAGAGGGTGTAATTACACGGTTATCAAGGATTAAGTTAATTTCGGGCAAAATTTTGTTAACTAGAATGTCCAAGTCAAGCGAATCATGCTCCTCCACTCCAGAAATAATGTCTTGCTCTGCTATACAAGGCACTGTAATGGTGGTATCCAGATTCCTATCTGGCGTTTTAGAATTAGCAATTGCTCCCAGGGAGGATCTTTTATTTACTGTAATTTCCTGTGACAAACGTTTTTCCAATACAGAGATTTCAGTTTCAATTAGTGAGTTGGCTCTAATTTAGAATTTTTCCATACCTCCCACAATTAAGCCTCCAATATTCGATGACTTGCTCCTCAGTTCGCGCCACAACATGGTTCAAAAAAATTAGTGGTAGGTTTACAATGTCTGAGGC
Source organism: Lissotriton vulgaris (assembly GCF_964263255.1). Classification (NCBI taxonomy): domain Eukaryota; kingdom Metazoa; phylum Chordata; class Amphibia; order Caudata; family Salamandridae; genus Lissotriton; species Lissotriton vulgaris. Next base: position 1,138,242,907 of record NC_141687.1, read on the forward strand.
AAGAGGGGGGGCCTGGTCCGGTCCTGACCGGTCAGGAACGGGCAGAAACGGGCCCGCCCTTGGCCCGGGCTTCGCCCGGCGCCATCCCGCGTGCACGGTATTGGGAGGGGCTAAATAGGAGGCGGGCGGGAAGAGTCTGCAGGTGTGGCCAGTTGGACGCCGCAGTCTCCACTGGGACTCGCAGTCCCGCTCTGTGTCCAGGTAATCACCCCCAATGCACTGGTCCGGGCTCGGTTAGGCTGCAGGGAAACACTCCAAACACTCGGACACCTTTTCTCCTTTGTCCTTGACTTCGAGCGGCTCCCATGGAGCGGGGGCCGCGAGTCGTAATGAGGACCTGGGAGGCGGGGCGGGAAGAGTCTGCAGGTGTGGCCAGTTTGACGCCGCAATCTCCACTGGGACTCGTAGTCCCGCTCTGTATCCAGGTAATCACATACAATGCACTGGTCCGGGCTCGGTTAGGCTGCAGGGAAACACTCCAAACACTCGGACACCTTTCTCCTTTGTCATCGACTTCGAGCGGCACCTACTCTTTAGTCTATTTTTGGCCAACCTCCCAACTGTTATTTCCAAATCAAAGTCTTTTTCGCCTAAAATTTGGGATCAGCATACCACTTGTCTGCTTTATGCAGATGATTTGGTATTATTGAACTATACTCCAATTGGTCTGTAGAGGAAACTTAATGCACTGGCCTATTATAGTAAGCAGAACAAGCTCTGCATTAATCTGGAAAAGACTAAAAGTATGATTTTCGGGGGAAAAAGTGCAGAGTTTTCCTGGTATTTAGATTCACTGGTGGTGGAACAAGTGATCAATATAAATACATGGTTTTAACTTTTAGGAGAAATCTGAATTGGGGCGCGCATTGGGATGCCATTAAACAGAAAACCCTGTTGCAGGCAAGCTGTATTGCGTGATTCCGTGGTAGATTCAGGGGGCTATCCCATATCCCATTACTAAAGGCCTATGAAGGGAAGATTCCACCGTTAGGCCTTTATGGGGCAGAGGTATTTTCTCTTGATCCAACCTATGAATGGGACAGACCAGAAGGGTTAGTGCTCAAAAGACTGCTATCACTCCCCCAAGGTACCATGGTCCAGGCTGTAAGGAGAGAGTGCATTCTGGTCCCTTGGAACATGGCGGCCGCTACTCAGGCTCTAAGATACTTTAACACTCTGTTGGAGGATGATGAGGTGGTTAAAGTCTTCAAATTGTGTTGGGAAGAGATCCAAAGTAGTGAAAGGATGAGGGCAAAGGTTGTTAGAACCAGAATAACTGCAATTAAGAACCTCCATTTAAATAGTGGTACCGTCACATCCTGGCTCACTTTTCCAGGCAAACGAGTACTGAGAGAATCTACTGCTATGGCGTCAGAACAAATTGATTTATTATATTTAAAGAAGAAATAATTGATTAGCTTCTTGTTTGCTTCATTTGGCCAGGATTGTGTCTTCCCTTATTTTTCACGGTTACCAGATCCAGGTTTGAGAAAATAAATTTTAAGGGCTCGGGTGGGATGTAATCCAATCTATTCCTCCCACCTACATAAGACGGGGGTGCAGAATAATAGTGCTCTTTGTCCCTGCCCTTTGAAAGTTAAATGTACTCTTACGCATATTCTTATGGATTGCGTTTTTTATCTTGCAAATCGGATCTAATTTTTAAGACCTCTGTTTTTTAAATATGACGCTCTTCATAGGAACAAAGCAGTGGAGTTATTGTCTGAGATGTGATATTAAGATGTGGCAGTTGGAATTGCTCGGTTTTTACGATCTGTTAAACAGAATTTTAAAAATGAAATGTAATGGGCGAGGGGTGGGGCAGTGAGGAGGGGGCTCATTTAAAGGTTTTAATTGTTAAGTTTGCTTTTAGAATGTTTTATGGACAATTCTCTAAATAAACTTGTTTTTGAACCTGAACCTGCATTTGTGGTGTATTCTACAAAAAAAATCTAATTTGTGCAGGTGTCTCCATATACTTTGTTTAAAGTTGAAGTGACACCCTTAAATGGTTGTACATGGATATATTTTTGAATGGTAAAAGTCATTGCTTGCTCAATGTTGATAAGCATTTTTTGTGGATTGTAATTCTTGCTGTTGGATTTTATTTCATTTCATTGATTTTGATATGTTGCACTTTGTTTATTTGGTAAAACGGCCAAGCCTAAAGAGATGTTGGTGTTCAAGTATTCACCATGGAGTGTTTAGAATTCTGGAAATGGTGCAGTGCACAATTTGACCGTGCCATTCATCATCCACATGTTGCTCTGGGTACATTTTAGTAGGTTATTGTTAGTATCATATACTAATATTATTCTCTCATTGTTACTAATGTTGTTTATAAGGAAAGTATCAACTGTGTGTGGTATTGTTAATTCTTAAGGGTTTTCTATGTACTCAAATCTTTTTGGACTAGCAAGTATTTTTCTGATTGCTTTTCTAGTTCTAGTCTAGTTTTGTTATTTGATCTGTCCGGTAACTAGCCATAATATCTAAAAAAATATATAGAATGGACATAATATCGATGTAAAAATTTAGAATTGACAAAATATCGAATGGACACAATATAGAAGTTTAAAATATCAAATTGAAGGTAAGTAATATCGATTGTCAAAATATAGAAGTCAAAATATCGAAGTATATAATGTAGGCATTAAAATATATCGAATTTTTAATAATATCGAATTTTTTAAAGTGTTTTGTATGTTAGTATATTTGTTTAATTTATTTTAAGTAATGAATTTTATGTTATTTAATTTTTGTGTAATTTAATTCTATAGCGGGTTGTGGGGTTTATAGGGGAATAGGGTGGGAAGTAATTTAATTATATTAAATAAATATGAATTTTTGGAAATTATTCATTATTTTTAATTTAATTTTGCTTTTTAGTTCTGTAGCGGGTAGTGGGTTGATAGGGGAATAGGGTGGGAAGTAATTTAATTGTAATGAATTAAATATTTTTATTTATTTATTGATATTCATTTTGAATTTATTGTTAATTATTTTTAAATTGGTAATTAATTTTTAATAATTGATTCATTGATAATTATGTTAATTGTATTGATTTATTTTCCGTAGCCAGTTGTGGGTTTATAGGGGAATAGGGTGGGAAGTAATTTAATTGTAATTAAGTAAATATTTTTATTTATTCATTGGTATTGATTTTTAATTTATTGTTAATTAATTTTGTATTGGTAATTCATTTTTATTAATTGGTTATTAACATGTATTAATTGAATAATTGATAAATATGATAATTGTATTAATTTATTTTCCATAGCGGATTGTGGGTTTATTGGGGAATAGGGTGGGAAATAATTTAATTGTAATTAATTACATGTTAAAAATACTTTTTGTGTATTGATAATTAATTTATTGTTCATTAATTATTAATTAGTATTAATTGTTATTATTAAATAATTCGTTTTTGTTATTGAAAATGTATTAGTTGTTAATTAATTTGGAATAGGAAATTCATTTTTTATGCCTAATATTTATTTGTATTTCTAATTGCTTAATTATTACATAATATTAAATTGGTAATTCATTTTAATTAATTTTTTATTGGTATTGATATTTAATTTATTTTTATTCATATATTAAATAATTACTTTCCCTACTGTTAAACACACTGGAGTGGGAATAGTAATTTTTACCCCTACACTATCCAACGCTTTCCCTACTGTTGCACTCTCTGGAGTGAGAATAGTAAGTTTTACCCTCCCGCTATCCAACGCTTTTCCTACTGTTGCACTCACTGGAGTGGGAATAGTAATTTTTACCCCAACGCTATCTAACGCTTTCCCTACTGTTGCACTCACTGGAGTGGGAATAGTAATGTTTGCCCCTACGCTATCCAACGCTTTCCCTACTGTTGCACTCTCTGGAGTGGGAATAGTAATTTTTCCCCTCCCGCTATCCAATGTTTTCCCTACTGTTGCACTCACTGGAGTGGGAATAGTAATTTTCACCCCTACGCTATCCAATGTTTTCCCTACTGTTGCACTCTCTGGAGTGGGAATAGTAATTTTTACCCCTACGCTATCCAACGCTTTCGCTGTTGTTGCACTCTCTGGAGTGGGAATAGAATATTTTACCCCTACGCTATCCAACGCTTTACCTACTGTTGCACTCTCTGGAGTTGGAATAGTAATTTTTACCTCTAAGCTATCCAACGTTTTCGCTACTGTTGCACTCTCTGGAGTGGGAATTGTAATTTTTACCCCTAAGCTATCCAGCGCTTTCCCTACTGTTGCACTCACTGAATTGGTAATAGTAAATTTTACACTCCTGCTATCCTACGGTAAAAATATTGTATATTTTTTATTAATAGTGCGTTAATATATGTATTTATATGTATTAAAAAATAAAACTGGATGTTTATTTGTTTAACTTACATTAATTATTTATGAATTTTAAGGTTGTTTAAGTATTTTTAGGTATGTTTTAGTTAATTAGATTTATTATTTCATTAATTTTAAATTACTTTTAAGACATTTAATAAAATTCGATATTTTGACTCGATATTTTTGTACTTACCTGTTTGCAGATAGGAATTCTATATTTTTGCATTCTATATTTTGTCCACTATATTTTGCTAGGTCGATATTTTGGCATTCTATATTCTGTCAGTGATCTGACCTGTCCATGTTGTTTTTTGGGCTCTTTCCTCTGGCAAGTTATTAGCTCACGTACACTAGAGAGGTATTGTTTTCTTCTGGAGACTTAGGAAAATGCTGGCTGCTGTGGGTCCCTGCAGATGTCAGAATGTTCCCTCATAGAAATACAAGGAAAATGAGTGCTTTTAGCAAATGTTTGATGTTTGCAGTGCATTATGGGTAGGAAAACTTTATGGAATCCACCCAAGGCACACCACCCTGGACTTCCAAAGGTGTCTAGTTTTCAGAAATGTCTCACTTCGGTAGGTTTCTCTGGGTGGCTGCCGAGCCCAGGCACCAAAAAATGCACTAATCCACATTTCCAAATCAGGTCATATTTTCGACAGGAAATGTTGATGTCTACACATTTAATTTTGAGCCCTTTCGTATTGCTGGTGCTAGGCCCACCCACAGAAGTGAATTTTTTTATTGCAGTACTTAGGGGAATGATGAGTGGTAGGAAGTTTCTTTCTCCTCGTTGATTCCAACACTTTTTCTCACAGAAATGTGAGGAAAATGTGTATTGTCAACCAAATTTTGAGGTTTGTAGGGCATTGTGTATAAACAAAATGGCATAGTATCCACATGAGGCACACTATCCTGGATTCCTTCTATGTCTAGTTTTCAGAAACATGCTGATTTGGGAAATTTCTCTGGGTGCTGTCTGAGCTGGGACCCAAATTCCAAAGCCACCAACATTGCTAAAAAGGATTGACCTTTGGGTGGGTAAATTTGATCTTCCCATGTTTTTTTTTTGGCCCTTTCCCATCCCAAGACTAACTTACACAAGTGAGGTACCAGTTTTATGAAGATACGTAGGGGAACGTTAGATGGTAGGTCTTAGTGGCTTTCCCAGATTCAAGAACTTTTCCTCACTGAAATGTGAGGAAAATGTGTGTTGTCAACTAAAGTATGAGGTTTGCAGGCCATTGCAGGCAAGAACACATCATGGTATTGACGCGAGGCATGCCACCATGGATTTTCCAGATGTCAGAAATATGTGGGTTTGGTATATTTACCTGTTTGCTGGCAGAACTTGGGCAAAAATCTGCATCTACAAACATTGTTTAAAGGATTGGCATTTGGGTAGACAAATATGGCCTGCCCATGTTGCTTTTTGGGCTTTTTCCTGTCACAGGCCCGAGGCTCACAAACACAAGTGAAATATAATGTTTATTGGGATATGTTGTGAAACGTTGGATGGTAGGAATTTGGGTTCCTCCCTGATTTCAAAACCTTATCACACAGAAATATGAGGAAAATCTATGTTGTAAGCTAAAGTTTATGGTTTATAGGGGATTATGGGTAAGAAAACTTCATGGAATCCATGTGTATCACACCACGCAGGACTCTTCGGGTAGCTAGTTCTCAGTAATGTGCAGGTTTGGTAGAGTTCCAGGATTCCGGCAGAGCTAGGGGCCAAATTCTGCAGCTACCAACATTGTATAAATGGATCGTTTTATGGGTAGAAAATATTAATCTGCTTTTGCGTCTCATTCCTGTAGTGGGTGCAAGGACCATGCACACAAGTGAGGTGCCATTTGTATAGTAATACGAGGAGGAACGTTGCGTGGTAGGGAATCTGTGGATCCACACAGAATTATTTTCTCATAGAAATGAGGAAAATATGTGTTTTAGGCAAAGTTTGAGGTTTGCAAGGACTTCTTGGTAATACAACCTTGTTAGAACCACACAAGCCACATCACGCTCGACACCCCTAGGTGTCTAGTTTAAGGAAGTGTCTGATTATGGTCGTTTTTCCTGAATAGAGGCCAAAATCTTAAGCTACCCATGTTGTAAAACTTATCAGTTTTCTGCTAGGATCAATATGATGCCACCAGGTCACTTTTCAGGGTGTTTTGTGTTGGAGACACTATTCCCAGTCACACAAGTGGGGTTCTGTTTTTTTTAACAGGAGACGTGGGGGGGAACACAGAATAGTAGAACATTTGTTATTATACATTGACTTTCTCTGCAATTGCGCATTCCAAATGTAAGCCAGTGTGCAAGAAAGTCCTCTGCATAACATGCTAGTATGTCTACTCACAAATTCAAAGGAGTACAAGTTACTACTGCTCCTTACCTCGGTATCTGGTAAACATTTTAGAAATTCATAGGTTTCCTTCATACGGGCTTTTCACTCTCAATATTTTACCATATGAATTTTTCCATACTCAGTACACAGTAAAATGCCATTTCAAGGTGGAGCTAGGTTGTTGAGTTTGAGATACCTCGGGTGCTATAAACCCTATATATTCTCACGACTAGAGGGATCTATAACAGTATACTGCTTTTATTAATTGACCATAGTGTTAAGAGTTACAGATGAAAATATTGAAACAAATGGCTGTATTTTTCTACTCATTTTCAAAATATATATTTTTTTATTTCAACATTTAGTTTATTTGGACAAACCTTGAGGTATCTACATAAATGGCCCCTTATGAATTCAGAATGTTATCTACTTTACAGAAATGTATGGTGTAGGAGAGTAGGGTCTGCTTCCTATGGTCACCCCCACTTTTTGCTGTGATACTCTGGTTTTTCGACTTTAGTGTGGCTGTGGGCCTGCTAATCAGACCCACAGCCCAGCTGTTCTCTCTCTAAATTGATACCATGTACTTTAGGTACATACCTAATTTGGAATTAGGTCACTTTTGTGAGCCCCTGTATATTGTACCATAGGTACCCATGGCATAGGTGCATTCAAGGCCTACCAGGGGCTGCAGCATGAATGATGTCACCCATGGCTGGCCATCCAAACTGACACCACAGGCTGATCACACAGCTTGGGCAAGGTGGTGTAATCACCCCTTGCTTAGATATAGTATACCTATATCTACCCTTATATATAGACACATATATGCCTTTAAGTCACTCCTATGGCAGGCCTTGACAATCCTGAAGGCAGAGTTCTTGGTTTTATGTGAGAGGGTGCTCTAGCATGAGCTGAGCCCTTCTGCAACTTTCCAAACCATGTCCTTATAGCCATACCATATACTCTTAAGTGCATTATAATCCTCGCGGTTAATGCTAACTTTGGTTTGGCTTTATCAAAACATGTTGTGGAAGGTGTCAAACACTTTGGAATACTACCCCCCACCACCAGTCCTGGTGGTGGAGATAGCATTCCACCCTTCTAGAGGGAGAAGACATGTAGGTACTGCTTTACCCGGTTAAAGTTAAACAGAGCCTCAGCATCACAAAATGGATGCTGCTGCCACAGACACGAGTCTGACCTCCTGCAGCTGGACGAAACTCTGGTAAGGTAGGCCTGGACAATAAGTTTCCTGTCGAGGGAGGTGCTAGCACCTCCCCAGACAGCCTGTAGTGTATTGGGAAGGGTGGGTTCAATGGAAAGATGCTTTTTCAGACACTGCCTGGGGCACACAAGGTGCTCCATGCATAGCCCGGTTCAAACCAGTTGCTGGGGCACTCCAGCCCCAGCTCTGGAGTGAAACTGGACAAAGGGAAAGGGGTGTAACCACCCCTTTCCCAGGTTCCACCCATAGGAGGGACCTAGCAGGTAATCCAGCCCCTTAGTTTAGTATAAAGATAGGAGCTGTGTCTAGAGACATTAGATTATCCTGGAAAGAAACTCTGAAACAAAACTCTTGGACCTTCGATGTTCCATATCGACTGGAAGACTGAAGACATCTCTCTTGTGGTCAAGGAGTGACCACCATGTGTAAACAGACACCACCAGTAACTTGCCGGTTCGCTTTGTCAACGTTCCCGCTGGAACACGAAGACTCAGCAACTCAGGAACTGGACTTCCAAACATCTCTGACTCCGATCCACATCCAGAGCAAAGCTGAGACCCGTGACGGACACGAGAGACGTGGGACCGGACACCCTGGACAACATGCTCTTTGCTAACCGTACAGCTTCGGAGGTAACCTCGAAATTGTGCATTGGGGTTTGAGAAGCCCCAGACCCAAGCAGCATTTGCACTGAAGCTCAGCCCTCCACTCTCCACGAGTGCCGCGTGGGGCCTGCGCCTGCATTTCAGCTTGACGCATCTTCCCGGTTGCTAGTCCATTGGCTATTAACCCCCACGAAGAATTTCTTTTGAAATTACACCACTTGCCTGGTTGCTCTGGGCTTGCTCCAGCTTCCCTGTGAAGGAGAAGCTCCCCAGACCTTGCTGGTCTGATCTGAAGCCAATCTTCCTATCCTGCGTGGATTGTGTTTGCCAAATCTTGTTGGGTCCAATCCGGATACCGACACCGCAGTCAACAAGATCCTTTGTGGGACAGCTCGAATCCAGTGCCTGGTTGTCGTCGACGCCTCCTGGTCCTCATGGCTTCAGAGACAAGCTTCACCTCTTCACCTGATTGCATCTCAACATCGCCTGGTTCCCTCATGGTTCCTTCCTTGTAACTGGCTTGTGACCTAGACTCCGTCCCATCTGCTTTCAGGTTCTTCTCGACTCCTATCCACCCTTGGATCCACCCTGACACTTTTCTCCTGGTCGCCTGCAGCATTTTCTTGCAGCTCTCCATTGGAAACAGCGACGAAACCCGACACGAAAGAACACTTATGCACCCGGCTTCCCTGGGTGGGGTAACTCGAGTACTCTGGTGCTCCCGTGGGAGTTAACTATCCAAGTGTCCTAGTTTAAAAGGGTTCTACCGTAGTCCATCCGGAAGTGTCCAAAATCTACTACTTTGTAACTTTTACGTTCCAATTCTATCTCTATGGTAACTCGCGCGTATGTTTAGACACTGCACACGCCCCCGTGGGCCTTCTACTTCCAATCCTTGGTTGTTCAGTGTAGACCCAGTGATTCCCTGGGCCCTAGGCCAATTCACTATTCCTGAAGTGGTTCTTATACCACTTACTTAGTATATGGTTCGTGAGGCCCCTAGGGTAGAATTGTATTTGTGCAACTTATAGTATGCTGAATGAGTAACTTGTAATGTATCTCGAACTCTGACCTGATAAAGAGTGCAAAGGGGTTGTGTTAGTAATAAATACATATATATATATGACATATACCTTGTGTGGTGTCCTTTCATTTGGTATTCAAGGGATTATAATTGGTAAAACAGCAGGCTTTACATGCTCTCTGGAGTTTTAGCCGAAGACTGCTTTGCCCATGCTACCACTAGGATAGCTGGACTATAAGGTTGACTTTACAACCATCACCATAAGGGTCGTTTGGACTGGTGCAGGGTGCCCACTAGAATAGAGGACATCATATACCAGGCCAACTTCTCACATATGGCTTCCTGTTATCAGCCATGGGTTCTGCACCTGTTTCCACCACAAACTGGAAGTAGGTTGAAAGCACAGCATATAGGAAAAGGGAGATACCTAATAGAAATAAATGCCAAGACTTTGGTAAAAAAATGTTTTAAAACAGCTCTGCTTGTTCTTGAAAACTGGGGAGATTTTAGCAAAGCATAACTTTTATTGAAGCCATTTTTTACGGAGCAAAAAGCACAGATACTTTCGTGCAACTTTTTTCCAGCACTTTTTCCCATTTTCCCAAAAACAAAAATATTAAGCTATAGTTTGGCTTTTTTCTTGATCTCCTCCAGGGAAATCCACAAACCTTGGGTGCCTTTGGAATTTCTACGATGTTGGAGAAAAAAGGACATACATTTGAGATGGATAACTTATGTGTAAAAAAAACTATGGAGCTGCAAGGGCAAAGTACCCAAAATAGAAATAAAGGGCTGATCACTTGGATGGAAAATAGTAATGAGGTAAGGTATGAAAATTATTTTTTTACTATATATTCGATTATCTAAACAAATTATTTTGTTCAATAGTTGATTTTTTAAGTAGATAATTAAGGGCTTGATTTAGATCTTGGCGGACGGGTTACTCTTTCAGATCGGTGACATTATTTTCTATAGGATTTATATTTAGGAGGATGGGATATCCATCACCGTTGTGACCGAGTAACCTGTCCGACAAGATCCAAATCAGGCCTTAAGTTTGTAAATGATGTATTTACTTGAAATTATATACTTGAGTTGTATTATGTTTTAGTTTTTTCATATAATAATTTATTTTATAGTTCTATTCTTTTTCTAAATATTGTGTATTGTTAATATGTTCTTACTATTATTTGTGGCGTTAGTAAATCTGAGTTTTCGATAGGATTTATATTTAGGAGGATGGGATATCCATCACCGTTGTGACCGAGTAACCTGTCCGACAAGATCCAAATCAGGCCTTAAGTTTGTAAATGATGTATTTACTTGAAATTATATACTTGAGTTGTATTATGTTTTAGTTTTTTCATATAATAATTTATTTTATAGTTCTATTCTTTTTCTAAATAATGTGTATTGTTAATATGTTCTTACTATTATTTGTGGCGTTAGTAAATCTGAGTTTTCGATAACCAAGAACTTTCCCATCTGTAGCACAGGTTGCAGTGGAAATACTATGTATGACCCCTACAAATTCCAACACTTTCTCTACTGTTGCTTATGTTGGAGTTGTAATTGTAAATCTGACCCCTCCAAGGTCCAACACTTTTGCTACCATTGTTTGCGTTGTTATGTGAATAGTAGCTCTGACCATTCCAAAGTCCAACACTTTCCCTATGGTCGCTTACGCTATAGCTGGAACAGTACTTCAGTACTTTCTTTATTGTTTGGCCAAGTTAAAGCTGATTGGGGTAACTCTCAATCTACGAGTTTTTAATCAGTTAAGGGTTCTGCCAAATTAACTTTGTTTTTGGTAACCCTTAGGCAGTTTGCACTTATGTTGCACGCACTACATCACCCTCCAAGAGGACCCACCCCACACACCCGCATGCACCTGACAGCTTTTCTCTAAAAATATCTCCACCAAAATGACCCTTCAGGGGACCCGTATTTCATTGCAGCGCCTGCCCGATGATGAGGCATTACATCCTTCGGGGTGTGTGAGGGCAACAAGAGCCAAGACTTGTTTTTCCCTCTCACAAGTGGGTCCTAATACCTAGGAGAACCTACACCTCCCTCTTTGTTTCCCCTTCTTTTCTCTTTGGTCTCTTTCCTCTTCCTCATCACATTGAGCGGGTGACATGTTGCATCCCTCTACCGAACAGTGTCCCCCCTTTGATTAGACGTTCCACATTAGGAGCACGGGCACTGGACCACAACTGGCTCCTGGTCCCCCCCTGTTTGTATTGATGCAACCACTGGTACTGCAACATCCTTCCATTGAAAATAAATGAGTAGGGACTTACAACAAAAACTCCTTAGGAAAAAATGTTACATTAAATTACATGATTTAATATAGTTAACAACTATTATTTAAGGTTAAAAAATAAAAAAAGAATAAACATGTATTATTTAATCATAAAATATATATGTATGTATATATATATATATATATATAATTAGATATAAATATATATATATATATGTTTTAACATTCACACCTTTTTAGAACATTCATAAAAATGTTTAAATTACATTTAATATAGTTCATATATCAAATTCCCGTTCAATAACAATTAAGGCATAATATTATTTTTATTTTATGTGTGGTTTAATTTCTAATTTAAACTTCAGAATATTTTTTATTTTATTTAATTTTGTTAAATTAAACATTTGATACAAAATTAATTAACAGAGCTATAGCAATTTTAATTTTGTTCACCATATAAAATAAACATATAAAATAATTTTACATATACATGCATTTTTTTACATAAAAATATTCTTACTTTTTTTTAGTTAATAAATAATTTGACTTTTCCCTACACTTAACCATCGGAAGACTCCACATTCATGGCAGAGATCTCCATATGGAAAAGTATAGATGAAAGTAAAAAAGTTTATTCAACTCAAAAAATAGTAAGAATATTTTAAAATTAAATTATAATATAAATCAATTTTTATATGCTTATTTTAAATGTAGAAAAAAGAAAAATGTAACAGAACCATTAACTATCTATATATATATATAAACAAATGTCTGTCTGTCTGTCTGTTTGTCCTTTATGCATTACCACACCATTCATCCTATCGCCATGAAACTCTGGGAAGTTGTTGAGTACACTCCTGCGAAGGTATCTGGCAAAAAAATAAATAAATAAAATTAAATAAAAAAAAATGTTAAAAGTTGTTGAGTACACTCCCGCAAAGGTTTCTGGCAACAAAAAAAATGTTTAATATCGTCCCCCCGGCCTCCCAGGGTCATCATAATCTTTCCAATACTGAACATTTACAGTTTCTGGTGCGACTCGCTTTTGCAATCACCATCAACAAAGCACAAGGATAATCTCTGCAAGTGTGTGGACTAGATTTGGAAAATCAGTTCTTCTCACATGGACATCTGTATGTGGCCAGCTCACGCGTCGGAAAACCTTCTGATTTATTCGTGTACGCACCAGACAGAAAACCAAAAAATACCGTGTATCCACAAGGACTCAAATAAATAAACAGAATTAAAACAACACTTTAAAATGTTTTCCATATTAAAATGAGTAAGTTTCAATAAAAATGACACAATGTAAATTGAATGTTATCATTACTAGTTTCTTTAAATTTCCTTTCTTCTGAGATAGCAGCAACATGCGAAGGGTAAGCTAGTTTTTAATAAATCTTTAATTAATTTAAATATATTAAATTTAATAAAAACAAAATAAAACTATTTCTGAAGTTGAAAAATAAATTCCCACCTAAATTAATATTTTTATTATGCATTATTAATTATTATTAGTGGAGTACTGACCTAATTAAAATACATTTAAAAGTGTTAAAAAAGAGTTTCTAATTAAATAATAAATATGTGCTATTGTTAGATTAAAAAAAAACAATTAGAATTTTTTTAAACCATTTTAATTATGTAATTTAATTGAAAGTTATTTCCTTTGGTTTTTTATTTATGTTTCTATCTCTATCATTTTCTATGGTGGGATGCTGCAGTTTCAGTGGCTAACCATGCTTGGTGCTAGAGTTACTGTTGTTTCTGTTTTGGCAGTAGGAACATACACTCAAATGTGGCTCTACCTCCATTTTTTAGGGGGTGTAAACTTGTAACTGTAGACTTTTGAGTAACTTTACACTCAGATTTTGGGAATAGCCAAAACTAGTAATGTTACTCAAAAGTGTAAGAGTAAATAACTTGTGTTAAGCACTGACAAGTGTAATTTACCTTTGTGAACAGCCCCTTAAGTGATTGTGAACCTGGTGCCACAGTTCCAAAGTCAGTAGCTCTGGCCATTAGGCCACATCTCCTATGATCTTTATAATGTGTCTGTGTGTTGAAAAGAGGTTTCTACTACCCATTTTAAAGGTACTCAATTTAGTGACCTTGGAGGATGAAAGACTGACTGTACAGCATTCGCTATTAAGAATACCTTCCCTTCCCATACATTTGATCTAGGCCATTTTAAAGACAGCGAGGGCATAGGCTTTTCGATTCAAATTAATGCCTCCACCTCCTTCTCGGGAGGACTTATATATCGCCCCCCTGGCAATGCCACTCCCTTTCTGGACTCCTTAGATGATGTCCTCGGAGCGCTTATGCTACATTATCCTAACTTCACTGTATTAGGGGATATTAACATACATTTGGAATCCTGTGTTGACCCCCATACTATTTCTTTTCAACAGTCCTTAAATATTTTTGGTCTATCCCAACTTGTCACTGCTCCTACGCACCATGCGGGCCACACTCTGGATGGCATCTGTTCTAATCTCATGACATTGACCACGTCTTCTCCGATCCCTCAAATCTGGACGGATCATTGTTTTATTCCATTTGATATTGAGATACTAGCCTCCGCCTTACCCAGTATGAATCGCTCCCACCCGTCCTTTACAGTTAACTGGAGGAAGGTGACGGAACGTATCAAACTGGATTCTCAAATCTCGGCTAAGGCCCCAAAACCAACTGGCGACGCAGTAGTTGACTCTCGCAACTTCCACGCCTGGATGGATCAAATTGTTTCAGATCATTCCGACCCTAAAGGCCATCAGGCGAAATGTCATAATAGAAAGCCAAACGCACCCTGGTTTACCCAGACTCTAACTGATAGCCATCTTCTCTGCCCTAAATTAGAAAGAAAGTGGAGAAAAACCTATGATGAGACTGCAAGAGCACTGTACGTCCAACAAAGGAAGCTATATCTTTCCAACATAAATGCGGCAAAAAAGGAATACTTCACTAAGGCCATAAATGAAGCCCACCAAAAAACAAAAAACTGTCTTCACAATAGTCAAGTCTTTCACCCACCCCAAAGCTCTCATGCCCGAAATTCCACCGTCTGAAATTCTGTGCAAAATATAGCAGATTTCTTTGTGGATAAAATCGTTAAAATCCAGAAAGACTTTCCTCCTCCTTTGACCAACTCTCATGAGGTAATGGATAACTATCCCCCGCTTTGCAGTTTTAAACCTGTTTCCCTCCAACAAACAGGCAAGGCAATTTTGGCATGTAAATCAGGAGCTCCCACTGATTCCTGCCCTCCTGGCATTCTCCATCACCTAATCGAGGTAATCAATCCTTGTATCAATTCAATCATCAATGAATCCCTCGAGCACGGGATAGTGCCCAACGATTGGAAGAAGGCTATTGTGAAGCCCCTGATGAAGAAGCAGAACAAATCTCCTACTGATCTCACGAACATACGCCCCATTTCATTACTGCCTGTCCTTAGTAAGATCACGGAACAGTTAGTATATGAACAGCTAAAAATATTTGTAGAGACCCATAACATCCTGCATCCTCAACAGTCAGGGTTCCGCTCCGGTCATTCCACCGAAACAGCCTTGATAGAACTATCTGATTCCATCAAGTTCTTGCAGGATGAAGGAAGGCAAGCCGTCCTCATCCTGCTCGATTTAACAGCAGCGTTCGACACTATCTCTCATACTATTCTGATTAATAGAATGCAAGAGATTGGCGTGACAGATACAGTCTTGGCATGGGTAAAATCTTTCCTGTCTAACAGGTCCCAGACTGTGTCTCTGGGTCCCTATCTATCCAGCGAAAAACCTATTACATCAGGAGTTCCCCAGGGGTCCATATTAAGCCCCCTTTTCTTTAACATCTATATGGCCCCCCTCCTCGCTGTGATAGAATCTCATGGGATCCTCCTCACGTCATATGCTGACGACACACAACTTGTCGTCACCATTGATAAAAAGTGCACGGACGCAGACTTGCGTTTCCGGACTTGTCTTTCCGATGTATTTCAGTGGTTGAATAAAAACCACTTGAGGTGTAACAGCGCAAAGACTGAAATCATACCGCTGGGTAAAAACCTATCTTTCTGTCCGAAGGACTGGTGGCCCATAGGATCAGAGGCCCCACCCAGTGCAGTATCTTCCGCACGGAACCTGGGCGTGCAATTCGATTCTTCCCTTTCCTTTGACGATCACGTCAGGATCACTGCTGGTCGCTGCTTCGGACTTATTAAATCCTTAAAGAAATTCTTTGACTTCCTCCCCATTGCAGCTAGAAAATCAGTCGCGGTAGCTTTAATACTCTCCCGACTTGATTACAGCAATGGGTTAATGGCTGGAGTGAAAAAGTCCACCCTGAGGAAGCTTCAGAGTATACAACATGCAGCTGCCAGATTGGTCTTGAAACTCCCCAGAAGGTCATCGGCCTCAGCTGCACTAAATTCCCTTCATTGGTTGCCACTCCATAAAAGAATTCTTTTTAAAGTCTTACTTACCGTCTTCAAATCCATGAAAAGCACAGGGCCTCATTACCTAGCAAATTGCTTCACTTGCTACAACCCCACACGATGTTTGAGATCCTCTGGGACAAATCTCATAAGGATCCCTAGGTTCAAGTGCAAAACTAGGGGTGGGAAAACCTTCACCGTTCTGGCAGCAAGGGCATGGAACAACTTACCCGTCAACCTTAGACTAATTGAAAAGGAGAGTATCTTCAGAAAACTCCTCAAGACATGGGTGTATCAACAACCTGACACCTCTGTACTGGCAGCCATTTAGACCCAGATCCTCACCACGTATCATCCATCACCTATCTACTTCATGCATGCACAGCGCCAAGATGCTCCTTCCGGAGCGAAAGTTCGCGCTTTATAAAAACTCATAAATATCAAAAATACTCTGCTGGATTCAAATTTGTCAGTTTATTAAGGTTTCATTGGCAAGTGCACAGCTATCCAGCCAGAATTCAAAATTTGCGAACATTCGTGACAAGAATTTTCAGTTCTATTAAGGAGATGGAGGCGAGGATTATGCTTTCCCATTTCTTTATTAGAAATGCTCAGCAGCCAATTAGAAACAGTATGTAAAAACAAAAAACTACAATACCCATGTACACCAGGGTATCACATGACAGATCATAGAGTCACTAGTATAAAAGAACCCATAGAGAATACTAAATCCTCTTTCTTTGGCGACTAAACAGTTCAAAACGAAAAACGGCAGTCCAATATGAAGAACAGCAAGGAAGAAACCAGCGGCATCAGAAATCACTGAAGATGAAGAAAAGGATGTTTGCAGCAGTAGACAACTGGGAAGCGAAGAGAACTGGCAGACAGGACGAACCAGGCTGGACACGAACCTCTATTTAGGATCAGAACGTGAAAAGAGATATAGAGCCATAATACACAGCTAGGTACACAGAAGACCAATAAATAGGGGGGAAATAAAACAAGGAATAGTAACAAAATATCATATGCAATCAGCAATAAGCAATATCAAGATAACACATGTAAAATGCAGAACAAATGTGTGGGATAATCCTCGCCTCCTTGTCCTTCATAGAATTGAAAATTCTTGTCACGAATGTTCGCAAATTTTGAATTCTATGGCAGGACAGGAGGCTCCGATTATGCTTGTTCAAAGCTGATCCACCACAAAAGAAGCAATATGAGCAATTGGTTTATAATAAAATGTTTTAAACACAGAGTCAGACGACCAATCAGCGGCCTTCTCGATGTCAACCAAAGTCACCCCCATCGTAAAAGCTTTAGAAGCCATGACCCCTCTTGCGGAATGTGCACCAAAGATAGAGACATCAATACCAGCCTCAAACATGAGCCACCTGACCCAACAGCCCAGTGTAACTGGGGCGACAGGATGAAAAGGCTTTTGTAAAGCAATCAACAATTGACCCTGCATATCCTGACGAAAAGGCGCAGTACTCACCTCATAATCCTTAACACATCGAACAACACAAAGTTTGGGATTATTGCGAAAAGATGGATAAGAAATTGAAGACGTATTACATTTAGTGCGTCTGGAAATAGCAAAAGTAATACCTTCAGGCGTGAAACTGCGACCTGCCAGGTCCAGTGCTCGAACATCAGACAAGCGCTTGCATGAAACAAGACATAACAGCATAGTAAGTTTCACAGAAATTTGCTTGCGGGATAACAAAGAATTGGAAGGCCAGGCCTCCAAGAATCGCAAAACAATGGAACATCCCTCAGGGCCACATACTTCGGACAATGAGGTTTCGCCATGCAAATACCCTTAAGCAACTTAGCGATCAATGGATGTTCACCCGCAGGTTTACCATCAATGTGGATATGCCCCACCGAAATGGCTGAACGGAAATTATTAACCGTTCGATAAGCAAGGCCGGACGAGGTGATGGAAGCCAGAAAATTAACAATCAGAGCGGCATCCACTGAAGCAGGATACACCTCCCGTTGAGCACACCAATCACACCATCGTTTCCAAGACCCTGCATAACGTTTGTGTGTGTTGGGTGACCAAGCCTCGCTGATAAATCTGTAAGCATCTCGCGAAAGACCTGGGATGTGCCAGCGTTCCCCGAAATTTACAACACAACTAGTAGAAGGTGGCCTGACTCGATCAGAGGATCCGGATTGCCGAGAGGGTCCAGCAAGAGATTCCACCGCTGGGGAAGAAGGAGCGTCACTGCACAACTCATTTCCAGGAGAACTGAGAACCAAGCTTGAGCCCTCCACAAAGGAGTGATCAGAATCAGTTCCGACTTATAATGCTTTCTGCGTGCCAGGACTCTGGGAATCATCGGAAACGGAGGAAAGGCATAACACAGGAGCGATGGCCAAGTCTGCAGAAATGCATCCGTGGCCAAGGCTTCTGGATCCGGCCTCCAGCTGAAAAACAGGGGAAACTGAGTGTTGAGGTGAGAGGCAAACAGGTCGATCCGACACTGACCCCAAGTACGGGAGAGAGAGCGAAACATGTGAGGGTGAAACCTCCAATCGCTGAAGTCCCGAAGATGACGCGAGTGCCAGTCCGCAATCAGATTGTGGCGACCGGGAAGATATTCGGCAATAACTGTGATCTTCCGTTGCAGACAAAAGTGCCAGAAATCCTTGTTGATTTCCACCAAGATCCTGGATTTCTTCCCGCCAAACTTGTTGACATACCGAACCGCTGAAACATTGTCCTGCGGAGAAGTATGCAACAATTGGTCTGGCGGGAAGACAAACAGCGGATTGCAAAAGACCCCGCTAGGAGCTCCAGGCAATTTATATGGAGACACAACTCCTCCTGAGACCACCGACCTCCCATCGACCACAACGAGCACCCCAGCCCCACAGGCTGGCACCAAATTCTATCACCACCTCTGGGGAGGCCCTGAAAAGGGCTAGTCAATTCCATGCTTCCATGTGTTCCAACCACCATATCATCTCCCACCTCGCTTCCTCTGACAGAGGTACCAGATCGGAATAGCGAAGGCCTTTCTGAAGATGACGGATCTTCAAACGTTGAAGCGCCCGGTAATGAAGGGGACCCGGGAAAATAGCTTGAATCGAGGAAGCTAAAAGACCGACAATCCGTGCTATAGACCTCAACGACACAGTCTGTTTTGATAAGAGCACATTCAACTCTCTCTTGATGGAATGAATCTTCTGGTTGGGCAAGAGGAGCTGACAAGAGAGGGAATCGATCCGGAAGCCCAGCAAGTCTATCACTCGAGAAGGAAGGAAGACTGACTTTTGAGGATCCACCAGAAAACCCAGAGACTGTAAGAGTGCGATGGACCACTCCAAATGTGTCAGCAACTTCTGAGGACAATCTGCCATGAGCAGAATGTCGTCTAGATAAATAATTAGACTAACACCCCGGGCACGCAATGATTCTACAACAGGCTTCAGAAGCTTCGTGAAGCACCAAGGTGCAGACGAGAAGCCGAATGGGAGAACTTTGTATTTAAACCAATTCCCCTGCCATTGCAACTGCAGGAACCGGCGATGTGGACCATAAACTGGAATTGATAGATACGCGTCCTTTAGATCGAGACGGACCATCCAGTCCCCTTCTTGAAGAAGATCCCGCAAAAGATGGATGCCCTCCATCTTCAAGTGGCGATAAACTACTCCTCCATTGAAATCTTTGAGGTTGAGCACTAAACGGGATCCGCCCCCTTTTTCTAGACCAGAAAAACCGTGCTTGCAAAACCGTGAGGATGACGATCGGTCTGAATGATGGCCCCCTTTTGTAGAAGAGAGGCAATCTGCCATGAAATTAACTCTTGTTCTGGAAGGGAAAAAACTAGAGGGAGTGGAGGGTAGGACGGAAGAGGGGAATGATAGAATTCTATCTCGTAACCCTGAGCTGTTTCCAACACCCATGCATCGTTGGAGATCAAGCGACAATTTTCGAGAAAAGACTGAATTCTGCCCCCAATGCCACTTCCAACGCTGGGATCAACCTCACCTGAAGTATTGGAATCTTGATGTCCTCCTTGGGCCACGCCGTAGCGTCCTTTCTTATAATTTCCTCTTCCTTTACGGGAGGGATAGAAATTGGCCCTGTTGTGATAGCCGAGACGTGACCTCCGCCACGATGGGACTAAAAACCACGGTTGGAATTTTGATTGAAACTACGGCCGGACGATCGCCCCCTGTATCGACGGGCCCTAGTGAAAACCGATGCCTGAGCCTTATCCAGGCCACTAAAAGTAGCAATGAACTTTGTTAATTTTTTGAGGAAAAACTGGCCAAACAATAAGCCCTGTGCCAATGGACCGGATTCTGAAGAGGCCAATTCTGCCAGCTTGGGATCCAGTTTTAGCAAAATTGAGCGACGACGCTCGCAGGACATAGAGCAATTGGCATTCCCCAATTGACAAATCGCCCTCTGCGATCATTCAATTAAATCATCAGGATCCACAGCAGAGGAAGATTCTTTGGCACGAAAGCCCAGGTCCAAAATCTTTGTAAGGGAACCTAAAAGATCCAGCAACTTATCTTTGCAGGAACGCCAAGCCCTGTCAATGCCCTTTTTGGGATCTTTTGCATATTTCTTGAGATAAGTCACCATTGTAGGATCAACTTCAGGCGTGTCAGCTAACTTATCAGACAAGTCAGGGCGGGGACACTCTGAACAGAGGCATGCCCTGACATCCTTCTCAAATGGCTGCCGAATATGAGCTTGATTTACAAATCATGCACTGGGACAGGAACAGACTAATTTGCATACAGCCAGGTTCTGAAACTGGGATGGTGCAGTGAGCTAAAAAACGGTGTTGGATCTAGCCCTGATCTCTTGACGGGGTGAGAGCTTTCTGCTAAATTCAGAGACTCTGTCCCTCACCACCCCTTTTTGTAAATATTTTTGTCCACCCTAAGCGTGGAAGGGTATTCTCAGATGTGAGACCCTTGCTCATTGCACCATCAGGATTCAAGCAAACCGGGCCGAAGACGGCTGTAATGCCAGAAACCGGTCCCCGGGAGCTTGTTTCCTTCCCAGTGTAAGAATTGGCTTTTGTAGTTTGGTTTGCCCTGTTCCCATCATGCACTGGGACAGGAACAGACTAATTTGCATACAGCCAGGTTCTGAAACTGGGATGGTGCAGTGAGCTAAAAAACGGTGTTGGATCTAGCCCTGATCTCTTGACGGGGTGAGAGCTTTCTGCTAAATTCAGAGACTCTGTCCCTCACCACCCCTTTTTGTAAATATTTTTGTCCACCCTAAGCGTGGAAGGGTATTCTCAGATGTGAGACCCTTGCTCATTGCACCATCAGGATTCAAGCAAACCGGGCCGAAGACGGCTGTAATGCCAGAAACCGGTCCCCGGGAGCTTGTTTCCTTCCCAGTGTAAGAATTGGCTTTTGTAGTTTGGTTTGCCCTGTTCCCATCATGCACTGGGACAGGAACAGACTAATTTGCATACAGCCAGGTTCTGAAACTGGGATGGTGCAGTGAGCTAAAAAACGGTGTTGGATCTAGCCCTGATCTCTTGACGGGGTGAGAGCTTTCTGCTAAATTCAGAGACTCTGTCCCTCACCACCCCTTTTTGTAAATATTTTTGTCCACCCTAAGCGTGGAAGGGTATTCTCAGATGTGAGACCCTTGCTCATTGCACCATCAGGATTCAAGCAAACCGGGCCGAAGACGGCTGTAATGCCAGAAACCGGTCCCCGGGAGCTTGTTTCCTTCCCAGTGTAAGAATTGGCTTTTGTAGTTTGGTTTGCCCTGTTCCCATCATGCACTGGGACAGGAACAGACTAATTTGCATACAGCCAGGTTCTGAAACTGGGATGGTGCAGTGAGCTAAAAAACGGTGTTGGATCTAGCCCTGATCTCTTGACGGGGTGAGAGCTTTCTGCTAAATTCAGAGACTCTGTCCCTCACCACCCCTTTTTGTAAATATTTTTGTCCACCCTAAGCGTGGAAGGGTATTCTCAGATGTGAGACCCTTGCTCATTGCACCATCAGGATTCAAGCAAACCGGGCCGAAGACGGCTGTAATGCCAGAAACCGGTCCCCGGGAGCTTGTTTCCTTCCCAGTGTAAGAATTGGCTTTTGTAGTTTGGTTTGCCCTGTTCCCATCATGCACTGGGACAGGAACAGACTAATTTGCATACAGCCAGGTTCTGAAACTGGGATGGTGCAGTGAGCTAAAAAACGGTGTTGGATCTAGCCCTGATCTCTTGACGGGGTGAGAGCTTTCTGCTAAATTCAGAGACTCTGTCCCTCACCACCCCTTTTTGTAAATATTTTTGTCCACCCTAAGCGTGGAAGGGTATTCTCAGATGTGAGACCCTTGCTCATTGCACCATCAGGATTCAAGCAAACCGGGCCGAAGACGGCTGTAATGCCAGAAACCGGTCCCCGGGAGCTTGTTTCCTTCCCAGTGTAAGAATTGGCTTTTGTAGTTTGGTTTGCCCTGTTCCCATCATGCACTGGGACAGGAACAGACTAATTTGCATACAGCCAGGTTCTGAAACTGGGATGGTGCAGTGAGCTAAAAAACGGTGTTGGATCTAGCCCTGATCTCTTGACGGGGTGAGAGCTTTCTGCTAAATTCAGAGACTCTGTCCCTCACCACCCCTTTTTGTAAATATTTTTGTCCACCCTAAGCGTGGAAGGGTATTCTCAGATGTGAGACCCTTGCTCATTGCACCATCAGGATTCAAGCAAACCGGGCCGAAGACGGCTGTAATGCCAGAAACCGGTCCCCGGGAGCTTGTTTCCTTCCCAGTGTAAGAATTGGCTTTTGTAGTTTGGTTTGCCCTGTTCCCATCATGCACTGGGACAGGAACAGACTAATTTGCATACAGCCAGGTTCTGAAACTGGGATGGTGCAGTGAGCTAAAAAACGGTGTTGGATCTAGCCCTGATCTCTTGACGGGGTGAGAGCTTTCTGCTAAATTCAGAGACTCTGTCCCTCACCACCCCTTTTTGTAAATATTTTTGTCCACCCTAAGCGTGGAAGGGTATTCTCAGATGTGAGACCCTTGCTCATTGCACCATCAGGATTCAAGCAAACCGGGCCGAAGACGGCTGTAATGCCAGAAACCGGTCCCCGGGAGCTTGTTTCCTTCCCAGTGTAAGAATTGGCTTTTGTAGTTTGGTTTGCCCTGTTCCCATCATGCACTGGGACAGGAACAGACTAATTTGCATACAGCCAGGTTCTGAAACTGGGATGGTGCAGTGAGCTAAAAAACGGTGTTGGATCTAGCCCTGATCTCTTGACGGGGTGAGAGCTTTCTGCTAAATTCAGAGACTCTGTCCCTCACCACCCCTTTTTGTAAATATTTTTGTCCACCCTAAGCGTGGAAGGGTATTCTCAGATGTGAGACCCTTGCTCATTGCACCATCAGGATTCAAGCAAACCGGGCCGAAGACGGCTGTAATGCCAGAAACCGGTCCCCGGGAGCTTGTTTCCTTCCCAGTGTAAGAATTGGCTTTTGTAGTTTGGTTTGCCCTGTTCCCATCATGCACTGGGACAGGAACAGACTAATTTGCATACAGCCAGGTTCTGAAACTGGGATGGTGCAGTGAGCTAAAAAACGGTGTTGGATCTAGCCCTGATCTCTTGACGGGGTGAGAGCTTTCTGCTAAATTCAGAGACTCTGTCCCTCACCACCCCTTTTTGTAAATATTTTTGTCCACCCTAAGCGTGGAAGGGTATTCTCAGATGTGAGACCCTTGCTCATTGCACCATCAGGATTCAAGCAAACCGGGCCGAAGACGGCTGTAATGCCAGAAACCGGTCCCCGGGAGCTTGTTTCCTTCCCAGTGTAAGAATTGGCTTTTGTAGTTTGGTTTGCCCTGTTCCCATCATGCACTGGGACAGGAACAGACTAATTTGCATACAGCCAGGTTCTGAAACTGGGATGGTGCAGTGAGCTAAAAAACGGTGTTGGATCTAGCCCTGATCTCTTGACGGGGTGAGAGCTTTCTGCTAAATTCAGAGACTCTGTCCCTCACCACCCCTTTTTGTAAATATTTTTGTCCACCCTAAGCGTGGAAGGGTATTCTCAGATGTGAGACCCTTGCTCATTGCACCATCAGGATTCAAGCAAACCGGGCCGAAGACGGCTGTAATGCCAGAAACCGGTCCCCGGGAGCTTGTTTCCTTCCCAGTGTAAGAATTGGCTTTTGTAGTTTGGTTTGCCCTGTTCCCATCATGCACTGGGACAGGAACAGACTAATTTGCATACAGCCAGGTTCTGAAACTGGGATGGTGCAGTGAGCTAAAAAACGGTGTTGGATCTAGCCCTGATCTCTTGACGGGGTGAGAGCTTTCTGCTAAATTCAGAGACTCTGTCCCTCACCACCCCTTTTTGTAAATATTTTTGTCCACCCTAAGCGTGGAAGGGTATTCTCAGATGTGAGACCCTTGCTCATTGCACCATCAGGATTCAAGCAAACCGGGCCGAAGACGGCTGTAATGCCAGAAACCGGTCCCCGGGAGCTTGTTTCCTTCCCAGTGTAAGAATTGGCTTTTGTAGTTTGGTTTGCCCTGTTCCCATCATGCACTGGGACAGGAACAGACTAATTTGCATACAGCCAGGTTCTGAAACTGGGATGGTGCAGTGAGCTAAAAAACGGTGTTGGATCTAGCCCTGATCTCTTGACGGGGTGAGAGCTTTCTGCTAAATTCAGAGACTCTGTCCCTCACCACCCCTTTTTGTAAATATTTTTGTCCACCCTAAGCGTGGAAGGGTATTCTCAGATGTGAGACCCTTGCTCATTGCACCATCAGGATTCAAGCAAACCGGGCCGAAGACGGCTGTAATGCCAGAAACCGGTCCCCGGGAGCTTGTTTCCTTCCCAGTGTAAGAATTGGCTTTTGTAGTTTGGTTTGCCCTGTTCCCATCATGCACTGGGACAGGAACAGACTAATTTGCATACAGCCAGGTTCTGAAACTGGGATGGTGCAGTGAGCTAAAAAACGGTGTTGGATCTAGCCCTGATCTCTTGACGGGGTGAGAGCTTTCTGCTAAATTCAGAGACTCTGTCCCTCACCACCCCTTTTTGTAAATATTTTTGTCCACCCTAAGCGTGGAAGGGTATTCTCAGATGTGAGACCCTTGCTCATTGCACCATCAGGATTCAAGCAAACCGGGCCGAAGACGGCTGTAATGCCAGAAACCGGTCCCCGGGAGCTTGTTTCCTTCCCAGTGTAAGAATTGGCTTTTGTAGTTTGGTTTGCCCTGTTCCCATCATGCACTGGGACAGGAACAGACTAATTTGCATACAGCCAGGTTCTGAAACTGGGATGGTGCAGTGAGCTAAAAAACGGTGTTGGATCTAGCCCTGATCTCTTGACGGGGTGAGAGCTTTCTGCTAAATTCAGAGACTCTGTCCCTCACCACCCCTTTTTGTAAATATTTTTGTCCACCCTAAGCGTGGAAGGGTATTCTCAGATGTGAGACCCTTGCTCATTGCACCATCAGGATTCAAGCAAACCGGGCCGAAGACGGCTGTAATGCCAGAAACCGGTCCCCGGGAGCTTGTTTCCTTCCCAGTGTAAGAATTGGCTTTTGTAGTTTGGTTTGCCCTGTTCCCATCATGCACTGGGACAGGAACAGACTAATTTGCATACAGCCAGGTTCTGAAACTGGGATGGTGCAGTGAGCTAAAAAACGGTGTTGGATCTAGCCCTGATCTCTTGACGGGGTGAGAGCTTTCTGCTAAATTCAGAGACTCTGTCCCTCACCACCCCTTTTTGTGAATATGAGCTTGGACATATTCGGCGACAGCTGGGGACGGAAGCCAAGAGGAAGAATTTGGATGAATAATGTCCGAAGGTTCGAACGTGAGGAGTTGAGGATGCGAAGGCGCATCCACGAAATGCTCTTTACGTTTTTTCTTTGATGGAGGAGGTTCATCGTGGTCTAAAGAGGAAGTGGAAGAAGTCTCATCAGTGTCGGTTTGCTGAAACTGCGACGCAGAGGCCTCTTTGGAGGAGTTACCAGCAGACTGTTCACTAGCAAAAGCTTTAGCTAACTTTTGAAAATCGGAAGTATGGGGATTACTCGGAGACTTAGAGGAGGAGGATCGGCCAGTAGAAGATGGTAGCCACCCTGTTACTGTGCATAATTCGAAAGATGTTGCTTCAAAGGGGCAATCGCGCGAACAAGCGCTTATTCACAGAATGTTGGACTCCCTCGTCCAAAGCCTCAACTAAATCCTGTTCCATGGAGCCAGGGGCGTCCTCGTCATCATAATACTCATCCTCTTCATAGTAGTCGCCCATTATTACACCAAGCTTAACCACCAAATGCCCACAGAGGAGAGAAAAATGAAATATGCTAAAGGCGCAATGCAGGGGGAGTGACTGAACCCCAAAGCAAGCCAGCAGAGGACAGGCAAAACCTGCACAAGAATAATGACATTAACAGTGGAGGTAGGGCTTGCTTAAAAGTGAGCCACTCTAGGCAGTGACTATGAATATTATACTGCCCAATGCTATATGTATGCAAATGGGCGTAAATGGGGCCAAAAAAGGACAGGCAGTGGGCAATAGATGTCAAAGACGCTTCTCTTCATGTCAAACTCCGAGTAACCACGGAGAAAAACAAACAAAATGGCTGCCGCGCATTCGCAGAATCGTCCGCCCGTCACAAAGCCAAGAGGAGCACTCGCGCTCCGCGCGCGAGTCCCCTAGCCCCAGTCTCCCGCTCCACACACTGAAAGGAGGCGTGGGCGCAAAGCGCCCGGACCGGGGAGGTGTGCACACGCTCCCTGCAACGCGGAACAATCCGAAATAAAAGCGTGAGCTGTAGAAACACAAGACGGTGAACAAACAGCAAAGCAGCAATTAAAGCGCCGTACAGGGCAGCGAACACAGCGGCAAAGCGCGTACAACGCGCGAGCAGAAACGCCAGCAGAAACAAACTCAAAATGCACAATAGGGTAATCAAACAGCAAATAAAGCAGTAACAATGAAAATGCACTTCACTGGCTGTGGAGCAGCAAAGAAAGAGGATTTGGTATTCTCTATGGGTTCTTTTATACTGGTGACTCTATGATCTGTCATGTGATACCCTGGTGTTCATGGGTATTGTAGTTTTTTGTTTTTACATACTTTCTCCAATTGGCTGCTGAGCATTTCTAATAAAGAAATGAGAAAGCCTAATCGGAGCCTCCTGTCCTGCCATAGAATTGTCTAAATGGTTATAATGTACCGAAAAACACAAAGCTTCATGTACCCGCTTTAAATAATACTTTAACCAAGGGAGTTCTTCAGGCCACCGGTTTTATTTCTCTGCCGCAAACGTCACATTTCCACAATGAAAAGATGCACTTACATTTGGTGTGCTTCAAATGAGCACAAATGAACTTCAAAAGAGAACTTACAAGCAACATTTTCTCGTGCAAAATCCCACCATCGCAAAGTTTTTTTTGGAAAACATATTGCTTGAAACAATACATCTGTTCCCTCTCAGCACCTTCCATGAGATCAGTTTCAGGGAGGCATAGAAAGACGCGTAGGCACCAACATATGGGACGCATCAGTATTTCTCAAGCTTCCCTTTCACTTCCGAAAGGCATGAACAGCTTATTAGTGCACTGGACTGACCATTTATTCCACCACGCCTTTCCCTGGAGGGCTGGAGCCTTTGGGGGCTGACTTTTGAAGGCAAAGGGGCGCTGCTGGTGCCCCTACTGCCTTCTCCAATTCCCCGGGATAATTATAGCAGGCAGGCACGGTGCGTTTAGGGCAGAGGGAGAAAGGCAAAAAAGAGAGAGAGAGAAAGATATAAGAGCAGGAAGTGGGTGGGGCTACTTTCAACATTTTTGCCAGGGCTATTTTTGGTTCCTGACGCGGACCTGCACAGACTGTTTTGTTCACTGCTGTACCCGTGAATTGTTGTGTATTGTACACTGCATTTCTAAACATCAAGTGCATTGGCACAGTGTTTTTTCTAGCCGTGGAGGGTAACCTTGGAGATCTGTGTCTACTCTTTTCTCATAATGAAGTCTTGTGCAGACAGCATTCCTGGCTGTGCTCCACCACAGCAAGTAAAAGCTCTTCCCAGCATCCTTAAAATGTCAAGCGTAATGGGGCACAGAGAGCCTACTCCTCTGGAAAACAAGGACATGTGAGGACAACAAGCTACAGCTCATGGCTTCTGTCCATTTGATGCATTCCAGCCACCTAAGTTCCCACATTTTTTTTTGTCTGGCCAAACACCGCGTCTGTCGCTGTACCTTATGCGATCAGCTGAAAACGAATGCTAAGAAGTAATACTGAGAGAGTGATTTGTCTCTACCCATATGCTTGGTTTTCTCGAGTTCTTGACTGGTCGGAAGTTGTGTGTGTCCACTGAAAACTAGTACTTGTATTGCAATGTTTGTCTTGTTGAGTACTTATGCTTAACACAGGACGACTCGGTTATGATGACAATTGAATGATCAAGGTTATAGACACAATACGTGTATTATGAAAATATAATGAAAAACACAGTCGGAAGTATTTATTGTAAAAAAGCAGATGTTAAAGCCAATAGTCGTTCAACAGTGGATTGTTATCAACTGTGTTAAAGATGGTAAACAGGCGTAACGTTAGATGGAATTTCACAGATGACTGAGGTAGGCAAAGGTTTTGGTTTTAGACACTGGGGACCATATTATGTATTAGGGCACACTTTCCCTGTTTGTGCCTGGCGCGCACCTTAAAACAGGTGTGCCAGGTGCAAACAGAGAAAGTGTGCACTATTACATAGAATCAGTGGTCGAAATGGGGAAAAAATATAGGGGAACTGTGGGCGGAGTATCATGAGGCAGGAATAACAGAGGATTGGGTTAGTGGGCGGAGTCAAGAGATGTGGCTAAAACATACCAATTTTTATTATGTTTGGCATTTCACTGACCAGTTACAGCTTATAACATTATTTAATACAACCAATGGATACACGTTTATTTGAGGTTTAATATATGAGTTAATGACATTAAAATTCATTTACAATGTGGGATACGTTTTCAATCACAGAATGTCTCAAATACGCTTATAAGTGGAACTAGACGCCATTTGTCTCTAGAAACAGGGCCGTTTCTAGGTGTTGTGCCGCCCTAGGCGAGAATTGAAAAATGCCGCCCCCTCCCTTTTTCTACCATCACTCTCTCCCCCGTCATCCAGGCTACAAGAATAAATGCATTAGATATAAAAGAACTTGTATTAACTTTGCAAACATGTGTACACATTTTTATATTGTAACCACTGTCAGAAGTGCAGTCAGAGCTTACAACATTTACTTAGAGCACTCACCCTAAAAATAAAGGCTTTCAATTAAGGAACCATAAATACAAGTTTGAACAGTATGAACATATGGACAACATATTACCTTAACTGCAGGCAGTGCCCTTCCTTGATCCATATTGTGGTACTGCAAACTGGCAGCAAAAGGGTTTGTACAGCAGGGGTTTGGGCCTCCTTGTCCAAAGGACAAAACACACATGAAAACTTGTTGCCCTTGACCCCAAACAATATGTCCTGGCCGTCCAAGCAAAGATGAAGCCTGCTGCAAAATGGCTGGGCCTCAAAAACTTTTTACTGGAACCATAAAAGCAAATAAAGCACTGCACGCGCCCTCCCCTATGTCATGGACGCCGACGTATAATGGCGCACAGACAGGTGGCATTCAGGGGTGGTCAGGACAAAGTCGGCTGGGGCACTGGCACAGGCCACATTTGGTCACCTTCTAGCTCCAGCAACGGAACTGCGAATCACCCACCTTAACATCACTTCCCCTTAACATGCCTGGGGCAGTGCAGACTTATGCTTTCCCTGCCTGCTTGGGGAAGGGAAGGGTCCAGGGGGTGGGGGCCTCTTCTTCTCAAGGTACGAGGGCTGGCTATGTTGAAATGCTGTGGCACTCTTGACACCAGGCTCAGTTCCATCGTCCACTCACTGCAGTACTGCACCATGCAGCTCAAGGTAAGGGGTCCTCTGCTCTTCTTTAAGGCACACTCTCTTCGCGCTTCCTTGACCCCCTCACCCGTGTCCTACTACTCCTCCACATGCCTGCCAAGTATCACGCATGGGGTGTGACACTAACGCATTTCAGTGTGGTGATCCGCATCACCGCACTGAAATGCCTTGTCACGCATTGTTAATCATGCCAGTCTGAAACTGGCTGCGCGGTGGTGCCAGCGCGCCACCGGTGCCTATAGCATATTATGTGCTTCGGCTCTGTGCTGCTTCCCACAGACTTGCGTTGCCAGCATCACTCTGGCTTGGAGTGGCTCCGTAAGTTAATAGTTAAAGAGATCTGACTGCTCAGCTCTGGAGTCAGTGCTACATCAATGTTATAATCTGCCTACCCTGCTGGCAATACCCTTGATAGTTCATTCTCGTGCCACAGGCA
The DNA here is from genome assembly GCF_964263255.1 of Lissotriton vulgaris. NCBI lineage: Eukaryota > Metazoa > Chordata > Amphibia > Caudata > Salamandridae > Lissotriton > Lissotriton vulgaris. The sequence goes on from NC_141687.1 coordinate 1,138,273,558, forward strand.
TGATTTTCTTCTGGGATACCACCTGTCTGCCCTGTTACCGCTGAGAACTGACTGTACATCACATAGCAGTCTGTCTTGACTCCTTCTCACTGACTGTAAGCTTTGTTAGTAGCCGCTCGCACCTGGGTCAGGTGATTGATTGTGAGAGCCACTGTGGTGCTTGCCAACGTAACTTCTCAGTGCACTGAGTATCAGAGTCAGCAGAGCTTGTAGTGTAGCTCTGTGTGACAAACTGCAAGTGGGGTGATGGTGCCACCAGCAGGGTTTAGCAGGTAGTGGGTGGCATGCAGGACCAGGGGGGCGCACTGCTCTCAGTAATACAGCTTGTAGATTATGTTGTGACTCGTTTTAGAGGTCCTTGTTGCCCAAATGGGTGTCATTTATTTCTGTAATTTATATATTTTTCTTGTTTTCATTGCTAGACTTTGCTTGTGAGAAAGTGTCACACATATTCGTTGAACTGTCACTCATAATTACAATGAATTCAGGAAAATGTTACACATAGCAATCTGAAACCTTGGCAGCTATGCCTGAGCCTCCAGCCTCGCTCACATGGATTCCAGCATCACATCACCTCACCTCACTCAGTCACAGGCCGGAGGCCTGGACATGGGGCCTACACACAGGTCTTACGATCTTTAGCCTGTTGCATGACCTGCTGCAACAAACAGACCCGCCCCACCCTCCCCCCGCGCCACCAACCAAACCTCACTCAGACACCCCCGTCACCTCACCCCTCACAGTGCTGGCTGCTAGTGCTACTCAGCTCTCACTCTGTCACTTAGTGTTTTTAGCCAGTCCGTCCGTGACCGTGAGGATGAGCTATTAGCAGGCCTGAGCGTCGACGGTAACAACATTACATTATTACATTTAGATTGCATCAATCGACCGATTCCGATCCAAAATATATATTTATATTTCTTTTCCTAGCCAGCGGCCTTCGCAGACTGCGCTGACTCACTGCACTGTGCCACTGCTCAAGTCACATACGTGACGTCCCCACGAGATAATGATTGATTCACTCACAGGCCGCAGCCTCATTTTCATTTACAACATTAGCAGGCCTGAGTGACTGACTGAACAACATTATTTATTACATTTAAGATTGCAATCATTGCATCGAATTTACAAACGTGTGTCAAAGCCTGTTTCAAGGGAAGAAAGGGGCCATCCTCATGGTTGTAGTGGGTCTGAAGATAAGCACAGGGAGCTTCTCTACTATTTTTGAGAAGAAGGAAAGTTGATATATTGAGTCTCAGGTAGGTTTCTTTCCAGTAGAAGTAAAACCACTATTGGTTTGAAACATGGAGAGAGAGAGAGGGATTGAAAGATGTAACAACTATGGGGCTGGCCATGTTCAAATCCCCTTTGCCTGCTGAGTTGCGTCAGCTGAAAGGTTAGAGGTTTTTGTGAAAAAATACGTTTTATAGAGCTCTTTGACTACCTGTGGTCATTTACACGTCTCCTATGATGTCTATGGTTACAACCTAGATTGATAGGTTATGTATTGATTCACACGTTTCCTATTATCCCTGTCACTTTAATTGCATCATTTCACATGAAGAAATTATACGACAGATTTAAGATGAATCTATAATGTTTACATTACAAAATGTGTTCTGTATAAACAAATCTACTTTGACGGGGGCTGTTAAACTTCGCAAAAAGCAGCTCTGTTAGCATCTGCTGTCCCAAATAACCAAAACGCATATATATATTTATTTTCACAGCCAGAGCCAGCGGCCTTCTCAGACTGATTGTGCTGACTCTGACTCACTCACCGGACGGTGCTGCAGTGCTCAAGTCGGACTCGTCTCGGACTCTCGGAGACAGTAAAAAAAGAAGACCGGGAGTCGGGACCTGGCAGGCTGGCAGCTGCAGTATTCATTGTCGCCAGGCCAACACACAGACACACAGTCGTCCCCGGGGCCCGGGCCCCGCGCGCGCTGAGACAGATCGATGGTGGCACTGGTACGCTATGCGCGTCACCGTCACTGGGCTGCCCTCCCTGGCGCGAAGCACTGCTCACTGATTGGCCCAAAATGTTGCCCAGGGCCGTCATTGGTAGCGCTATCCAGCGCTACAAGATTGACGGCCCTGGGGACCCACACTTACACTAGTGTGTCCCGTGCCTCCAAACAGGCCTCTAATCTATGGTGTGAGCTCGGCTGTCGGCTCTAACTGCGCAAGTAAAAAGTTACATCACGTCATTCACAACTTAGCTAGCAGCAGGTGCGCAGTGCGCCGCTTGCACAGACACAGACAGTGCACTCTCCACTGCATGATGTTTGCCAATTGCCACAACACAATGCCGCCCTCACAATTTTGCCGCCCTAGGCGGCCACCTAGTCCTGCCTAATGGCAGAAACGGCCCTGTCTAGAAAGAGAACAAAACAGGGGGAAATAAAGATACTTCTCCTTGTTGTGCCTCCCTTGGGGAGGCGTAAGATTTCCATACATTCCCAGGTTTACAAGTCCTTGTAAATCTAGGAATGCATCAAAAATCATGGGAGGTGCATGGGAACACCCACCACAAAGTGTGCCTAATGCAGAGGAAGGCAAAGAGTCGATTTGCGCTGTGTCGCATTACTCCATATTTATGAAACTATTCAAATCTATGCAAAGTGGCTATGAGTGGCTTCATAAATATGACTTGGAGATTTGCGTTGTGCATTTATCACGTTCTGTGTTGCAAACATGATGCAAGGTCCTCGTAAATAGGTCCCTTAGTTTGGTGTGCGTGCAAATCCTGCATTGTCGATCCCTGGTGAGTTGCACTACTACTGCTGGAACAAAGCCAATGGAGGTACCAATGGGTGAGGTGGAGTGGCCTCAAGGGTCCTGTGACCTCAGTGACAAAGCCTCTGTTTATCTAGGGTGTGCTGCTTCGCAGGCTTGCCTGCAAAACTGGAGGTGAACTTCAGTATGAATTGTGGTGGACAGGGCTTCACGGTTAACCTGCCCTGGCCACCGGTAGGCTCCACCTGCTAGTGCTAAGGGACCGGGCTTCTATGGTCTAGTAGAGGAATGTGCTCCCTCAGGAGACTGTTCTGGTCATGAAGCCTGATCCTGGTTTCCCAGTTTCAAATTCGGTAGCTCTGGCCATAGTGCGACATCTCCCCCTCCCACCCACCCGAATGCCTTTTGCCCCACTGAGATAAACTTGCACTGCCTTCAGCTACAACCCAATTGTGCCCAGTTATAAACACCTGGATGTGACTTAATTGTTGAGAGTGAGAAATGAGAAATTGTGCTGGACAGTCCTGCTGGTTTTGTTACTGAGGGACGGTTTTTCAGCCCCCAGTAACAAAACCAGTCTCTCACCCCTCCAGCCTCCATCCTCCCATCTGATGCCCATTGCACCAGTTCTGCCTTGGTGCCTGGGCCTATTTGTTTTCACAGTCCCACCCTGGATGGGGTACACTAGTGGCTCAGGTGCTTGAGTGTCACAGAATTAGACACATAGGGATGCTTTTTATTTCATATCCTTAAATTTTTTTTTAAAAAGACCGCATTCCTGAACACAAACAGAGCAGCATTACCCATTTTATAAAATAAAATAAGGAAGACATCAAATGTTTTCTACAGTTATTTTTAGGTTTTGCCTAGGCATCGCTTGGGCTGTCTCTCTGAGACATGCTGTATTGAGGTGTAGATTTGAAGCAGCATCCACCCCCCCCCAATTTTGTATTGGCTTTTGTGACAGTCCTTTGTAAATGTTGGGCTTTAGTTTGTTAATAGGCTTATTAGTCCCTCCTTAGTACCTCCCTGTCTCCAGTTGTTACCACCCATCAGGACTGCCTCTCTTACATGTGTCCCTGCTCTCTACCTTTCATTAAGAGGTTGGATGCACTATTTACTTAATTCCAGTCTTGCTGAAGCAGGCACGTCAGAGCACAGAGAAACTGCACCCTTCCTGTTTGTATTTGCAGCAGTGTGCCATGTGCGCTTTCGCTTTAATAATGCCTGCTGTTTACTTTAAATACACTTGTGAGATGCCAGCTTCGAAGCCAGTCGTTGTTTTGCACTCCCCCAGCCGGCATTGGCAATGGCGGCTGCATGTTTATTTTTGTATTGCGTTTTCACCCATGCATACAAATAATGATAATGCACTATCAGCCACATGCATCAAAGGAAATTGCATTCGCAAACGGTGCGAATCGCAAAATTCGGCCGTTTGCGAATACAATTCCCATTTTTGGGATGCATTAACATTTTTGTTATTTTCGCAATTTAAGAAATCGCAAAATTGCGATTTCTTAAATTGTGGTTGCATTTAGGGATCTCAAATTGAGATTCCTTAAATGCAATGCATCAAACTTTAAAAATTTGCGAATTCGCAAATAAGGGGAGCAAATTACCATGAAGTTGACCTTCATGGTAATTTGCGAAAACTTTGAAAAATGCACTAAAGTGCATTTTTCAAAGTTCCATTTTGCACACACATGCCCTTGGAGCATGTGAGTGTGCAAAATGTACTCCTAAGCAGATTTCAGGGGTGCAACAGGGTGTCCTTTGGACACCCCTGCACCCTTGAAATTGCATTCTTAATTTGCGAATTTTTAATGGTGAATTGCAAATTAAGAATGTCTTTCCATTCATTCCTAAATGGATGGGGAAGTATTCCTTAATTGCGATTCTCAATTAGAGAATCGCAATTAAGGAATTTTAAGAAATCGCAATTTTTATAGCGATTTCTTGATGCATTGCAGTTTGCAATTCCTTAATTTCGATTCCTTATTTTTCGCAATTAAGGAATCGCAAAATGCAATATTGATGCATGTGCCTGTTACTGTTATATACTTTATATACATACTTACATTTAAGGACTAGGCTAGTGGTGGGAGGTTGAAGGTCGAGTTAGACCTTGCTTGAAGGAGGTGAGTTATTATTATTATTATTATTATTATTATTATTATTATTATTATTATTATTATAACATTTGTTGAGCGTTACTGTTACCCGTGGGTGTCATGGCGCTATGCGAAATCTTGCCTGAGGATCGAACCAGTGTCATGTTAATCAGTAAACTACTAGGTTTTTAAAGCTTTTCGAAAGACCATAAGGCTCGACATACCTCTAAGATATAGGGGAAGCTTGTTCCAAGTTATTTATTTATTTGAATTACGTAAGGAAGAGTGTAACCCTGATGTGATTTGGAAGACATTTATTTCCATGGAAGAGTTCAGAGTAGTCGAAAGAGTTAGAACTTTGAGGGAGCACATTGGAGGGCAAGACAGGGCTTCTCACGATGAGAGGATGATGGTTAGCTGATCCCATGGATCGAATGGGAGTGTTCAAAGCCACTACCCGTTGGGCAAGGTAGAAGGGAATGACTCTGAATGGATTCGCAGGTTAGGCTTGAAAGACTCTTGTAATTCACCCTATGTGTGGCTGATGGCTCACTACTTTGTGTGGGTTTCCTGGGGCAGGAGGGGTCGGACCTTGTGTGCTGTATGGAATGCCAGAGTGTTCACTACGGTAAACAAATACATTATTATTTTATACAGTAGTTTTGTGAATCGTCAGAACTTGTTTAAAGACAACCTTTGTTAAGCTTTAAATTGTTAGCTTGTGGTCAGGTGGCTGACTGTGGTGAAAATTCTACTTGAACAATTATAAATGTCTATACTTGAACTGGTATGAAGTGGTTGAAACTGGATCTATGTGCATTCTATCAGTTGTTTATTGTGTATTATTGTACATATGTTGATACAAAATGTATAAAATAAAGAATGTATGTAATTAAGAAGGGGATTTGCACTGGTTAAATACTTGTTTAAATCAATATAGCTTAATAGAAGCCAATTCTAAGATGTAGCTGCAGTGAACATAGTTGTTCTCCATTTTGTTTCCAGCCTACGCCACAATCCAGCTGGACAACGTTCATTACTCTTGGGTTTTTGTTTTTGTCACCTTTTAAACCTTTTTCTTTGCTGTTAATGACTGCATTGCCTAAGGATTCTAACCGGGTCCAGTGAAACTATGTGTAATTAATAGAAGTGCAGTTCAGTTCAATAACCGCTGATCACGTGTCTGGGCAGATTTTGTACATTGCTTAATGAGTATGTTTATAAGGGTCGGTGCTGTTGGACAGAGATCATAATAAATTGTATGGAAATCCCTCGTGTTCGCTGTACATTGTAAGGGTCAGATTTACATGCCCCTTGTGCCTCTTTTACGCCGCCGTTGTGTCACTTTTGTGATGCAGCGGCGGCGCAAAAGTTGTGCCGTGGAATTTACAACGTGACGCATCTCCCAGATGCGTCACGTTGTACAACTCTGCGCCAGAAGGAGACGTTCCTGCACAGGGGGAGGGGGGGGAGGTGCCGGCGCAGAAACACCTCCTAAAAGTGGCTGAGTGAAATCCACAAGATTTCACTCAGTCAGTTTGGGGCCCATGCTGTGTCAAAACCCTGCGCCTGCTTGAAGCAGGCGTAAGGATTGACGCAGCATTGTGAGCATAGGGCCCCCAGAGCATTGCTGGAGCTGTGTCGCGCTTGCGACGCAACTCCAGCAATGCGCCATCTTTACGGCACAGATGCGTGACGCATCTGTGCCGTTTTTACCCCATGGTGCGCCACATTGTAAATACGACGCATCCATGGTGGCGGCAGCATGGCGCATCCCTGGGGATGCGCCATTTATTGTAAATCTGCCCCTAAGTTTTTGCTTTGTTTGCTGTTTTTACTTATATACTGTGATCTTCTTTGTATGTGCTTTTGTTAACTGGTATACAAGATTGTCAAAGTTTGCTTTTCACAATGGACAAGCATTTACAGTGGAATATGTCTTGCATTTGCGAGACTTTGAGCTATTGGCATTGTAAATGACAAAGCTTTTATCTGTGTTGGTTTTGAAAACAGATAAATAAAAGGCATTGTCATTAACAATACCATTACCTTAAAATTTCGCAAATGCGAGACCTATTGCATTGTAAATGCTTACTTTTAAAACTGCAAGTCTGAGTGAGCCCCAAAACGAAGGGTAGATGAGGTGGTGTGTAAATACATCCTGATGTGACCATTGTATTGGTCACAGTGGTGGCAGGCAAGGGGTCGCCTCACTAAATGAGGTGTAAATCACTGCAGCAGCCGGGCCATCAAAGGAAGCCGGTTTCACTGCTGATTGATTGCTCCTACAATGAAACACTTCTCCTACAGTATTGTCGGGCAGGGTCCTGGGCCCAGATATAGACGGGAAGGGGGAGGAAGTCATGGCGACATCAGAAGCTTTCCTCAATCTGCGTCACACAGGGCTGGACATTCACGCCGAACTTTATACATTCGTACCATTCCTGTCATCCTGGGATGCATTTTTTAAATATAGAAGTAGGGGAACGGACTCTGTTACATTTTAAAAGAAAGGGCACGCTGTGCCCTTTCGTCCCCGCACACTTCTACCACTGTATGCGCTGCCCCCAGGGGAGCAGTGAACTCGTGCTGTCCTGGGGCAGCACATTCATGTGAAATACGGAGCAGCTTTGAAGCATCAGGTTTTATTTATTTATTTATTTAATGCGTTTTTATATAGCGGGGACTTTACCCAAAGGCGTCAGAGCGCTTCACAATAGGAACAGTAATGATACATGAGGAGAAAATGACAAGCAAACAAATTACAAAAGCAAACGTTAAGTTACATGTGAGCAAACAAAATAAAAGAGGTAGCAAACGGTACATCTCCACTCCCCCACCCCTTGCACCTCGACCACCCAAACCAACCCCCAATAGCCCCCACCGTCCTGCGCAAGCACCAAGGACACCAGCAGCTCCCCCCATCTTTCGAAGCCCCTTTCTGTCTTCGATAGTCAGCTGATATTCCGTGTTTCACTGTGTAGGCGTCAACCACTTGCACTTTTAACCACTTCCATGCTAGTGACAAGGTCAACTCGTCATGGGTTTTACCTGCCCTGTGCTTATGACGAGTCGACCTTGTCACAAACAATGGTAATCCTGAGAAGCAGCGCCGGGGGGGAAAACTCTTAGCAGCCAAGGTGTTAAAGGGGATTAGAGATACCCTTGCAGGTGGGTTCAGTCAGTGACTGCACCCACCTGCAAGGGGATGCCTGGGGGTCCATAGGATCCCCATTCCCCCCTACAGAGGTCTGCTCTTGGGGGGTGCACTGGCAGTGCACAACCTGAGAGTGTTTTTGCCTCTGCGCCCATGTCTGTAATAGGGTGCGAGTGCAGAGGCAAAAGGATTCCTACATTTGCATGGAGGAACGCCCTCTGAAAGTAGCACCGGAAGCTTTAAATGCACCAGTGCTATTGGTATTACAGAAGGGACCACACAACCGTCTGCAGCCCCTTCTGTAATACCAAAGTTCCCCGGGGACATGCACAAATGCACAAATGCCCGTTGCGGCCTGGGGCACTTTCATAATACAGCTATGGATCTAACTATCCGTGTTGATAGAAAATATGCACCTCTTATCCTTTGTTAACTCCTTTTAGGTTGCCTTGTGGAAATGCTTTAGAGCTAAACAGTAGGCCTGAGTTGAATATGGTGGCAAGTGAATTATAAAACCTACAGCCTGAATGGTTCATTGTTGAAAGTTACATTGGATGCCTTAGGTCTGATGAAAAGTTATTACAAAGGCAGTGGGACTGAAATATGTATTGTGAACAGCAATATGTTAATGGTAAGAGGAGCTTATGGATGGGTTGCTATCTTATACTGGTAAAACCTGTGGACAGGCATCATGTTTCATGGAATCGCACTGATTTAAATAGTAGGCAAGGGTTTTTGCATTGGCCACCTCTGTCTGATAAACCTTGGAGATGGAAGATATGCAGCGTGGTAATTCTTGTAAAACCGTCCAGAAACTGGTTGTGTATTGTTTTGCCAGTTGTAACTTTTTACATTTTTGTAATTTTACGACAGACTGATCGTTGCTTTGTGGGGAAGCTCATGCTCTATTCAGCAGGCCTGAGTTGGTTACCATGAACTAGTAGTCAATGATTTTATTGTTGGTTGCGCCCTCTAACAAACCCTGCACATAGAAAATTTGCACTGGTGGAATCCTTATTAACCCCCTTAAACAACGGTTGTATATTGTTTTCCCAAATGGAATTTTGTTAATGATTATCATTTGATGGTTTGCTTGTGCTTGTGATACTATAAAAAATAATTCTATGCATATCTAGAGACGCAAAGGCACTGTGGTGGATCTGCTGATTGACACACTAACAGCAATGCTGTGATTGGCTAGCCGAAACCTGGAAGATAAGTTGGGACCGCCATTTTGGCAGTAGGACATGGTTCATGTAAAGTGTAAATAGGATATAAGGGGGGGGTCAGGATAGAAGTAACCTAACCCCATTGGACCTATAGAGGGGTCTGTGAGGGACCTCTGATTGGCAAGAAATTGTCCCAAAATGTTTTTGGATGTGATCTGTGGATCCACCGCATGGCTCCATGCGCTCCTGTGAGAATCCATGACAGATCCCAATTAAAAAAAATATACCCACTCACTGACCCACACAGACAGTCACACACACACTCCCACATCCACTCACACACACATTCACACACCCACACACTCACATACCCACTCACACACCCACTCTGAGACCATGGAAAACCACTCACATGCCAACTTACACACTCATACAACCACTCACACACCCACTCAGAGACCCAGAGAACCACCTACATACCCACTCACAGACCCGCAATGGCACTCACACACCCATTCGCACACCCACTTTCACACCCATGTAGCCACTCACACATCTACTCACAGCCCCTCAGAGCCACTCACTCACCCATTTACTGACCCACACAGCCAGTCACACGTACTCACACACCCACTGCACACTCACACACCCACTCACAAACTCACACAACCACTCACCTATTCACTCCCACACTCAGGGTACAGGGACATTATAACTAGGGAACAGCATAAAAAAAACTGTAGAAACTCAATGAAAAAAACAAAGGTTACAGGGATCTTATAGTTATGAAACAGCATTAAAAAAACAATAGAAACTCACTGAGAAAAACTAAGAAAAATGGGACACTATAGTTAGAAAATAGAATTAATACAACCATAGGAATTCACTAAAAAACAAAGTTTGCAGGGGCATTATAGCAAGGTTCAGATTCAACAAATAAAACCAAATAGTTATCTCAAGTAACTATAACTTGCGCCCTCGCCATGCACTGCTAATTACCCCACATCTTACATCACTCATGACATCTTCTCTAACATCATTAATAATACCACTGCAACATTTGCAGTGCAATAATTGATGAGAAATGTGCCTGGCGGGGCGTGTGTTATAGTTACCATAGTGGACAAGTTATAGTTACTTGAGATAACTATAAGTGCTAAATTTCTGTAGTTTTGTGTGTGTAAAATCCTAACCTAAATATAACTTCCCTGTAAACTATGTTTTTTTCAGTGAATATAATGTTATATTATATGTTGGTTGTCAAAAAACACTCAGAGCAAACTGAGCTTCAGGGTATAATTAATTTCTATATATGTACTAACCATGCCTTATTTCCCATGGCTGATAGGCATGAACACACACTGTGGAGACAATATAGTTGTGCCATGAAAATAGACCCATTTTGGTGATGTAGCTAGCTGCTGTATTTGGGCACGTGCTCAGCCACTACTCAGTGAAACCTACTAAACCCAGACATTTCTGATAACAAACAGTGGGGAAAGTCTAGACTGATGCGCTTGCATGGTTCCCACTGCCTTTCTTACCAATAATGCCCTGCAAACCGCAAACTCGGGCTACATTCATACCTTTTCCTGATATTTCTATCCGAGAAGTGCTAGTACTGCCCCTTCCCAGTCCCTTGGAGCAGTACTGACACTGCCCTGTCAGAAAGTGTTGCAGTTCTGTTTGGAATAGAAGTGCTGGCGCTATCCTAGTAACTCTCACTTCCCTACAAGTAGTGGTGTCAGTGTGTCAGTGTCCGTTCCACCTCGATCATTGTTACAGCCTACTTGTGACTCCAGGCCTGGCTGAACTGAGCTGTCGCACTGTTTACCTGGGGCAAATGGTGCGTGCTGCTCTTCTGAGCCGGTAACTTGCACCACGATGCGAAGAGTGCTCCGGCGGCAGCACTGGGGACACATGATTGATGAAGACGGGAGGTGTGGCACTGGGGTGTATCCTGTAGGAACAGGCGGTAGTGCAACTTTTGGACCCGGCCCTTTAGGCAGGTTCACCCCGAGACTTTTTGCTTTTTCCTAGCCTGTTTCTGGAACCTGGTGGTGGTGATTTTAGGCCTCCGTGCACTTTTACACTGTGGTACAGTGTAAAGTGCTTGAACTCCCTGTGTATGTGTGGTGAGTGACCTGCCCTCCCATAGGAATGAATGGGGAATATGTATGCCCATGGTAGTTCCTGATGTGTGGGGAGTGAAGGGGCGAGTTTGGTATGAGAGAACTCGTGAGACTGATTGCTGCGAAATGGTATATGCGGCATGAGTGTGTCTAGTCTAGAAGTGCCACTTTTAGAAGTTGGCATATTTGTGTAATTTGTGTCTGGCGTGTGATTGGCTGGTGAGCCTGGGTCAGGAGTGCCTGGGCCTGCTTGTGGATTGACTGTCTGGTTTGAGGGTGACAGGGGCTGGAGAGCCCAGGAGGTTGTCTGAGTCAGCCCATGGATGAAAGGCAGCATCTGCTGCCAGGGAAGTGGGAGGAGATGGCACCTGATAGTGAAGGGCTGTGCCTACCTGACTACAAAGCTGGCTCCACCTCCCGCTGGGCGACTGTCACCTCTGACCCTGATACTGACAGGACTTCCCTATAACCAGTTCTAGCTGGTTCTCACACTGCCTACACAAAGACTTCAAAGACTTTTCTGTGTATAAGAAGGGGCTGTGTCCCCTTCCAATTTGTTCTTGTTTCTGACTTGAATCTACCAGGGGCGGGCGCTGCCCAGCCCCTGGATGCCTTGAGGACTTCTGGGGGACCCCTCTGCCTTGCCTGGGCTGATGGGGGGACTTTGCTTTGCCCTGGATACCTGATGGACTGCTGATGTCCTGGACTCCTTGAGGACTTTGCTGGACTTGTCCCTGAAGCACTGAGGGAGCGCTTCATTTGCATCTAGCGCTGAGAGAGCGCTTTATTGTCCCTCTAGCGCTGGGAGCGCTCTGCCTGTCTTCTAGTGCTTTGGAGTGCTTTATTTCCCCCAAGCGCTTGAGAGCGCTTTTTATTGCCAAGCCGGTGCCCACCCGGCATTTGCTGAATTGGCTGTGCGGTTTTATAGATTAGCGAGTGCCCACTTCGCTTATTTGCTAGGTTTATATTTTAAAACTCGAGGGAGCCCACTTCTCGGTTAAGTCAGCCCCCGCCTACGAGTGCCTGAAGCGGGCCGCCGCGATGCCCGCGACGACCTGGAAGTGCTTGTCCAGCCGGCCAATCACAGCGCAGCCGGCCGGAAGTCCCGCCCCCACAGCTCGGGGGGAAGGAAGAAGCATGTCAGGCTGGTGCGGGGCTCCCGTGGCCTGGAGGGAGCCCCGAGGAGAGAGAGGAGTCCAGAAGAGCGGCTGAGAGTGCAGGCGGGGCTCCGGTGGAAGAGGAGAGCCCCGCGCTGCTTGAGGGAGTCGAGGGCAGCGCTGCGCTGCTACCCCCAGGAACAGAGACCTGCTGCCGCCCCGCCCGCGATGGGCTGCCGGTGAGTCTGGGCTGGGCCGGGCAGAAGAGAAGGGAGGGGCGCCGGGACACATTGTCGGTGTCCGCCCCCCCCCCCAAGTAGTGCGAGCACGCGCTAATTGGCAATATGAAGCCATGAGGGCTTCAAGGGCGGCCCCAGTTGGTAGTGGGTCGCCCCAACGTGTGTGAGCCCAGAGAGGCTCTAGGGGGCCATTTTCGATTTACGAGCCCAGCGAGGCTCGAGGGCCATTTCGTGTTGAAAGGCCCAGAGTCAGGCCGGCCGCTATTGGCAGCGGGTCGCCCCAACATTGTAGAGCCTTGAGAAGTCTCTGAGGGGGCATTTCTTTGTGTAGAGCCCTGAGGCTAAAGGGGGCACAGTTGTTTCAAGAGCCTGTGTGGCTCCAACGTTTGGCCACAGTAGTTGGTGGTAGAACCTGTGTGGCTCCAGCAGTGGCGCAGTTTGCGCCTAAGGGTCAGTGAGGGCCCTGGCGCAGTTTTGAAGTTCCCCAGCTGCCCAGCAATTAGTGGGCAGCTGCACCGTTTAGGTTTTGGGATGTGCCCAGGTGCCCAGCAAGTAGTGGGCACCTGCTACGTTTAGGCTTGTGCTTGGACTGGCGCTGCATGGTAGCGCACCCTGACATTGAGACTCAGGGCGTCCTAGCCCCAACAAGGCCAGTTGGCCTAGGGACTGCCACAGGTGGTGGCTTATGTAAGTTATGCGCAATGTGATTTCTATGTTTTTAATAGTAATTGCCTACTGTGTGTTTTTGCGCTGTTGTGTTGTTCTGGCACCTCTGAATGTTTTTAGGCATCATGTGTCTTTCTTTCCATGCGCTGCACCTCTGAATGTTTTAGGCATCATGTGTCTTCTTGCGCTGCACCCCTGAATGTATTTCATTGCATCATGTGCTTTATTCTTAACACCTCTGAATGTTTTAGGCATCATGTGTTTCTCTTTATTACTCCTCTGAATGTGTTTCATGCATCATGGGTAATGTGTTCTTGTGTATACCCCTAAATGTATTTTATTCTTAGGTGGTTGTTCTTTTTAGTACAGGTGGTCCTAGTAAGGTCCTGGTTCCTGTTACCAGTGGATACTGGTTGTGATCTTTTTGATTACCATTTTATATTTATTATTCCTTATTCTAAAGGTGCTATATCTGATTCTGACAGTGGCCCATGTGGCCCTGTCTCGTAAATAATCCCTTATGAATGTTGCCCATGCCAGTTGGCACAATGTACATGTGTGATACTATCTGATGTGTTTTTACAATACAAAAGTTATTTTATAATAACCTTGTGTGGAGTCTCTTTTGTGGTGTGCCTAGTATGTTGTTGCTGTTGTGTGCTGGCTCAAATGCTTTACACATTGCCTCCGAGTTTAGCCTTACTGCTTGTGCCAAGCTACCAAGGGGGTGGGCAGGGGTTATCTTGGCGTGTGACTTCCTTGCCCTGACTAGAATGGTGGTTTCTGCCTGGCTTTGGCGTCAGCCTTAGCCTACCAGAAATAGCCAGTTCTAACAGCAACTATCACTGCTGTGTATACCAAGTGTTATGTGTCTGTGCTGCTCTTTTGTGTGCACATAGTAGGGGTTGGTGTGTCTCTGCTGGTAATGTTCTGTGAGCACCAAGTGTGTGTGTGCGTTTGTGCAGCTGTTCTGTGTGCACCTAGCGAGAGTTAGTGTATCTGTGCTGCTATTCTGGGTGTACCTAGTGTGGGTTTGTGTGTCAGTGCTGTTGGTTTTCCTGTGTGTGTGCTGCTTGTTCTGTGTGTATCCAGTATGAGTGTGCTGCTTCTTGTTCTGTTTGTGTATCTCTAGGGCGTGATTAACCTGCTGAATGTGATGCGCATAGGTATTTTTGCCTGTAAAGCTTGCACTCCGTGACTGCATTATTTCTAGGCGCTTTTATAGCTCGAGAGATCTGCAGTGAAAGGGTTATGAGCACTGTCCCCTCTAGACCTAGCGTGGAGCGCGCATACAGGACATGGCTAGAGATTTGCGCCGCCCGCCGCTTTTAAACGCGAACATGAGGCACTTTTCCAGTGGTGGCGGCGGTGCGGGCGTGAGGAGTTGCAGGTAAGGAGGCGGGGGGATTTGGGGGGGAACTGGTGGTTATTGTGGGGATTATGGCGCTTGTGGCAGTGTAGGAGCGGGAGAATTGGCTTGTCAATGAATGGATAGTGGCGGACAGTGAGTGTACTATAAGAGGGAGGCTGTAGTTCTTTGTTGCTGTTTAAGATTCCTCACCTGCCCTCTTTTATGCCAAGTGCGCAGCGCTTATCGTGCCCGATGGCTCTGTGCCAACCTCGGGGGTAGTACCTTTTCCCATCCCGTGCCAGGGTTTGAGTATTCGCCAGACTGCTGATAGATAGCCTTCTTTAAAAGCCTTGATGCTCTCGCCCTTCAGCGCCTTACTAGACAGCCTGGGCGGGAGACGTGGGCGGGAAGAATCGTTTCCTCTTTCTCTGCTGTTCTGCAGAGACCTTCGGAATGAGCGGGAAAGTCACTTCAAATTCCAATCCAAGGCAGGAGAGTTGTCTTTTGGAATGCAGGCTTTTCTAAACTTTTTTGCTATTTAAAGGTCCTTCTGTTCTAGGCAGGCTTCCATCACAATTCTACATGTTTAATGGGATCTTTCAGTCAGCCTTTTTGCATGGAAACCTCGAGCGGAATCAGAATATTGAAGTCTGTACCATCGCTAATCCTTTGATAAGCTGAGCGCTGTGCCGCTTAGGTTACTGAAATATATTTGCCTAGACTAGCCCTATCTTTCACTGTTTAAGTATTGCTGTTAATCGGAGCCCGTGAGGGGGCTCTGATTGTCAGCAATTTAAACAAAAGGCCACAGCAGACACAAAAAAAGTTTGGGACACAGGACAGAAAGGCAGAAAAAACGAGTGAGGCACAGGACAGAAAGGCACAAAAAACAAGTGAGGCACAGGACAGAAAGGCACAAAAAACGAGTGAGGCACAGGACAGCAAGGCACAGAAAGGCACAAAAAACGAGTGAGGCACAGAACAGAAAGGCACAAAAAATGAGTATTGTAAGCGCTGTACCTAGGACAATGCATTATAGCACTGCTGCACTTACAACACTGCTCGCATGTGTGCACTGGTGCATATAGGTCATTTACTGCAGAAAGAGTGAATACTGTCACTATTTTGTGTAATAATAAACAATTCCCATTTATGCTTCTGAACACCTACAGATTGAATATTTGCCTTCGTTATGGATGGTAGGCTTCTCCTCAGAGTCCAGCCACCTGCAGTGAAACTGATTAATCAGATATGTGCGCTCACCAAAATCCTTTTCCAACTCCTGCCTCACTGACAAATAACCCTCAGTTTTAACTATGGGAGTTTAATAATTTATGTTCGTGAACATTAGAGCTACATTTATAAAGACTGTATTGGCCGGTATATTGAACAAATAACTTTCTTCGAAACCTGTCAGGGTTTAAAGAGAAATCATTTTACAGTGAGATTTGAGAGTCCTTTCAAGCAGTTTCTTAGGAAGGTAAGTTGTAAATGTGCCTCTTAAAGCACCATTATTACTAACAACAGTTTGATTTAATGACAGGACAGAAAGGCCCAAAAAACGAGTGAGGCACAGGACAGAAAGGCACAAAAAAACGAGTGAGACACAGAACAGAAAGGCACAAAAAACGAGAAAGACACAGGACAGAAGGGCACAAAAAACGAGTGAGATACAGGGCATAAAGGCACAAAAAACGAGTGGGGCACAGGACAGAAAGGCACAAAAAATGAGTGGGGCAGAAGGGCACCAAAAATGAGTGGGGCAGAAGGGCACCAAAAACGAGTAGGGCAGAGGCCAGAAGGGCACCAAAAACGAGTGGCACAGAGGTGAGGCGGGCACAAAAAACTAGTTGCAAGGAGGCAGAATACAGAAATATAGGGGCAGCTAAGAACAGAGGCCCACATGCATCAATATCGGCTTTTGCAATTTCTAAATTGCGATAAATAGCGATTCGCAATTTAGAAATCGCAAAAGCCTATGCATGATTATTTTTTTCATTTTTTATGCAATTCGGTAGAAATCTCTATTTTTACCGAATCGCATAAAAAATGCGATTTTCAAATTGTGAATTCACAATTCCCATTCATTCCTATGGGCCAAAAGGCCCATAGGAATGAATGGGAATTGCGAATTCACAATTTGAAAATCGCAAATCCTGATTGCATTTCAAGGGTGGTGAGGGGGGTTCAAATGAACCCCCCCTGCACCCATGAAATGTTGTTTTCACATCATGTTGCACACACACATGTCCTAAGGACATGTGTGTCCGTAACATGAATTTTAAAAAAAATGCATTTTCTGCGTTATTTACACTTTTTGCAAATTTACCGAGTAGTTCAACTACTCGATAAATTTATCCCTCTAATTGCGAATTCGCAATTTAAAAAGTATTCATGCATTGCTTTTAAGAAATTGCAAAATTTGCAATTTCTTAAAAGCAATCGCAATTTTAGAAATCACAAAAATGTTGCGATTTCTAAAATTGCTTGATGCATCCAAAAAAGCATTTTTGGAATCGCAAACGGACGATTTTAAGGAATCGCACCGTTTGCGACTCCAAAAATGCTTGATGCATGTGGGCCAGAATGTACTTATGATTAGCATTCGATGGCTAAGGGTGAAATTTTCTTGTGAACAAAATCAAAGCAATGAAGATGTGGGGAATATGTAAAAATCTCTGCAAGTAAAACAAGATTTAAGGTTATTCCTCTTGATGCAGGTTTTTAAATTTAAGGCTGCGTTTTTACAAATGTTTTATTTACTGTTCAAAAACACCCTTAAGTTATTACAATCAAAAGCTGTTACTCTTCTGCTCAGGTGGTCTGTCGCAGGTTTTCTGCCATTGTTTGGTAGTTAGTAGGTTACTGTTCTATATTAGGATTTAAAGTTATAAACTGCAAGTAACAAAATGAGCTTTCTGACAGAAGCAGTAATGCACTGACCTAGTTACATTGCATGTGATTTTTGATCTGCATGGTTCACCAGCTTTTCATCAGGCATTTTAACCTCCTCACCTACTTATTGAGTCAACTTCCAGTAGGCAAAACTTAGATCTCTCTGCAGCAGGTCCATCATTATTCAGTTATCTTGACATATTTATGGTTGCCTGAAAATTGCTTGAACATAGTCAATCATATTTTTTGCGTGCCACTGCAGCAGCTTCAGGTGGGATCTTTTGATGGATTGTGTGCTTCTCAGCCATCCTTTGGGTTACCTTGTTCACCCACCTCAACCATTTGCAGTTTGTATTTTGTGTTACACCTTCTGTAATGCCGCTTTCCCCTGGGATTCAGATTTATAGACCAGTTTAAGATAATGGATGCTAATAATGGAACACATGGGCATACCCCTGTTTGTCCTAGGCTGGAATCCCAGGTAATTATTTGGTCAATTTTCGTCTTGAGCCTCTTGACCGGTCCCATGCACAGTTTGGAATTCTTCGGGCGTTTGCTAACTTACTTGTATTCACTTGTAGGTTTCCAGTCTGTACGGTATTTACAGTGGTCAGGTGCGAGTAACACAAAGACAAGGTAATTCTGTTTACATTCCTCGTTGGGTTGGGGGTTGCTGGGTAAATAGATTCACAATCTGCACCCTTTTTTCTTTTGCAGGTTCGTAAGACCGTACTACGAAGACAATTGCACAGGCAGACGTGAGTACAGGCAGAAGAGGTAATTGTTGGGTTGAGTTAAACTGTGGTGCATCTTAAACATTGTAGTACCATATATACTTACCCATGTTTTCTTCTGTTGCAGGTTTCACAGCCAGAACCCCATACATTTAAAGAGGCGCACGTGAGTGCAGGCAGAAGAGGTAATTGTTGGGTTGAGTTAAACTGTGGTGCATCTTGAACATTGTAGTACCATATATACTTACCGATGTTTTCTTCTGTTGCAGGTTTCACAGCCAGAACCCCATACATTTAAAGAGGCGCACATGAGTTCAGGCAGAAGAGGTAATTGTTGGGTTGAGTTAAACTGTGGTGCATCTTGAACATTGTAGTACCATATATACTTACCGATGTTTTCTTCTCCAACTTTCACAGCCAGAACCCCATACATTTAAAGAGGCGCACGTGAGTGCAGGCAGAAGAGGTAATTGTTGGGTTGAGTTAAACTGTGGTGCATCTTGAACATTGTAGTACCATATATACTTACCGATGTTTTCTTCTGTTGCAGGTTTCACAGCCAGAACCCCATACATTTAAAGAGGCGCACGTGAGCGCAGGCAGAAGAGGTAATTGTTGGGTTGAGTTAAACTGTGGTGCATCTTGAACATTGTAGTACCATATATACTTACCGATGTTTTCTTCTGTTGCAGGTTTCACAGCCAGAACCCCATACATTTAAAGAGGCGCACGTGAGTACAGGCAGAAGAGGTAATTGTTGGGTTGAGTTAAACTGTGGTGCATCTTGAACATTGTAGTACCATATATACTTACCCATGTTTTCTTCTGTTGCAGGTTTCACAACTAGAACCCCAGACATTTAAAGAGGCGCACGTGAGTGCAGGCAGAAGAGGTAAGTGTTGGGTTGAGTTAAACTGTGGTGCATCTTGAACATTGTAGTACCATATATACTTACCCATGTTTTCTTCTGTTGCAGGTTTCACAGCCAGAACCCCATACATTTAAAGAGGCGCACATGAGTGCAGGCAGAAGAGGTAATTGTTGGGTTGAGTTAATCTGTGGTGCATCTTGAACATTGTAGTACCATATATACTTACCAATGTTTTCTTCTGTTGCCGGTTTCACAGCCAGAACCCCATACATTTAAAGAGGCGCACGTGAGTGCAGGCAGAAGAGGTAATTGTTGGGTTGAGTTAAACTGTGGTGCATCTTGAACATTGTAGTACCATATATACTTACCGATGTTTTCTTCTGTTACAGGTTTCACAGCCAGAACCCCATACATTTAAAGAGGCACACGTGAGTGCAAGCAGAAGAGGTAATTGTTGGGTTGAGTTAAACTGTGGTGCATCTTGAACATTGTAGTATAACAGTTTGCATTCATGAGCTAGGCTTCAACGTAAGCCATGCTTCCTTATTTTGCAGGCTTTGTGGGACAGCAGGCTCAAACCGGTGGGTACGGAAATGTTCAAGCGCAAAGCTGTAACTTCGGGAGAGTGCAGTGCTTCACCACAAAGGAAGAAATGTTGCCTTGTATTCAAGGAAGAATGGATGAAGGAAATTGTGGCGGCTGAGACACAGAAGTTACGAAGCACGGTCCACATGCAACTCGTGGAACTATTTCAATACAGTCCAGATGTGGGCTTGATTTTCAAAGCATGTGCCAAATTCAAGATTGTTGGGGACTTTTCCACAGGGAAGAAATGGAGTGATGGCTGGAAACTGGACTACATGAAACGCCTTCTACTTAGCAAAGTACACGAGTCTGCCATGGTGATATTGAGAAACAGAAGTGCTGCTGCCAGGTTTGGTTTTGGAGTACGGGCAATGCTGACAGAAACTGCCACTGACAAAGCAAATAGAATGGAAGTAGTTGAACGCCAAAGATCTATGCCTGAGGAGATAAAGATTCTCATCAACAACGTGTTGCTGGCAGTCAAGATGAGCACTTCAATGTTATCTGTACAAGACATCCATGACCACTTAGCTTTGTATGTGAAGATACCAGACAGCTGGAGGAGCAAGAACTATGCCTTTGAGTTCCTTGAGGCCATCAATAGCGTGATACACTGTGAAGCTATGAAAGAACTTCGGCAAGCTTTGTATCACACCTTGATAATTGATGAGAGCACAGATATTTCTGTTACAAAAATGCTCATCCTGTACTTCAAGTTCCAACCTGTAACATCAACTGAGCACAAAACTCAGTTTGGGGGCATAGTGAAGATGACTAGCTGTAATGCTGAGGCTATCACTACTGCCGTGAAAGAATTCTACACTGCCAATGAACTGGACCTCAAAAAAATGACCATGTTTACATCTGATGGTGCATCTGTGATGCTGGGGAAGAATAATAGTGTTGCTACTCGCCTTAAACAATCCATTCCTCATCTAGTTGAGCAGCATTGTGTCGCCCATCGAGAAGATTTGGGAGTTGACGATGCCTGGAAGAGGGTTCCAATGATTAAAGAGATGGAGACATGATTGAGGACTGTCTACGCTGTGTTCTCCAGATCTCCTGCAAGGAAGTCCAAGCTGGATGAAATTGCATCGGTCACTGAATGTGAAGTTGTCTCTTTTCGACCACTGAATGAAGTCCGGTGGCTTTCAAGGCATTTTGCGGTTGGTGCACTAATTCGTAATTACGAAACTGTTCTTAAGTACTTTGAGCATGAGAAAGTTGAGGAGAATGATCCAATTGCTAAATATTGTCATAAAAAGCTATCGGACTCCAACTACCATATTTGCCTTGCAGTACTTAATGACATTCTGGGTAAATTTGCATCTTTGTGCAAACTATTCCAAAAAAGTTCTTTAACTACTGTTGAAGCCGTACAGTATGCAAGAGCAAAGATTGGCCAAATTAAGCAACAGTATTTGGAGGACACTGTCTTTTGGAGCAGCAATGTAAGGGAGCTGATGGTGTTGTACAAGGATAGGCAAGAGTTTGACAGTGGGCCTATTTTGTCTTTTGTTTCCCTTCTTTGTGAGCACATGCAAAAAAGGTTCCCTGAAGGTGAGCTAAAAGAATGGGCACGTTTTGAGATCCAGGCAATAGCCACACAATCGCATTTTGATTTTGGGACTGAGAATATTGAAAGACTTGTTGAAAAGTATAAAAATGTCTTGGCCCTGAGTGATTGTGAAACACCAGAAGATGTTGTTCGACAGTACAGAGACTGTAAATATGTGGTGGCAGAACATGTTAAAGGTGGGTTATTTACCACCTTTCAAGACATGGTGACTTTCACTGTACGCAATGCTGCTCAGTGTAGTGTGGTGTCTCAGCTTATTGATGGCTGCGCAATATTTCAAGCATCTAGTGCAGACTGTGAACAAGGATTCAGCCTCATGAATACTATCAAGAGCAAATTGAGGAATAGACTAGAGCAGAAGCATTTGGACATGCTGATGAGGACAAAGGCCTACCTCCTGAATGGGAAAGTTGACCTAGACTGAGTTTATCAGCACTGGAAAAATGGCAAGGATCGCCGTGAGAAGCAACCCTGTCACCCATCTAGTGACGCCACTTGACGTGTCTGAACAGCCCTCTACCTTCTTGTGTATATGTGATATTGTATAGGCTCGCAGCATTTCCCCACCCAATGAACTGTGCTCCAGTTAAGAATATTTATTAAAATCTTATGATGGTACCACATTGAAGTCTTGTGCTTTTCTAAACTTGAAGTGTACTTGCTGCCAGTGTAACCAGTTCATGTCATGGCGTGCTTATCCAATTTTGCAAACTGCCCTTAAGACCCTTATTGTGGCGCTGTATGTGTGAAAATGCACTATCTTTTTCACTTTTTAAATTCAAATTTTGGAGTGCCCTTTGGCGCCGCAGACACACGCGGTTTGGTTCCTGGCGCACATAGCCATGGTTGCAGCGCACAGAGACCCTCCACTGCCGCACACAGAGGAAAAAAATTAGAGGAAACATTGGTTATGAGGTGTTCATAATCTACAATATAAACCCCAGTGAGGGTAACAAGGAGACAACTGTATAAAGGTAGAAGTGACATCATGTCCTCTATCAGGGCTAAAGATACGTACTGGGTCAATGCAATGGAGAGCCAGAATTAGGCTCGGAAGTTACGTCCATAACACGCAAGACTTTCGAAAATTAGAGGAAGCCCCAAAGCGAGGGTTACAATCCATAAAACTGGAGTATGCAAAAGGAGAAGAATCACATGCTTAAATATGGGGTTTAAGGAGAGTAATAAGTAGGAAAAGTGGAATAATGCAACAGGTTTAAAAGGGTAGGACCAATTTATGTGGCAGGGTTGACTTAATTATGTGGTAAGAAAAAGCACATTAGGTGTGAAATGAGGCACATTTTGAAACATTAATATTTTACTATTTTGTCGTTTTTACAAACGTAAACCCTGTGTGGTCAGAATCTATCATTTTTTGCCATTGATTAGAAAGGCATTATCATCCTTATGCAGGCTGGCCAAGCACCTATTATCTTTCTGGTAGCAGCTTAGAAACCTGTAATCTTTGTCAAAGTTGACTAATATCACATAACCTGTTTTAGGAGCTGTACCTGGTCCTGTACTGTATTGAACATGCGTATGAGACTAGAAAGCCTGGGTAGTATATGCATTTGCTATGCAATAGGTCTCACATTTATGCGAGATTAAGCGATTGGCATTGTAAATGACTGCGTTTTATTTATTTATGTTTTTTTGTTTTGAATCCTCATTTACGTTCATGGTTTCCAACTGCCAAACAACCAAACAAGGGAGAAAGGTATAAAAGAGTACAGTCGTGCTGCCTCAGTCTGGGCTGGCAGGGATGGCAGATAAAGAGTGGCAACCAATTCCCAACAACAACGACTGGCTCACACCGATCAAGGCACCTTGTTACCCAGATGGCAGATGACAACCATTGAGCCAGTTGCCACCATTGCTATTGCATGCCAAAGTACCAGCAGAAAAGGAGAGACTGGCATAGCAGGGAGAATGAACGATGGCTGCGTAATCATCGGACCTGGGGGGAAAACAAAAAACCCAGATTCAATGAGACCAATCATGCAATCAAGTGAGATCTAATTTCGAGATTTGGAGGATTGAAGTGCACCAATCATGAAAGGAAGGGATGGAAGCATCCTTCCAATGCTTACAGATTTCTCTGCGAGCCGCCAGGATGGAATAGAACAGAAGGTTCTTGGCTGGACTAGGAGTCTGGTCCCCAACTCCACAGATGACAATGCGAAGATCAATCACTACTGTGAAACCCAAAGGAGATGAAAGTTTGCTGCTGATTGAGTCCCAAAAAGGTGCTAGATGAGGACAATCGATGAACATATGCGTGTCCAGGGCCTCTTTTAAGCCACACCGTGCACAAGCTACTGGGCCCCCCAGAGAAAACTTGGACAACCTCTGCGGGGAGTAGTATGCCCTATGTAGGGTGAAAAGACGGTTTCTACGAAGCCAGGCTGGTTTGACTTAGTCCCACAATACATTGCAGGACATTAACCACAGATCTTTCACATTCAGGCCTGGCACCAGATCTCCCCACAATAGCTCGGGAAGGTGAAATTCACCATCAATTTCATTTCTTCTAGTATTAGATTGTACCATAGAGAGATCTCTTTTTTTGCTGGCGGTTTATCTAACAAAAGAGATTCATGTTCACTGCCTCCCCCTAATGGCAAGTTGTTCCAGCGTGCAGTTTGGGTGGTTACTGCTTGAGCCCAGCTCGA
Organism: Lissotriton vulgaris; assembly: GCF_964263255.1. NCBI lineage: Eukaryota > Metazoa > Chordata > Amphibia > Caudata > Salamandridae > Lissotriton > Lissotriton vulgaris. The sequence goes on from NC_141687.1 coordinate 1,138,297,558, forward strand.
TATTTGCAAGTATTTAAATCTGGAGAGATTGGGCCCCACTTTGCTTACTAGATATTCCCAAGGAAGCAGGGTCCCTTCCAAAAACAGATCTCCCCAAACTGTTATTCCAGCCTCTCTCAGCAGGAGTGCTAGTGTGTCGCCCACCCAGCCTGGAGCCAAGGGAAGTTCCCATATTGGAGATCTGCTAGAATAGTACCCCAATTTTATTGAAGACCTCACCTTAGCCCAAGTTCTTGCCAGGCCCTGCAGCACCAGTTTTACCTTTTTAAAGAATTTGGGGTCACCAAATTTAAACAAGTAACCAGACTGCCCAACTCCTTCACACTTCAATAAAGCCACAAACATACTCCCAATACCCTCATCTGTTGGCATTTTTAGCAGCATACATGCATGCGATAGTTGAAACGCCCACGCATAAATCTGCAAGTCTTGGCCCGCCAGCCTCCCCTTCTCCCTGCGGTGCCTTATTTTCTTCCAGGCCATCCTTGGATTTTTATTATTTCAAATAAATGAAGTAATTTCACCCTGTAACTTAGCCAACAAAGAGGGGTAAAAAAAAGTGGAATTATGTTAAATAAAAAAGAAACCTTCAGTAGAACAGACATTTTCACCAGATTTACTCTGCCTAATTAAGACATGGGGAGGTGCTGCCAAGCTCTCATTAGCTTCCGACATTCTTTTGCAACTACAGCAAAGTTCGAGGGGGCGATCAGACTGATATCTTTGACAATGTTTAGCCCTAAATGACGCACACTTGTGCTTAGCTGCTCATTAAATCCGCTCGCACCATCATTCCACACCATTATCTCAATCTTCGAGGCGTTTACCTCATATCCTGAGACTTCCCCGAATTCCAAGGCTAACTTAATGGCTGCAGGAAACGCGGTGCTAATCTCTGATGTTATTATCATGACATCGTCCGCGTAGAGGGCCACCCTCTTTTCCCAATGTCTATAGATAAAAGGCTTAATGGTATCATCCTCTCTTAATTTCTCAGCAAAAGGCTCAATATAAAGATCGAATAACAGAGGGGATAGAGGGCAGCCCTGCCGTGTTCCTCTTGTAACTACAAAGGGTTCAGACAGGCCCCCATTTACCAATACACAAGCAGTTGGACTATGGTACAACAGTTTTACTGCTCTGCGAAAACCCTCACCCACATTGAATTTAGCCATGACCCCCGACAGGTATATCCAATTGACCCTGTTGAAGGCCTTGGTGGCATCCAACGTGAGGATAGCCAATGGGATGGAGTCCTTAGTCGCGATGTCTATAGCACCTATTAGATCATAGGTTAATTCGTAAAGTTGACGACCCCTGACAAAACCCTTCTGGTTAGGATGTAAAATATCGGGGGCAACCTGGCCCAACCTATTTGCTAAAAGAGATGCAAAGATTTTATAATCTGCGTTCAAGATTGATATGGGACGATATGAGCCACAGTTAGTAGCAGGTTTACCAGGTTTTAAAATAAGCGTAATAGATGCGCTATTCCAAGATGTTGGTGGAAGCGCCCCCTCCTGCAGTATTTGATGAAACAAGACAGCAAGGAAGGGAGATATTTCTACCACCAGATTTTTATAGATCTCAGCTGGCAAGCCATCAGGGCCTGCAGCCTTGCTCCCCTTGCTGCCCTGTACAGCCAACACAACCTTTTCCTCTGTAATCACTTTATCCAAGAAGGCACTTTGTTCAAAGGATAGTGATGGTAAAGAGATACCATCCAGTCATTTCTCTATACTATCCGAGGTGATGTTCCTGTCCTCCTGATATATGCTTTGAAAGAAATCTTTAAAGGCTGTTCTAATATATATCTGAGAAAAAGGTACCTTGAATCGTTGTAACAGAAACTATAATGTTACGTGCCTGGTGAATTTTCGACTTCCAGGCCAATAATTTGCAGGCCCCTTCCCCATATTCGAAGTGGGCTAACTTGCTCGCCTCCCATTTCTGTAGGATGCGTTGATTTAGGACGGAAGCCAATTTCTCTTTTAATGCAAGCAAATTCCTATGTAACAATGGTAGGTCGCAATAAGGAGCATTGCTACTGGCATCTATTTCAACTTGTGCTGCAAGTAAATTAGTTTCAATGGACGCTATTTCTTGTGTGTATTGCCTCCTTCGGAACACTGCCTTGTTCTTAATTACACCTCGGAGAAAGCACTTAAAGGCATCCCATACTATGCCGGGCTCAGTAGAGCCGATATTTGCTTGCATAAACTCCTGTGCTTCAGATTTAATGAATAAAACATCATCCGATGTCGAGAGAAAGGATTGGTCAAAAGACCAAGATCTAGAAGAGGGTTTAATTACTCCAACGAGATCCAAGGATACTGAGGAGTGATCAGACAGATGTGAAGGCGAATAGCTAACGTTCTTTACAGAATCAACCAGATTACGATTTATTAGATTAAAGTCAATTCTGGATTGGTGACGGTATTTGTAGTTTCGAAACGAAAATCCAGATTCTAGTCCTGCTCTTGCCCTCCAGATATCTATGGAACCATATTGATTCATACAATTAAGTAGGAAAGCTCTAGACTTTGACAATACTTACTGCCTACTGGTTGGGGTCTTATCTAGCAAGAGGTCGAGCACGATACTAAAATCGTGCCTTGCCCACAGAGTCCACTAAATCTTATTAAGAGAAGAAAGTCACCTCGAGCTCCTACCAAAGTTAAGTCAACTACCCATGTTTTGTCAAAAAATTGTCAGAACCCAATCCGGAAATGAGGAAAATGTTATGATTTTTTTCCCAACCCCCTTCACCCCTGTGCCCCAACCTACCCCACCCCTCCAGTGAGAAACCCTTGTACTGTCTAACAGGAACAGATCAGGCTGGTGCTACCCCCTACCCTGCCCAAGCCCCCGCAGAGTGAGTATTAGAACTAGTTTTTTATATCTTCTTATTTTTTTTCAATCATTTTTTCCTTTATTTGGATTACCCTTGTTTATAAAGGCCCTTATTGCTTTCTATTACTTTAATTTCCCGTTTCTTTAGCCCCCTGTTTAATTTAACCTAATCATGATGTGCCACACTAAAAATTTAGAGAGCTAGAAATCTAGAAAGCTAGAAAGCTAAAAAGGGGGGAACAAAGCAGAGAACCAAAAGAAATGCAGGACCTTAGACGGTTGAATTCCTGTCTCTACCTTTTAACCAGAGGTCCCCTTATCCCCCCAAAGGACATCAGTAGCTCGTCTGCCGCCTGAACCGAGCGGATATTGAACATCTTATTGTTAAACATGATTTTTAAGGCGCCGGGAAAGCCCATCTGGACTGTTGCGCCTAGTTTCCGGAACGCATCCATCCTCCTTCCCAGTTCCCATTGCTTTTCCAGAGTAGCCCTGGATAGATTGTATCGTATCTGGAAAGTGAACCCTTTACCTGTTAAGGATTTTTGCCTTAGGGCTAGGTTAAGAATTTGCTCCTTAAGACAGTACGTTTGGAAGTTTACTAAGATCTTTCTTGGCTTAGTCCTTTGGGGGTTACTCCTGAAAGGGTCTCTATGTATCCATTGGATGTCTTTAGCTAACTCCTCTTCACTTTGATCCAGGTTGAGGGACTGCTTTAAAAGCGGAATAATGAAGCATTTAATATCTGAACCCTCGCTACCCTCCGGTACATTCAGGATTCGAATATTACAGCGCCTTGCATTGTTTTCCAATATTTCCATTCTTCCCGCTACTGCCAGATCCTCCTCCTTGAGTTTCAGTATATCTTCTTTTGCATTATCAAGTTGCAAAGATAGCCCACCAACAGACTCTTCCAAAGCTTCTGTCCTTGAGGTGAGACCAACTATTTTGCTATATAGGGATTCACAGTAGCTTCTGATCTCTCTCTGGTTCGATGCAGACTCTTCAAACCCCCTTTTAATGTCAGCCGATAAGGTAGAAAACATGAGCTGCAAGGAAGCAACTGAAATGCATGTAGTGGAAATAGACGTGGAAATGGTATCACTACTGCCTTCTATTATGAGAGGAGTGTCAGAGATTGCTTGCAGCGAACTACCAAGGTTTAACTGCACCTCCCGAGTTTGCCCCCCCTGGATTACAAGGTCTTGTTCTGTGCCTGCCCTGTTGCATGAATCAATAGCGGAAACAGCAGGAGGTGGACTGAGGGAACCCAGATTGCATCACCCCCCACCTTAGTCGCCTTAGTTAGGGGACCCAATGGTACCTCTACCATAGAAACGCTTAAGCCAGTTGGAGGTGCTGGTAGCATAGTACAGTTATCCTGCATAGTGCAGCTAGGGGTTACACTCCCCACCTCAACTGGGGAGACCAACAGGGCCACCTCCATGCTTAAAGTTGGAAAGATAACTGGTACGGTGTCTGGAACAGTTACTGATGGAAAATGTGCTTCAGGGACTGACGAGAGATCAGGTGGAGATGAGGCACAAAAAAGTTCTAAGAGGCCCGATAGTGATGGAGTGCCCCATGAACCGGGAGTAACCAGGAGAGCAGAAGAGTCGCTTGCACGGGGGGATGGTCTTGACCAAAGTCCCATTCAACTTTAAAGTATGAACGCAATGAGGGCGTTATCCTAGAGCTAGAAGCGAGCACAGACTTAACAGCCTTGTTACCCCTTTTCAAATGTTTGGCTTTCACCTCAGTTGAAAGGAATGACGAGGTCTTGATCTGTGTACAGCCTCCTGAAAGTGTAGCGCTGCCTTGGAGTGAGCCCCCTGGCTCCTGCTCAGAGAAGGTTTGAGCAACCTGAACGGCTGATAAACCCCTTCTCCTCCCCTTCTTCTTGCGGGTATGTTTCCCTCGACCGGTGCCTTTACTCTGCAACCCCTGGCTCACCGATGGTACTACAGTAATGGGGATCGATGAGGGGGGGGTGCGCTTTAACGGGCAGTTCAGAATTAACCAAAGCATGGCGACTATCCCTCTGGCACACAACTTGAGGACTACCGGCTCCCCTGGCTCCCCAAACACCACCAAACCCAGCCACACCCTCTGCTGCAGAAACTGAGGTTAGAGACTCCACCGTCTCGCCCTCTTCCACTTTCCCCTTCACCTCTGCCGCTAGGGCTACTGCTCCGGTTGTTACTCCTCTCTCCGCTGTTACTGTTGCTGATGGTGTTTCCGCGGTCGATGCTGCGGCGCTGATAGAGTCGGCAGAAACACCAGCGCTGGCACGAGAGTCTCTCCAGAGACTCGGCAGTCGCCTTCTTCGATGGAGCTCCAGGGCGGCCCGATCCCGCGTCCACAAACCCATCTGCGTCTGCCTCGGCGAAAGCACGGCAGCAGCGCCAGGAGCTGCCGGGTCAGTTAGCACCACGCCCCCGAGGTGAAGCACATCAACACGGAAAGAAAGACCGCAGCACCGCCGCTCAAACAACGTACGAAAAGCAGATAGCGGGAAGCAAAACTACTTAATCAGGGTGAGTTTGAGCACCTCCGCAGCAAAAACTTGAGCCTCTCAATACATTTTAACACAATTTTGAATGATCCTGCATGATTCTAGATCTCCTGTAACCGCTGTAAACGACACTCTGCCGGGCTCGGAGCGGAGTACCGCGGCAGCTAGCCTGCTGCTGCTATGTTTTTCCCGACTGCGTTTTATTTATGTTTCAAAAACTAAAACATAAATAAAAGGCATTGTCATTTACAATGCCAATTGCTCAAACTTGAGACCTGTTGCCTTGCAAATGCTTGTTATCTTCTTAAATTTGCTGCTGTTCCAAGACAGGTTAAATGTCAGGCTATGTCTTATGAAATACTGCTTTCTATTCTTTTAAGTGGAAATGTTGTTTACTATTCTTTCTTTGACTGCAAATTGTGAAGATTTTGTAAAGTGAACTATGTGACAATCTTGCTGGGGTACAGACAGTGATGGGGAAATACTGGCACCCTCCCAGGAGCAAATGATTGAAACTCACCAGACATAGCAGCTTTGCTCAGAAACAGAGTGAAATGTATGTATTGGTACCAAAAGCATGTGTCATTGCTAATTAGCAAGGAAGAAGTCAGGTCTCCAGCCTTATGGGCTCTCAAACTGCTTCTTCCTAGAGTGACAGGTTTCTAGGTGATATATACATTTAGTAATGCCATGTCAGTGGAACTAGAATAAAGTGCCAAGCCAAATATGGCTAACATGGATGTGCAATGTCTGCACCATGCAAATTATAAACAGCCAGATATGGGCAGACCAGAAAGGCTATCTTGCTGGGGTACAGACAGGACCAATTGAATTATGTGGTGGGGGGTTAAATTATACAAAATGTTGACTATATTGTGTGACAAGAACACATACATTTTGCAACTTTTCGAGGTACATTTTGTGATAATTTCACTTCATTATTTTGTCATTGTTACATGTTATTACTGTCTGGGCAAAGGCTTCACTTCATTAGTACCAGTTCCACATCCAAATACAGCTATAAATAACTAAAAGGTGACCAGTCAACACTTTTGCTAGGGCAGCATGTTTTGCAGCGTTTTTAGTAATTTTTTAACTGTTAGAATTAGATAAAAATATGCTTGCGTTTAAATTAGCAGATTATACTGCAGATGATGAAATATGTGGAAAATGCAACAAATTCATAATTATCCTGAAAATAGCACTGAATGACAAAAGTTCACTTGGCTTTGCATACATGGAGTGTGAAAGGAAGTATTAAAGGATTTCAATTTGTTTCTAGTTCACAAAAAATGTAAACACCTGTAAGTGAACTATAAAAATATTTAAACATATACCAGCAGTTATGAAAGCAGAAACAAAGCAATTAGTTTTTTTATAACTCTGAAATGTGATGCAAACAAATATTTTAATGGGCTCAAAGCAAATTGTGGTGCTGCACAAACAATAAATAATGTATTTTATTTGTATAGTACTTACTATCCCTATATGTGGCATTGATGCGCTTACCTATATGGGCAGCAAACTACAAACCACAGGGTGGTGTCTTTCTTTTGTGATCCTATGTGGGAAGTGATTCCATGCCATGTGTGATGGTCTCCAAGGAGCGGTTATCGTATTATGGAATGCAGCTTGTAGGAATGTAGTGGATGATGAGACACAGACTCAAAGTTTATGGTTTACAATACTGGCAGCTTTGAACAGCTCTGCCGGCCCCTTTATGTTATTATCTGCTAGCTGGTTGCAGCATTGGGCTGTCCAATTAGTAATTTTAAGACAGATTTACTTACATTTTACACAACTCAACACAGCAAGGCCAGTGCAACAATTAATCTTTACCCTCCCCCAAATGACCGAGGCAGTTGGCACAGTAGAAACGTATTGGAGTTCAAAAGGTATTTGAGCAATAAAAATGCCTTTATGTTTTGTTTTTTATCTTCTTACATTTGCTGCTGTTCCAAGACAGGTTAAATGCCAGGCTATGTCTTCTGAAAAACAAGCAGGTTTGCTCAGAAACAGAGTGAAATGTATTTATTGGTACCAAAAGCATGTGTCATTGCTAATTAGCAAGGAAGAAGTCAGGTCTCCAGCCTTATGGGCTCTCAGACTGCTTCTTCCTAGAGTGACAGGTTTCTAGGTGATATATACATTTAGTAATGCCATGTCAGTGGAACTAGAATAAAGCGCCAAGCCAAATATGGCTAACATGGATGTGCAATGTCTGCACCATGCAAATTATAAACAGCCAGATATGGGCAGACCAGAAAGGCTAGCTCGGCACTGTGTAAGCAACTTGCACAACCAGAATAAGAAATATCATGCAGTCAGGACAAGCAAGGTGACCTCGAAGGGGGTACAGAACAGCTTGTTGAAGCTTGTCCAGTCAAGGTGAGATAGGAAGCCCTTTTGAGTTCAAGGCCTCATGTTAATGTGATCTATCTAAGCATGATATCTTTTGAAGTGCATACACATGAATTTATATGGATATTCATATATATTTTGCAACAATCCCCCCTTTTGGATAGACCTATCCAACATTAGTGTAAAACCAAATTATATATATATGTATATATATATATATATATATATATATATATATATATATATATATATATATTCACTGAAAAAACCATAGGTTTCACACCAGTTATAGTTAGGAATTAGCATTTAAAAAACCTTTGAAATTCACTGAAAAAACCATAGGTTTCACACCAGTTATAGTTAGGAATTAGCATTTAAAAAACCTATTAAATTCACTGACAAAACCATAGATTTCACACCATTTATAGTTAGCTGGAAATTTTACTGACATAAAACCATTGAAATTCCCACGTTATAGTTAGTTGGACTCACTATAACTTGCGCGCCTGTAATGCACTGCTGATGACGTCACATATTACATCACTCATGACATGGTCAGTGACATCACTCATGACATCACTGATGACACCATCCAGTGAATGTGTGTCTTTCTGAAAAATAAATTTGTTTTATATATGTATTTGTAAAGGTCGATGGAAGAATAAATGTTTAAATAAGTGTGTAAATGGATGTTTTTTAAAAAAAAAATTGGTTGGGTAACTGGCTTATTACGTGTATCTTAGTGAATACATATATTAGCGAGTATTGTTTAAATATTTAAATGTTTGTATCAGTGTTTCTCTTTGTGTATAAGTGGCTGCAGGGGTTGGTGACTGACTCACTGTTTGTATGTGTTTTGAAGACAGCATATGTGCAGGACTGTATGGGTGGATGAGTGTGTATATGTGTGTGTTAGTGAGTGAATGACTGTCTCACTAGTGTCTTCATTAGTAACGACATATGTTTTAATCTAGTATATGTGAGTATTGATGTATATAAGTGAGTATAGTATATATAGTGAGAGATTGTAGGAGTTCCTGTATAAATAAGTATGTGTTTCTATAAGTGATTGTTTAAGAGAGTAAGTATGGGTAAGTTTCCTTAGAAGTAAGGTGGTAGTGTGTGTATAAATGTATATGCAAATAAATGGATGTTCAATAGTTTATTTGCATGTGTGAGTATGTGTGTGAGTAACTTTTGGATGACTGCTGATGTGTAACAGGATGTATAGGTGTATCACTACATATGATGAGTGAGTATATATATGAGTGACTATATAGAACTGTTGGTGAATGAGTGGATGTGTATATAGATGGTGGAATTACTGAATTGGTTGTTGTTACTGGTTTGGGTATCTCCATTTTTTTGAAAATGTTTGTTTCTATTTTTGAATATGTGTTTCAAGCGTTACATTACACTGAAATTAGGTCTGTCACTCTGTCACAAGGATGGTGTCATCAGTGATGTCATGAGTGATGTCACTGACCATGTCATGAGTGATGTAATATGTGACGTCATCAGCAGTGCATTACAGGCGCGCAAGTTATAGTGAGTCCAACTAACTATAACGTGGGAATTTCAATGGTTTTATGTCAGTAAAATTTCCAGCTAACTATAAATGGTGTGAAATCTATGGTTTTGTCAGTGAATTTAATAGGTTTTTTAAATGCTAATTCCTAACTATAACTGGTGTGAAACCTATGGTTTTTTCAGTGAATTTCAAAGGTTTTTTAAATGCTAATTCCTAACTATAACTGGTGTGAAACCTATGGTTTTTTCAGTGAATTTCAAAGGTTTTTTTAATGCTAATTCCTAACTATATAAGACCTGAAAGCCCACCAGGAATCTACAGTATGCGCCAGGGGACTGCATTGCAGAGAGGTGTAATGAAGCCACAACCCTTTTTACACCTCTCTGCAACGCAGCCCCCGTGCATGTTTGAAGAGGGGGAACTAATTCCCCTTGCATACTGGGGGCCCCTGGGGGCCAATTAGCCCACCTGGAACCTCCAGTATGCGCCAGGGGCTGCATTGCAGAGGTGTAATGAGACTATGCCCCTTGTTACACCTCTCTGCAACGCAGCCCACTGCCGAGTTTGCAGAGGGGGAACTAATTCCCCTTGCATACTGGGGGTCCCTGGGGTCAACTGGTCCACCAGGAGCCTCCAGTATGCCCGAGGGAGCTGCATTGCAGAGAAGTGTAATGAGGCCACACCCTTGTTACACCTCTCTGCAATGCAGGCCACTGGCGCGTTTGTAGAGGGGGGACTAATTCCCCTTGCATACTGGGGGTCCCTGGATCATATCTGCCCAAACACCGATATTCCGAACGATTGTAAATTACTTTTCTTGAGAAACATCTGGATTTGGATTATCATGTCCTATACTTTGGAATTTTTGAAAGACTGACTTTGAGGATGCTATAAATTACTCAAGTCTGCCCGAATTGTGTGGGTAAAATTGATACCTAGTCACTTTGAATAAGAATATACTTATGTCTCGTCTAACATTTGGAAGAATTATCTAGTTATATGACAACTGGATACCGACATAACTTGAAGGAAATAAGAACGCCCTGAAGAAGTTCTGTTGTACAGAACGAAACCTTTCGGCTGGCTGTGGTACATAAACTTAAGGAAAATAAAAGCATTTGAATATACACCAAGATTCAGCGCTTCAATAAGGACTCTAAGTGATATGATTTGATTGGACTCATTGTGAAAGTGGTGCTGTGCCAAACTTTGGAATACTCTCCACTACTCTCTACTACTTACTCTCTCCTACTCCACTACTCTCAAATACTCACTGTCTACTACTCATTCTCTACTACTCTACTACTCTCTCTCTACTACTCACTCCCTACTACTCGCTACTCACTACTCCCTACTACTCACTATCTACTACTCTCTACTACTCACTCTCTACTACTCTCTCTACTACTCACTCTTTACTACTCACTACTACTCTCTACTACTCACTCTCTACTTCTCACTCTCTACTACTGTCTACTACTCACTCTCTACTACTCTCTCTCTACTAGTCTCTACTACTCACTCTACTACTCACTCTCTACTACTCACTACTATTCTCTCTGCTACTCATTCTCTACTACTCTCTACTACTCACTCTCTACTACTCACTCTCTACTACTCACTCTTTACTACTCTCTACTACTCACTTTCTACTGCTCTCTACTACTCACTCTACTACTTACTCTCTACTACTGTCTACTACTCACTCTCTACTACTCACTCTCTACTACTCTCTACTACTCACTCTACTATTCACTCTACTACTCTCTACTACTCACTCTCTGCTACTCTCTCTACTGCTCTCTACTACTCTCTACTACTCACTCTCTACTCTCTATTACTCACTCTCTACTCTCTACCTCTCTACCTCTCTCTTCTTCTCTCTCTACTAATCTCTACCTCTCTACCGCTACCTCTCTACCTCTCTACCTCTACCTCTCTCTACACGCACACATATACACATATATGCATATATATATATGCATATGCATTTATATATATATGTATGTGTATGTATAAAAAAAAACAACAAAACATTTTTTTTTTTAAACAGCTACTTTTAAAACTGTCATTCTTTTTCCCCATGGTACACTCCCCGGTACGCTTACCGGTGCGCGTACCGGTGCGCGTACCGGGCGCTCACCCCGCGAAAATCAAAAATTTTTATTATTTTTTTTTTGCTCCGCGGGGCCCTTTTATGGCCCCCACATCAAACCTAGGGGGTCAAGGGGGGTCTACTCTGCCCCCTTATGGTCATTTCCCTCTTTGTTTTGGCCACCTCTTGTGTCTCGATCCTACCGAGACACAAGATGGCGGCCGCTCCGGACTGTTTAGAATGTTTACAGACATCCCAGAGCCAATCAGCTTTCAGCGCGCAAGTCGCGGTAAGCGCCCGGTGCGCGTACCGGTGCGCGTACCGGAGCGCGGCTATAGATATATATATTTTTTTGAACCTTAATTACTCAAAATCCACTGGAGCACATATCTTGAGACATAGCAAAGGCACATCGGGCTACCAGTCCCTACAATTTTGCCAAGTTTGGTGGAAATCCATTCAGCCGTTCGGGCTAAAAGTGAAATCGACCGCCCTATGGAAATTAACATGGGGAAAACGCGTTTTGGGACCCCCCTTTTATCTCGGCCCCCGCTTGACGAATCCCCCCCAAACTTTCAGGGAAGGACCAGAACGCCGCGAGGCCATTTTGAGGAAATTTTCAGGCAGATTCGTCAACCGGCGCCAAAGTTATTCCAAATAGAATTTTCAGATTTAACATTGAAAAAAATCCTAACTATAACTACCTACTGGCGACCGCCAGTAGGTAATATATATATATATATATATATATATATATATATATATATATATATATATATATATATATATATCTATATATATATATATATATATATATATATATATATGTATATATATATATATATATATATATATATATATAAACATATTACCTACTGGTGGTCGCCAGTAGGTATATATAGTTAGGATTTTTTCTCTATGGGACTTTTGAAAATTCTATGTCTAATAACTTTGGCGTTTGTGGACGGAATCGGCTGAAATTTTCACGAAAATGGCACATTTTGTTTCTGAGCAGCCCCTGAAAATTTGGGGGGGTTTCGTCAAGGGGGGGCCGAGAAAAAAGGGGGGTCCCAAAACACGTTTTTAACATTGAGTTTTCCATAGGGCGTTTGGCCTCACTTTTAGCTCGAACGGCTGAATGGATTTGCATGAAACTTGGCGAAATTGTAGGGACTGTTAGCCCGATGTGCCTTTGCTGGGTCTCAATATATGTGCTCCAGTGGATTTTGAGAAATTAACGTTTAAAAAAACAGATATATCTGTGACAGCGTCCCGGGTAGCGCTCCGGTTCGCGTACTTTTCGCGTAACGGAGCTTTGCGAAGCAAAGCTGATTGGCTCTCCGGTGTCTTTCACCATTCTAAACAGTCCGGAGCGGCCGCCATCTTGTCTCTCGGTAGGATCGAGAGACAAGAAGAGGAGAAAAACGAAGGGGGAATTTAATGAAAGGGGGCAAGGTAGACCCTTCTTGACCCCCTAGGAATGATATTGGGGTTATTAAAGGGTCCCGTGGGGCAAATAAAAAAAAATGATTTTTTTGCGGTAGAAGCGCTTTCCGGTTCGCGAACCGGGTAGCGAATCGGGACGCGAAACGGGAATTCGCCATTTTGTGTTTCGTTTTAATTAAATTACAAGATGGAGGAAAAACAATGTGAGAAATGGGTATAAGAGGGTACGGGAGATGTATCCTGACCCCCTATGTTTTCTGAGGGTGGCTGAGGATGCTCATATATGTTGATACTTGTCTTCCAGCGGCTGCGCGTGGGCGTTTTTTTCGGTTTTTTTTGCTGCGTGACGTCTGTTAACGTTCGATTCGAAGGAAATCAGGAAGTGTTGACCGCCATTTTGACACTGCGAGTAAATATATTGTTAAAAATAATTGTTATAATTTAATCCGTATTGATAAACATTGTCTGCGCAATCTTGCTTTTTTTCCAATGCCACACTTTTGTCGTGCACGGCAGCCATTTTAGATGCCTTGACCAGACCCACTCTCTGCACGCGCCGATCGTGACGTCTGTTAACGTTCGATTCGAAGGAAATTAGGAAGTGTTGACCGCCATTTTGACACATAGGGCCCGATTCACAGAATGAACTTAAGACATTTGGTATTCACAGAATGCACTTACTACTATCTGGTATTCACAGAATGCACTTACTACTTTCGGGATTCACAGAATGCACTTACTACTTACGGGATTCACAGAATGAACTTACTACTTTTCGGGATTCACAGAAGAGACTTACGACTACTAACTTTACGTCCGCCGCCGGGCCGTAATTTCCGCCACCGGGCCGGATATTACGGCATATAGGCGGACTTTACCGCACACTTGCGTAAAATGCGATTACGGGCCGTAAAATGCGATTACGGGCCGTAAAGTACGATTACGGGCCGTAAATTGCGATTACGGGCCGTAAATTGCGATTTCGGATCGTTTGCCATGTTAGTCAAGAGGAAACACCTGGCTAAGGTCCGCCCATCCCCCAACATGGATCAGCTGACACACAGCAGCCAATCCCAGCCCTGCAGCATGTATGAATGCTGAGCAGACACAAAAAACCCTTTTCAGGATGTCACTGAACGTGTTTGTAGCACTACCCCTTGCCATGCGGCAAAACTACTTGAGGAGGAGGAGGAGGAGAGCACAGAGGATCTACAGGCAGAGGATCAACCTATTTGGAATGTCCAGCCAGGATGTAAGGGCCAGGTACCGTTTCCCACCTGAAGTAATCCTGGAAATGGTATGTGAGTGGGAGCAGGAACTTGACTCTGTGACCTGCTGCTCACATGCTATACCAGCATACCTCAAGATCCTTTCTGCCCTCCACTTCTTTGCTACTGGCTCCTTCCAAAGGGTCACTAGTGACCATGTGGGCATTTCCCAGGCGAGCCAGTCGCGGTGCCTGCATCAGGTACTGAGATGCATCACTGAGAGAGCCCCCAACTACATCAAAATGCCATATACACTGGACATGAGACAAAAGGCAGCAAGAGATTTTTATCTCCTTGCACAATTTCCACGTGTGCTGGGTGCAATAGATTGCACCCATGTGGCCCTTCAGCCACCCCGCCACATTGCACACATCTTCTGCAACAGACACAGATGGTATTCCATCAATGTTCAAGCAGTCTGTGATGCCAGTGGAAGGTTCATCAATGTGCATGCAGCGTTCCCAGGCAGTACACATGACAGCTTCATATTCCGCATGTCACCTCTTGCTCGGCGTATGGATGCTGGAGAATTTGGTAACATGTGGCTACTGGGTAAGTACCAAGCACTGAAAATGGGTGATATGCGTCAAGTAAATATATGAATGCCCCACAATAGTAACGATTGTACAATAAGAAACATGGCCCAACAGACACTGCATGTATGAATGTATAGATCATGTCCTGTCAAAGTCAAAGAGTGAAATGTTAACAACTTCCCATTCTTCCCTCCTCAGGTGACGCTGGGTATGCACTCTCTCCACATCTCCTCACCCCTTACAGGCGTGCTAACACTGTACCTCAGCGTAGGTACAATAGGGCACACATACGTACTCGAGCCATCATCGAGCGCACTTTTGGTCTGTTGAAGTCGCGATTCAGATGTCTCGACCGTACAGGGGGTGTGCTTCTGTACTCCCCAGTAGTTGTGTGCAAGATTATACGAGCCTGTTGTGTTTTGCACAACATTGCTCTAATGCATGGCTTACACATGCCTCTCCACCCTCGACTAGCTCTGAATGTGGGAGCCCGGGCTATTGCACATGACCGACGTCAGGGCATGCAAGTCCGTGATCTGCTAGTTGCCACATATTTTGCATGAGCAACCTGTAGTACCACGGACAACATGTGGTTTGCTGTCTGTTGTCAATGATGAAATGTGGACAGACACAACAGTGTCCATAAATCCCACCCTGAGACGACTTTCCAAACCACACTAACTGCATGCAAATCACAGCTGCTGACAGAAGTCAAAAGGTGGATTGTGCCTCAGGTCACGTGCCCATGTCAGCGATCAGCGTAGTGGACATCCCTTAAACAAACTATTCACGCTGATGACAAATAATACATGTCCTGAGAGACATACCTGGACCTCATAAGGATGGGTCACCAAATCACAAAAGGTTGCATACTCAGGCCTAAGACCACTAGAGAATTGACTCCCCCACAAATGATGGGCCCAGAATGTGAGTGATGATGTCATGTTAGAATCATGCACCATGGGTCAGATTTACAATAAGAGTTGCATCTCTGCATATCAGCAGGGATGGCCAAGTAATTGTGCCTCACAGCAGACATCCCTTGCGCCATCATGGCTGTGCCGCATGTACAAAGCTGTGCGCTGTGGATCAAGTATAGACAGAAGTGTGAAGCCTATGCTGTCATAAAGGTGAAGCACCACTGGAGTTGGGTCGCAAGCGCAACGCAGCTCCAGCAAGGCAAGCGGCGAGCCGATGCCCAACATGCAGCATCAATTCTCACGTCTCCTACAAGCAGGTGCAGGGTTGGGACGCAGCATGGCTACGAAAATGACAGTGTAATTTTGTACTTTTCATGCTCCCACCGTTTGGTGGCGTATGTGTGCTGGAAGGCCGTCCCCCCCCCCCCCTGTGCAGGAACGCACAACTGCGGTGCAGGGCCATACAATATGACACATTTCACAGATGCGTCACGTTGAAGATACCCCACAGCATGGAGTTGGCGTAGCGCTGCTGCGCCAATAAACTTACGCTACTGTGGCGTAATTGGGGCACACAGCGGCCCCCATATGTATCTGACATATCCACACTTCTCCACACCAATGTTACATGACACGTAATGCAACTCTGATACTGAGTACTCAATATGAACTACATGTCCCATAATGCAAAGTATGAGAATAGGAAAGTCGGATGGATGTTGTCAGCCCCCTACCCCCTGTCAGTGCATAAATGACATGAAATGAACTGTTCCCCCTTTTGCTACATAATCATGCATAACACCTGCATTGTCCTTTCACTTTTTCCTACATCAGAACAACAGGATGGCAGTGGATTTGTTTACTGATTGTGGATGGCCCAGGATGAATAAAAATGGCAGCAAAATACTTCCTGTGATGTGTTTCCTGTCTCCCACTACCTGTTTAACATTTCCTGTATGAAATAATGTGTTCCGGGTCATTTTCGCAAGTTACGGCGCAAAACCGTAGTTTCCGGTTGCGTAGCGTAGTGCGCATGCGCGGAAACGACGCTCCGGAACCGGAAACTACGAAATCGGGCCGTAAATTACGAAAATAAACTAGACCACATCATTGCATACAGGCAAGGTGATACATCAAGTGGGAGACAGGAAATACTTTACAGGAAGTACTTGGCAGCCATTTTGTGGTCATTCAGAGTCATCCCCTTTCACTGATCAGATCCACAGGCATCCTGCTGCTCTCATCTTACCAATTTCCCCATAATGGCTGAGGAATATGAGGAGAGAGCCCCCCCTTTCTCAGACAGGGAATTGGACATCTTGGTGGAGGGGGTGCTGGAGAAATTCCCTCAGCTATATGGGGACCTTGAGCAACAGCTGAGCACTGCAGCCCGGGGCAGGGTATGGGCCAACATCGCCGAGCGCTGCAGTGCAGTGGGAGTGTTCACCAGGAGGGCTAGGACGTGCCGCAAGCGCTGGGAGGACCTGAAGCGGTGGGCCCATCACAAGGCTACGGAGCTGGCTGGCCTGTCCACCCAGCACCATGTACATCGTCCTCGCCTCTCACCACTGTACAGGAGGGTCCTGCGAGCAGCGTGGCCAACCCTCCATGCTCAGCTGGAGGAGCACGAGCAGCATAGACCTAGTAAGTTCATCATATGCAGTATGAGTCTGGGAGTATGATGTGAGTGAAACAGTGCTGTACCATTGTGTGTCCCATGCCTCCATTAGCCAATTCCATGTCCAAGCAGCAGTCACCAAGTTTTGATAGGCACACTGTGGCATATGGACTATACAGGCCAGAGTGCACTTTGGGAGTTGTAATGTTCTCATGACAACTGGGTAAATGAGCCACACTCATGCATCCATATTGAATTCTGCTCTGCCAGCACCACTACAATTGTACCAAGTCCATCATAACGGATGTGTGCATTGGATGAGCGATGGTACAGAGACGGTCCAGTCTGCACATGGCAGGCCATGGGGGATTGGATGTTGTGATTAGCATTGCACCTGTAGCGTTGTGTTACAATTGAGACAGATCATCATGTGCCTTGGAGTCAAGACAGATATTGAGATCCTTGCATCACTCACAAGTTCTCATAGGTCTGCAAGGTGTGACCACTGACAGACGTCTGACCCTCAGTGGCCTGTATGGCATTTCACATGCACAGATAGCTGACACAACTGCCCACCACTGTTCAGCGGTGATACTGCACTACCGTGTCAGTCAAGTAAGTCACTATGTGGCACTGGATTGTCTGAAGATGTGTGGGGACATCAAAAGGCTAGACACACAATGTAGCTAGAGGAGTACTCCAGACCCCACGTGGATGTGTGACCCACATTTGTCTTGTCCCATACAATGCTACAATGCAGATGACACTTGTCCAGACGTTAAATAGCTGCAAATCAATATCAATGGGCAATATCATTTATATCTGGACTCTTCATGTTCTCCTCTGGTGGACTTGTAGTTGAACTGGTACATGCAGCAGTGACACGACACACAGATCACAACAATGCCAAGGTTGAGGTTTGGATAATTCAGTTGCGCAAGCCACAATAATACACATGAGATGTCCATGTCAAACTCAAATCAGTATATGACAGTGTGCATACATGTAATGTAAGTGCATGGACAGAATGGGTGTTGGGAGCACACTGCCTCACAGTCCCAGCACGGTTTGTCCCTTTGCATCCTGGTAAATGCAGTACACATTCCAAAGTCACTTAGGAATAATCTGGAGTGATACACCAAAATTGCTGCTGACTTTGCTGTATATCCCTAGACACGTGTTCCTGGAATGACCGCTTCATCAGTAGAGAGCTGCAGTTTCATGGAGAGCAAAGTAAATCATCTTGCTTTGCTGTGTTCCTGTGAGTGTTACTGTGACCTCAGAATAACTTGGCAGCATTCCCAGCAAACACAGATGAATCAGGAGTTAGTTAGTACTGTACACAGCATATACCCGGATGCAAAGGGGCAAACTGTGCTGGAACTGTGAGGCAGTGTGCTCCCAACCACCACTTAGTCCATAAGGACTGATGGGCAGATCAACAAGGCACTTGCGCCTCTTTGCACCGCAATTGGGTCACTTTAGTGACGCAGCGGCGGAGCACACAAAGCGCCATGCTGCTGGATTATTACAACGTGACGCATACGGTGCAGGATTGCATCCTAAAAGTGGCTGAGTGAAACTACAAGATACCACTCAGTCACTATTAGGGCCAAGCGAAGTCAAATCTACGCACCTGCTTGAAGCAGGTGTTAGGATTGCCGCAGCATGTTAGCGATTGTGCACCCCCGAGCCTTGCTGGAGGCGGCTCCGCAATTGCCACGCCACTACAGCAAAGCTCGGCTCTTCCACCGGGGATGCATCACACATCTGCCCACCCAAGCGCCACAGTGTGCCGCTTGGTACATGTGGTCCAACAGGGGTGACGCACGGGTGGGCTGATGCGTTACAACTCATCAGACACACCTCTGCTGATTAGCGGAGATGCGCCAGAAGTTGTAAATCGCCCCCTGATAACTGTACAGTGTGAATAGAGTTAAACAAATTTGGACCTAGGCTATTCTATGTATGTGTAGCGTCATGCATGGAACAACCACCACATCAAGATTTTGCTTATACTTCTGCAGGCACGGTTGATGAGACAGGAGATCCACAGGAAGAAGTCCGGAGGATTAGACCATCTGTTCGGCGACGGCTAAACCCTCTTTCCACTAGCGATGAGGGGGAGGAGGAGGAGGAGGAGGAGGAGGAGGAGGAGGAGGAGGAGGAGCCATCAACATCTGCAGGCCAGAGGGTTTCACCCACCCGGGATAAAGACGAACACTACACCGGTACTATGTCCCAGGTGGAGGCTGTGGACAATGAAGGGGGGGGGTGATGAACCGGACACCTCGGACCATGATGTGGGGGATGGCCCCTCACCCACACATACATCACTAGTGGGTCACAAAGAGGTGTCCCCGGGGAGGGCCAACATTCCATCTGGGCCTGCCATCTGCCCCACCCTACCTCTAGAGTCCCCCATGCCATCGGGGGCTCCTGCTCAATCCCCTTATACCAGTCTCCCTACTCTTGGCCGCCAAGCCAAACACATCGGCTCCGGATCGGAGGCACCACGTCCCTTCTGTGTCCCCCCCCCCCCCCAGTGCCGGTGCTGTTCCTCCTGTGGCTGTGCCAGGGGACTTGAGTTGGATGGTCGAGGGTCAACCAGACATGTCCGCTCGCATCTTGCTACAGGTGTGTCTGGAGATACGCTTGATGCGAGCGGACCTAGTCCGATCTATGGACAACATCGGCATCCAACTCCAGTCCCTGACCACAGCCATTACCTCTTTCATCTCCCAAGTGCCTTCCCATACCACCGTCAATGTGTCCCCCTGTCCGTTGGCCCACACTGGTTCCCCCCATACGCCTCGTGTGTCACGTTCCCGTGTGGTGCCTGTTCCTGCATCAGCCAGACGTGTGGATGTATCCGACCCTGAGGAGCTAGACATTGTGCTCCTGGATGATGACCAGAAAGACACTTGACTGTTGGACTGAGACATTGTTTTGGACGATGATTCATTTCTCCCCTTGTGAATAGACTGGTTCCCATGACGCTACCTGACGTATTATATTTGTTTTGCCCCACCCAAATCCAAGTTCCCTTCTCCTTCTGCATTAAGATCATCATTTGTTTTCCTTTCTCCCTTCCAAACCGACGGTTTCTTTGTGTTCCTACATAAATGACTTTGCAGTATTATACTTTGTCTGACTAGTTTCACTTCATTTTGAATGTCTATTGCCAAATATAGACACATATTTAGTAAGTCATATGCTATGCATACTACAACGTGTTGCCATGATGTGTTACACTTGTACCTGTCTCACACACACACACACATGCCTACATCGTCAGAAGAGACATACTACACAACAGAATATTACAGTAGTAGATATTTATTGTCAAAATACTCCTAAGGAGCCCAAAACAAATAAGCCATTTTAATGGCGGTCATGTTTGCGTTGCCGCAATCGTGGGGGGGAGGAACGCGGTGAGGGGTGAGGTCGTCGCCTTCGTGTCTGTGGGTGTTGTCCAGGCTGATCAAGAGGTGCAGGTGCCAATGGTGTCGGCACATTAGGTGGCTGTACAAGGGCTGGTTGATGAGGTGGTTGAAGTGACTGTGCAGAGGTTGGTGGTGGTTGGGCAGGTGGTGGGGGTGGTGGGAGTGACTGTGCAGCGGTTGGTGATGGTTGGGCAGGTAGTGGGGGTGGTGGGAGTGACTGTGCAGCGGTTGGTGATGGTTGGGCAGGTAGTGGGGGTGGTGGGAGTGACTGTGCAGTGGTTGGTGGTGGTTGGGCAGGTAGTGGGGGTGGTGGGAGTGACTGTGCAGCGGTTGGTGGTGTTTGGGCAGGTAGTGGGGGTGGTGGGAGTGACTGTGCAGTGGTTGGTGGTGGTTGGGCAGGTAGTGGGGGTGGCGGGAGTGACTGTGCAGTGGTTGGTGGTGGTTTGGCAGGTAGTGGGGGTGGTGGGAGTGACTGTGCAGTGGTTGGTGGTGGTTGGGCAGGTAGTGGGGGTGGTGGGAGTGACTGTTCAGGGTGCAGGTGTGTTTGTGTACCTTGGCTGTGGTGCTGTGCAGTTTGTGTTACAGGTGTGGGGATGTGCTGTCCTACAGGCCGACATGATTGTCCCCCTCCCTGCGTTGGCTGTGAAGGTAGACTTTGGACCACTCTCACCATGCCCTCCATCATCTTCATGGCCAAGGCATGGTGTCTTGCACTCTCTTCCCTTTGGATGGATATCAGGTCTCTTGTATTTCTAGACATTTCCTGCCAAGTGCTATCCATCCTGTCCAAAGCTTGGCCCACCCTGTCCACCCCCTGAGGGAATTGGGCCATGTCCTGCAGGAACCCAGATATGTCAGACAGGGTAGCCCCTATGGCCCGAATGTCCTGCCTCACATCTGCCTGCTGTTGGAAGAAGTCCTGCTCCCACTGGCCACCATAGTCATGTGCAGGCCCCCTCTGCTGGTGTCTGCCAGGGATGAGATGAGCAGGTCCAAAAACAGGGAGGCTGGCAGGTAGAAGTCTGTGGGCAGGAGAAGGGTTCCCAGGGGATACCTGGTCCACAACAGGGCTGGCACTTCCCACAGATGGTGGAGAGAATGGCAGGGATTCACTGCGTAGGGAAGAGTGGGTAGGGGAACCACCATGTCGGTCCCGGACGTGAGGGCTGTGAGTGAGTGATGTCTGTGAGTGGATGTGTGGTAGCTGTGTCTGTGTTGATATTTGCCGTGGTATTGATAGTCTGAGAGGAGGCAGACGGGCGTTGCTTGTCAGAAGATGTGAGGCGGGGACGTCAGTATTGTCATCCCCGGAGTCTAACAAATTGTACTCATCATCCTCCTCAAAGGCAACGTCCTCTTGCTCTTGATCCTCCTCCTCTCGGGCATGAGTTGCAGCCGACATTGCTGCCTGGAGGATCAGGGGATTCTCCCCTTGGATTTCCCGTCTGCCACTACTGGTTGTCGGTCTGTCAGCCTCTTTAACAGCATCATCTGAAACACAGAGGTTGCAACTGTATTGGTGATTGACCAGGTATTACATGTGCAGCAACACCAGGGTTGTATTTACTGCACCTTGCATCAGCAGATGAGGATCATGTGATCTGGTTTGGATACCACCACAAATGGCCGCTCACACCATAGCCCTGAGGTGTTACACGGAGATCTACATGATACTAGCAAACTCACCAGTTCCAGCCACAACTCTCTGTCCCTTTGCGTTCCCTCCTAGTCTATCCTGCTGCACCTGTCTCACCATAGTAGTTGTAGACATAGCTGTAGAGGGTAGAAACAACATTATCAACAATCTGCCTCACCAAATGACAGACATGCATATGTGTCACTCCTGGTCTGTATTTCACTTAGTAATCAACAACTGTTGATTCCATGTAGAAGGGGATCTTGATCTATGTAATGGCTTTGTAATCTTAGCTGTTGACACTCCTCATGCCCAATTTACCTGAGGGACAGGTGCGTGACAGTTTCACAGCTGCAGCCAGGATGTCATGCATCCCCCGGGATGGTGTGCGCTGCAGTGGTCTCATCCTGTCAGCACCTGTGATGAGAAATACATGTCCATATTTTCGTACAACAGATTGTAGCTATGAGAACAAATGACATTCTCATTAGCCATTTGTGGATAATCAAGGACGCTGTGCAGCATGCATAGCTCTTTGACTTAACAAGTGGGCACCTGCTCACAAGCAGCATTTGCAACCTTACAGCCATGCGGCACTTACATCAATTAGATGACACATCAACTGACAGACTTGTATGAGAAGGTTACTGATTTCACCCTTACCATTGTGACTGACTATTTTCATGGGTGTAATGTTGTGTGTTGAGAAGTCAGAAAGGAGTTCATGTGTGAGATGTGCAATTGTCAGGGGCCTGATGTTGCCCATATGTGCTTCCCTACCCATGAGGTCACACAGCTCATTATTGAATGAGAGAACGCAGATTACTAATGTCCATCCTTTGAGTGTTCTCTGTTCCCATGCTCCATTTCCAACATCATGGTACTACTCACATGACAACAGATAGTATCTTGTGTGTGCAGCAGACATCCAAACCTCATATTTCATACACTCACCAATACATGTGGATATGGTAGAAGGGAGGCAAGCAGAAGACAACATTTGGATTTGATCACACATTGCAGAGGAGGTGAGAAGCTTTGAATCTTCGCACCTGCACTGGATTATCCTGTTGCTCTTCAGCAAAATGATTTTGCAGGTGTAATTGCATGAAGAATCACCTCAGCAGCCCCTACACCCATTTCACAGGTACACAACTGGCACCAGTGTGTGCCTCAGCCATGCCAATTTCATATTGATTTGTGCATGTTAATTTTGCTAGGTATTTAGCATATCATTGACTTGCAAGCCTGTTGTGTTGTGGAGGTTTCTCATGACACATTGTTCTATTGTATGTCCATTGTGCACACACTTGGCATACATTTTGTGTCAGCATCTCATTTGCCACCAGGGTCTGATCGGCCATGTGTTCAAATGCCCCATGTGAGCATATTGTGATGCAGGATAACAGTGTTGTACAACACATATGGTGGAGGTGAAAGGCACAGTTCATAGGCATTCAGCAAGCTTGACTTACCGTGGCCCAGCACCGGATCAGTCTGTGGTCCCTGGGCAGATGTGAAGTCCAACCTAGTAGCAGGAGTCAGTGGGCGTCTGGGGTTATGGGAGGACGGCATTGTACCTAGAATGATAAGTTTGTTTGGCAACTTTACATTCCTGCTGCCACATGTGATGCATTGGATTCCTGGCACAGGACGGGCACAAGCAGTCATGGTCACCACCGTTGCAGTAGTGTGTCATACATTATGTAATGTGTGATCCCACATATAACTTAGATTGGGCCCACTACCTTGATGCTACCTATAGCACAATGACATGCCTACGACTCCAGAGGTAAAGTCCACTATCGTGTTTTGTTGAAGTCCGAAATTTATCCATCCAATGTACGCAGTACATGATCAGCTCTGTGGACTGTGCTGAACAAAGTATGTATGAAAGATTTGAAGTTGGACAGTGTATGCATTGTCAATACTACAGAGACTGCCATCTCCCCGTTTGGTCTTCATTTCCGTATCGGTGCAAATGCTACTTCTTGATTATGTCTACAAACACTATTACAATATGGTGTATACACCCTTCTGACTTGTTGTGGCCCTCGATTACAGGATTGCTTTCCCCGTTCTGGGTCTGTTGATGTAATACATGTTGTGTACCACATTTACTAAGGTATGATGAGGCAAGACATGTTATAATTTGTATTTCGCTGTTCACAAATGTCATAAGTAAACGGTGAATGTCCATTGACGTCTCCAATTGTCATGCAGCAAATGTAGCATAAATGGTTGTCTTACATAGCTGGGCACTATTTGTCCCTCTGTTGTCTACTGACCATGTATGCTTTTTGACCATCTCCTTTGACTTACCAGTTAGTGTGGTTGACATGCCTTCATCAGTACGTTGCCGAATCCTCCTATGCGATGCGGTGACCTCTGCTACTGAAGTTGTCGGTGCTCTGGCTGGATGTGTCAATGGGTGAGAAGAGAGAAAAGTAGGCAAATGGAAATGTGCTTGTGTACAGTTTCGGGGATTTGCCCATAACTTCTGTGTGATAACAGTATTGCGTGGAACTGCCGCAGACTGGGCAGGTAGGAGCAGTGGTGTGTTGGGGATGTAATGGCGTGGCAGATTGGAAATTGGACAACAGGATAGGTGTTGGACATGTTTACATCAGAGGATACTCTCACCATCTGCTTTGTGATTTAGGCCAGCACAGGTTGATGTACTGTTTGGAGACTTTAGTGGCAGGTTTACAAGCCCCTGGGGAAAATAGATTTACACTGTGGTTGCATCACTCCTGTGACACAACAGTGGTGTACAACAGACAACACATTTAGGAGTATTTGCACCGTGACGCTACTATGGTGAATCGTCATGTTGTGAGGCCATGCGCTACGTCAGCTTGGAGGTGGCAGGGTGTGCACTCCTTTGGAGTATGCCGCATCCAAGTGAGTCAGTGTAATCTACATCAGTGGTTCCCACACTTCTGACTCCTGAGGACCCCCATTGAGTCACCACTGGAAGCCGAGGACCCCCATGCAATTAGTATGAGTTAAATTTCAATCATTTTAACAGTAATTTAAGAAAAATACACACGTGTGCACACAAAACAAATACTCAAAGTACTAAGTATTTTGGGTCAAGATGTGTGACTATTTAATGTAGCGCCTCGCAATTTGCTACACTTTTCAAGTGGTAATTTGCGAGTCACTAAATGAAATGTACAACAGTGTGTTTGACACTGTCTGGGATTCCCAATGGGGTCGCTAATTGCGAGGTTCATTTATATTATTGAGCCGCTCGCAATTTGCAAGCCCATTGGGAATGCCAGCCCTCCCAGGTATGGTGGCCTGCTGGGCTCTGCAGGCCACCATGTCGGGGCCAACTTTTCAATATAGCAGTTTAGAAAAGAAAATGCTGCCTGTTTACAATGCATTTTGTAAAATCAATCAAGTAACAGTAAAGTTGTCTTTACATTTTGCTAAGGGCAGGCAGAGGTCCCTGGGACCACTGCCTGCCCTTAAAATAATATTTTGCTTGCTTTTGCTAAGGGGAAGGGGTCCCCCGGAGACCCCTTCCCATTAGCAAATGCATTACCATCTACTTGAAGTAGGTGGTAATTGTGACTGTTTTGCGACCACAAACATTTGTACATGTTTTTGAGACTCGCTAATTGGAAGGGAATGCTGCTTCCAAATCGCAAGTTGCTAAACCTATTTAGAGAGTTGCAAACAAATTTGAACTTGCTAAATTGGCTATGTACATGGCCCCATAGGTTTTTGCATGCACAAACGGGTTAGCGAACCCGTTTGCGCATTTGAAAACCGATCGTACATCTGGCCCTTAGTGTTTTATGTAGAAGTAATAGGCCCTCTGTCAAATGTATTTCATTTGTTTTATAGCATCTTTCATACCAATGTAGAATGTCAGAGCACTTTCCATCACACACATATAGAGACATAGAATCGTACATGTAAATGTGTGTATATGAAATGTTTTAAGAGTTCTTGGTCTGGAAAAGCACAAACTCAGTATTCAGAACATGACACAGGGGCTAGCATTGACTTTAGCATACAAAACGTTTTTCTACCAATAATTTCTTCTTAGCAGCATCAGGATAAATAATAACTGGGAGATGTTTAAGTTACAAACTGGTACCATGCAATTTGCAAGCAGCTCTTTGATGACAGTTTATAGGTCCCTCTGCTAGATTATGATTGTCACTCATGAAGAGCACAGTAACAAATGAATCTCTGTGACAAAAGCAGTAACCACAATCCTAGGTACATACAATACTGCTTTTCAAGATGATTTTTATACTTTCTTTGCAGTAGGCACATTTCTACTCTGTGCTACATTTGTTACATTGCAGCTGCCACAGAACAACATTCTCCTCATGCTCCAGCAGGTACATTGATCACTGGCATTATCTTGACATGTTTATTGTTGCTGGTAAGCTGCTAATTATACAAGAAAATTTCTGTGCTTTAAAAAATGATGCCTATGGACCCCATGGTAATGTGTTACGGACCCCTGGGGTTCTGCGAAGCACAGTTTGGGATACACTGATCTACATTATTTCACAGTATCACCTATCAGAGGCTGCTGTGACGCAACAATACGCCTGCTTGAGGCAGATGTCAGGAGTGGCACAGCACGTTAGGTATGGGCAGTACATGGATATTGTTGGAGTTGCAAAGCTCTTCCGACACAACTTCAGCAAAGCCCCCCCTACACACCATCAGATTCAACACACATCTGTCTATCCCTGCACCACAGTGCACAACCATATGTACACGACACATCAGTGTTTGCGCAAGGCTTGAATTGGTCACATGTCACATTGGTACTGGCGCTTCCCTGCTAATGTTTGTCTTTAGCTTATTTATTTATTAAACTTACTTTTAAATTTCCATTTGTCATTGCACATTTTCTGTCAATATGTACAGTTATTGAATTAGCTGGGTTGTGTATGTATGGCATCAGTACTGTGCACATGTTTGTAATTGGGTGGGGGGGTATTAGCCTTTTCTGATGCAAAGCATTCTGGGACTTGTGGTGCTGCGTAGACACATGAGTCTCTGACTAACCATATTTTTATATGCACTTAGGACTATTTCCATGATCACTATGACAGTGTAACACAGACAATCTCTTCATGCACATTTTCTTTTCATTCCACTTACCTGGTACCACGTGGCGGACGTCACTGACAGGCAGCCCATGGACCAAGTGGGGGTGTATTGTTGTCAGGATGTCCTCCTCCTGTCGGGTGAGCTGGATGCGGGGTCCAGGGCATGCAGCAGGGAGGATTCTGCGCAGTTCTATCGTGGAATATTTTTCCTTGACCCTCTGCTTTTCGTCCTGCCACTTTTTTTTAATGTCCTGTATGGTTTGCCTCTCCACCCCCAGGGCTGAGACAGCAGTGGCTATCTGCTGCCATAGTTCTTGCTTCTGTGCCCCACTGGTGCAATATGGTGGTAGCCCATGTAGGCGATTGTGAAGCCTTACAATGTATTCCACTAGCATGGTGGTCTCCTCTGCAGTGAAATTTTTTTTCCGTCTCTGCTCCATGTTCACTGTCACTGAAAGCATTGTAGGAACAGTCTCTCTGTGTCCAAACCTGTTTCTTCACTGTGTGCTGCTTTTATGTGTTTTATGGTACTGGTCAATTAGTGTTAATTAGCTTCAGCTGGAGCGTGGTGGGGGATGGTAGGCAGTGGCAGCATACATCATGGCAAAATGGAGCTGTTGGCTGGGATTGGCTGCTGTGTGTCAGCTGGTCCATGTTGGGGGATGGGTGGACCTTGGCCAGGTGTTTCCTCTTGGCTAACATGACAAACGGCCCGTAATCGTAATTTACGGCCCGTAATCGTAATATACGGCCCGTAATCGTAATTTACGGCCCGTAATCGTAATTTACGGCCCGTAATCGCATTTTACGCAAGTGTGCGGTAAAGTCCGCCTACATGCCGTAATATCCGGCCCGGTGGCGGAAATTACGGCCCGGCGGCGGACGTAAAGTTAGTAGTCGTAAGTCTCTTCTGTGAATTCCGAAAAGTAGTAAGTTCATTCTGTGAATCCCGAAAAGTAGTAAGTTCATTCTGTGAATCCCGTAAGTAGTAAGTGCATTCTGTGAATACCAGACAGTAGTAAGTGCATTCTGTGAATACCAAATGTCTTAAGTTCATTCTGTGAATCGGGCCCTGCGAGTAAATATATTGTTAAAAATAATTGTTATAAATTAATCCGTATTGATAAACATTGTCTGCGCCATCTTGCTTTTTTTCCAATGCCACACTTTTGTCGTGCACGGCAGCCATTTTAGATGCCTTGACCAGACCCACTCTCTGCACGCCGCCGATCCTCAGCATGGCTCCCCACCCAGGCAAGCATCTCCCCCACGCACTGGTCACCCCCGCTCTCTGTCTTATGCATGGGCCATAAACCTCCCCCCATCTGCGCTGCTCTTCCCTAAGAATCACACCCTGTGTCCGCCCGACACCTCCCTTTCACCCTATTCACTACCGCACCCTCTGACACTCCTCTTCCTTTGTGTCTGATTGTCCAGGCCCGTCCCAGGGTATCACCTAGCCCTGCGGATGTAGTTTATGGCCTCAACTGTAAAGAATCACACCTCTTCAAAGGAGTTACAGTAGATCAAGGCCCCCACCTTATGAGATCCGTCACACCACACGCGTTCCTACTATCTGATAATGATCCTGTATTGTGATTGGGGAGGGGATTCTCACTGTGAGGGTGTGTGGGACCGAGCCTGAAGCTGAAGATTCCAGGGATGCTTTTTTGTACATCAAAGTCTTCACAATTATGTGTCACATTAAAAATATATAGCACTCCAACAAAGTAGTAGGATTATAACACTTTAATAACTTATAAATATATACAACGCATCAAAAACAGTAAACATGTTAAAAAAAAATTTTTTAAACAAAAAGCAACAATGGTCAGTAGCGGTCTGTTGTGCGAATAGTCCGAAGGCAGCACAACGCGCCGAGATCTGGACGGCACCCAGGTGATGTCCTTTACTTGCCGCACTAGTCTTGGCATCCTACAATGCTGCACCGAAAAATGGCGTGGGTGCCCCGGGGGGGGGGGAGGCGTCGTGAACGGGCCTCCCCAGGTGGAGGCTCGTCTGCTGTAGTGGGGCGCCCCTTTAGCGTTTCACTTGCCATTCAGCGGTTTTCCGCCCACTTTTGCTGCACTGTGCCTCGTCAGTAGCGGTCTGTTGTGCGAATAGTCCGAAGGCAGCACAACGCGCCGAGATATGGACGGCACCCAGGTGATGTCCTTTACTTGCCGCACTGGTCTTGGTATCCTACAATGCTATACCGAAAAACGGCATGGGGCGCCCGGGGGGGGGGGGGGAGGCGGCGTGAACGGGCCTCCCCAGGTGGAGGCTCGTCTGCTGTAGTGGGGCGCCCTTTTACCGTTTCAGTCACCAATCAGCAGTTTTCCGCCCGCTTTTGCTGCACTGTGCCTCATCCGCCATTCAGCTGTTTACCGCCCGCTCTTGCGGCTACAGCGTCTCGTCCACCATCCAGTAGAATTGCGCCCACTCTTGCTGGCTGCTACAGGACTCTTAAAATGGCGGCCGGCTCTTCGGATTTGGGCCTGGTCCACTAAAATGGCCCTGGGACACATTTGAACTCGGACATTTGCATGCTAGGGCTTGGGCCCCATTCTCGAAAGCGTCCCCTCAGCCTTGAAGATTCTACAAAAGTCATCGGGGCCCCTGACTCCCGCAGGCTTCCGGTGGGGAGCGGCTGCCATGATTGCTTGCGGAATGGCCACGACGGAGCTACGAGATGGTGGTGCTCTCATGCTGACGCCAGCTTCAGTCTGAAACATCCAGAAACACTGTAGACTATCAATTCGATGAGTTCCGGTGGAGCCCCAACGTGACCCAGTAGGGAAGAACTTGCCCTCCCCTTTTTTGAGTGATGGTTCTTGTTGCCTGTCCCCTCTGTTGTCATCTAACGGAACCTTTTTGGATTGCCGAGTGAGAAAAAAAAAAGGTGGGGCTTTCATCGTTTGGGAAAAAAAAATGTTTCAATCCAATGAAAAGTGTTATTTTTAGGTCATATGATCAAGCATTTCATCATTAGGAAACCAAAAGTAAAATGAACCAATGAAAAGTTTTATAAACAAGTCACATGACCTGTTATGCTGCTTTGGGCTATAAAAAGCCTACAAAATCCGTTGGCCTGTGAGGCGGCGTCAGTAGCGGACCGATGTGCGAATAGGCCGAAGGCAGCACAACGCGTCGAGATCCGGATGGCACCGAGGTGGTGTCCAGCAAGTTGCCGCACTGGTGTGGCTATCCTACAATGCTGTGCCGAAAGACGGCGTGGGGTGCCCGGGGGGGGGGGGGGGAGGCGGCGCAAATGGGCCTCTCCCCCCTCCCTAGGTGGTGGCACCTCATGTGCAGTGCGGCGCCCTTTGCCGTTTCACTCGCCGTTCAGCGGAGTTGTGCCCGCTCTTGCGGTACAGTGACTCGCCCGCCATCCAGCTGAGTTCCGCCCGCTCTTGCGGTACAGCGACTCAGCCGCCATCCAGCTGAGTTTCTCCAACTCTTGCGGTACAGCGACTCGCCCGCCATCCAGCTGAGTTCCGCCCGCTCTTGCGGTACAGCGACTCACCCGCCATCCAGCTGAGTTTCGGTTACTCTTGCGGTACAGTGACTCGAACGCGCCGAGATCCGGATGGCACCGAGGTGGTGTCCAGCAAGTTTCACTGGTGTGGCCATCCTACAATGCTGCGCCGAAAGACGGCGTGGGGTGCCCGGGGGGGGGGGGGTGGCGCAAACGGGCCTCTCTCGCCTCCCCAGGTGGAGGCACCTCATCTGCAGTGGGGCGCCCCTTAGCGTTTCACTCGCCTTCCTGCTGCATTGCGCCCGCTCTTGCGGCACAGTGCCTCACCCCCACATCCAGCTGAGTCGTGCCCGCTCTTGCGGCTACAGCGTCTCGCCCACCATCCAGCTGAATTGCGCTTACTCTTGCGGTGCAGCGAAAGGCGGCTGCAACAAGACTTTCAAAATGGCGGCCGGCTCTTTGGATTTGGGCCTGGTCCACTAAAATGGCCCTGGGACACCTTGGAACTCGGACGCTTGCCTGCTAGGGCATGGGTCCCATTCACGAAAGCGTCCCCTCTTTCGACTGATTGTTCTTGTTGCCTATCTCTTCTGTTGTCATTTAATGGAACCTTTTTGGACTGCCAAAAGGGGTTCTGGTCCGACCGCTGGTTGGTGGAGACATTTTGACTATATCCTGGACCTGCCCGGCCTCGCCCAAAATGGCGCCGGTATAAATGGGACTCGTAACTCCTTGTTGTGTACTGGTTGTCCAACCTTGATATCACGAGATACGTATGCAGTTTTGAAGCACATGGCGGGCGGGGACGAGTACTGATTGAACATTTGGACATCCCTATTGATATTAAGTTCTGATGTGTTATTGATTACTGTACTATTGAAAGATCGAATTAACGTCACCCATGGTACTTGCCCGCAAATGTATATGTAGATAATTTTATTGTAACTGGCCCTGTCGTACTTTAATTATAAAATGTACATCCACCGATTCCGCAACTGTTAGACACCTTAGTTCTTGCAACCTAATGGCCCGCCCGTTACGTTCTTCTACAGTGTAAATGTCCCCTCATCATATACGATTCCAGTTTTCTCTGTGGCCGGCTCACGTGGTTATAGGCCCGTATTTGTATACTGACATTTTCACAATAAAGGTTTTTAAAACAAAACATGGTAGTAGTACCTTTTTTGGTAAAGTTTTGAATAATAGCTACTGTTTTCGAATCAGTAAAAGGCAAGTAAAATAAAGCAGCCCGATTATATGACGGTTAAAAGGTATAATACGCAGGAAAGCAGTAAAGATAAATGGTCAAGGGCTGTTGTGTTTTCCACTCCTGCAACATAAAGTGATCGATAAGAATCCGATATTCATGGCTATCAGCGACTAAGACAGCAGGCCGAGCCTCTTTTGGTCAACGGCTCCCTCATGGGACGAAGAAACGCCCTTTTTCTCGAAAAGGGAATATTTTACTTGCAGGACAGTTGTAAATTTCCCGGGAAAATACATTAGCCTGGAACATTGTTAGTGATAAACTGTAAATGCATCTGGGTCCTTTGCTTTACAAGTCAGAGTGAGATAAAAAAAGGTGGGGCTTTCATCATTTGGGCAAAATAAATGTTCGAAAGCAATGAAAAGTGTTATTTATAGGTCATATGACCAAGCCTTTAATCATTAGAATAACAAAAGTAAAATGAACCAATGAAAAGTTTTATTAACAAGTCACATGATCTGTTAGGCTTACGTTACGCACTGCGCACCGCGCTCTGGATCGTTTCGGGGAAGCTGCGCCTCGCGCACCGGAGCACTTCCGGGTACGCTAACGCGGCGCGTCATATGACGCATTACGCGACAACGCAGGTCCAGAATATAGTCAAAATGTCTCCACCAACCAGCGGTCGGAACACAACCCCTTGCAGCAGTCCAAAAAGTTCTGTTAAATGACAAGAGAAGGGACAGGCAACAAGAACCATCAGTCAAAGAGGGGAGGGCAAGTTCTTCTCTACCGGGTCACGTTGGGGCTTCACCGGAACTGATCGAATTGGTAGTCTACAGTGTTTCTGGATGTTTCAGACTGAAGCTGGCGTCAGCATGAGAGCACCACCATCTCGTGGATACGTCGTGGCCATTCCGCGAGTAATCGTGGCAGTCGCTCCCCACCGGAAGTCTACGGGAGTCGGGGGTCTCGGTGACTGTTTTAGAATCTTCAAGGCTGAAGGGAACTCTTTTGGGAATGGGGCCCATGCCCTAGCAGTCAAGCGTCCGAGTTCCACGGTTGCCCAGAGCCATCTTTGCAGGCCAGGCCCAAGTCTGTGGAGCCGACCGCCATTTCGTGAGCTCCGTAGCAGCCGCCTGTCGCTGTACTCCAAGATTGGGTGCAATTCCGTTGGATGGCGGGTGAGACGTTGTAATAGCAAGAGCAGGCGCAATTCAGCTGGCCGAGCGAGGCACTGTTTCGGAAGAGCGGGCGCAAGTCAGCTGATCGAGTGAAGCGCTGGGGTGTAGCTGAGAAACCTCCACCTGGGGAGGTGGGGGAGGCTCGTTCGTGCCGCCTCTCCCTTCTACTGCACCCCACACCGTCTCCTGGCGCAGGTATATGTGATGGTCGGACCAGGGCACCGCAGGACGTGTCTTTAGGTCAAACGGATTGTGGGACAAGGTGTGGAGCAGGCGCAATTATCTCGGGGGCCTCTGTCAAGCGGTTCAGGGAGGCACCGCATCATATTGTTTTCCAATGCAGTCAGGTCCACAAACAGCCCCCACTTACTTTGAGAATAGTGAAGCTGCAGCAGGTGCAAATAAGCTTCAGACAGTGTTACAAGCGCTGCTCCGAACCCTCAACTATGGCACTCAACATCCAGGACTTATGTCATTTGTGCAAGGCAGTGACATCGAAGGATCTCAGGGACCAAGCAACATACCATATCCAGAGTCCTTCCCACAACCTCTGCCTTCCTTCTTACCTAGTTATTGTTCTTTCACTGCCACTCCAGGCTTTTAGTCTGTGGATGGAAAACCATGAACCTACACTCACCTATGAAAATCTTAATATTGATGCTTGACTGAGGCCAAGGAGATCAGAGTGCATGAGTCTCATGCTCGATCGATTGAGCTAGCCGGATCAGGCAATAAGAAGGTGGTGATGGGGGTGGCGGCATCAGCAAGGCATCCCCCACACAACTTGTCGGACATCACCTCTGGATGTACTGGGGACAAGCCTAGGCGCATTGTGTCGTCCCCGGGCAATTTGCACAACGGTCCTCCACCCCTAGGCCGCCAGCTATGCTACCTCGACAGGAACAGTGATGGATGTTGCAGCAGGCTGCCATGTAAATAGTTATTTAATTAAACGTTTTACCCTGTTACTTTGCTGGTGTGTTGTATATATTTATAATATTTGCATAGGGTTTGTCGTTGTTTTGGGCGGGGTGGGAGGCAGAGCCGAGCTGTCTTGCAGCCATCATGGTGTCGAGCTCAGTTCCTCTCACTAGTTTCGTATTTCTCATGAGGGGTTGTTCCTAATGTTTCTATTTTAGCGAGGTCAAAAAGAGATCCCATTAGTGGCCTACTGATTTTGCTTGATTCCTTTTGTTTACTCCTTCACTATCTGCAAAGAGAGAATACTCCTAAAAGAAAAGAGGAGGGGGGAAGGGGGGGAAGCGTTCAAAGCACATCAGCGTTGCATAAATACGAAAATGTTTTTACCTACCACGTACTTGACATTTTACAGCTTTTGATATTTGCTATTAAAAAAACATTGAAATTCACTGAAAAAACCATAGGTTATAGACCATATATAGTTAGGAATTAGCATTTACAAAACCTTGAAAATTCACTGAAAAAACCATAGGTTATAGACCATATATAGTTAGGGATTAGCATTTACAAAACCTTAATTTACTCGCACAAAACCATTGAAATTCGCATATATAGTTAGTTGCACTAACTATATATCGCGCACCCGCAATCCACTGCTGATGATGTCACATATTACATCATTCATGACATGGTCAGTGACATCACTGATGACATCTCAAATGACATCACTGATGACATCACTGATGACATCTCAAATGACATCACTGATGACATCCCTGATGACATCTCATATTCACTGAAAAAAACAGAGGTTTCACACCAGTTATAGTAGGAATTAGCATTTAAAAAACCTATTAAATTCACTGAAAAAACCATAGGTTTCACACCAGTTATAGTTACCTGGAAATTTTACTGACATAAAACCATTGAAATTTTTATTAGTTAGTTGGACTCACTATAACTTGCGCGTGCAATGCACTGCTGATGACGTCACATATTACATCACTCATGACATGGTCAGTGACATCACTCATGACATCACTGATGACACCATCCAGTGAATGTGTGTCTTTCTGAAAAATAAATATGTTTTATATATGTAAAGGTCGAAGGAAGAATAAATGTTTAAATAAGTGTCTAAAAGGATGTTTTTTTAAATAAAAATTGATTGGTTAACTGGCTTATTAAGTGTATCTTAGTGAATACATATACTAGCGAGTAATGTTTAAATTTTTAAGTATATGTATCAGTGTTTCACTTTGTGTATAAGTGGCTGCATGGGTTGGTAAGTAGCTACATGTGTGTGTATATGGGTTATTAGATGTTTTTTTTAGTAACAGTATGAGTGTCTGTATGGTTTGGTGGGGGTATTACTTAGCACATAGATGCATCAATGACTGACTCTCTGTTTGTATGTGTTTTGAAGACAGCATATGTGCAGGACTGTATGGGTGGATGAGTGTGTATATGTGTGTGTTAGTGAGTGAATGACACTAGTTTATTTATCAGTAACGACATATGGTTTAATCTAGTATATGTGAGTATTGATATATAAATGAGTATATGTGAGAGTGAGAGATTGTAAGAGTTCCTGTTTAAATATGTATGTGATTATAGATTTAGTTGTTGTAACTGGTATGGGTATCTGCATTGTTTTGAAAATGTTAATTTCTATTTTTGAATATGTGTTTCAAGGGTTACATTACAGTGAAAGGAGGTCTGTCACTCTGTCACAAGGATGGTATCATCAGTGATGTCATGAGTGATGTCACTGACCATGTCATGTGTGATGTAATATGTGACGTCATCAGCAGTGCATTGCACGCGCAAGTTATAGTGAGTCCAACTAACTATAACATGGGAATTTCAATGGTTTCATGTCAGTAAAATTTCCAGGTAACTATAACTGGTGTGAAACCTATGGTTTTTTCAGTGAATTTAATAGGTTTTTTAAATGCTAATTCCTAACTATAACTGGTGTGAAACCTCTGTTTTTTCAGTGAATTTCATAGGTTTTTTTAATGCTAATTCCTAACTATAACTGATGTGAAACCTATGGTTTTTACATTGAATTTAATAAATTTTTTAAATGCTAATTCCTAACTATAAGTCTCACTTTATAAGTACATTGGTCTACATTGGGCTACATTGGGCTACATTTGGGCTACATTTGGCTCTAACATATATATATAGCCCAATGTGTCCCAATATTTTTTTAAGTTAATTTTCTTAAAAACCACTTGAGCATATATCTTGAGACATAGGAAAGGCACATCAGGCTACCAGTCCCTTCAATTTTGCAATTTTTTTTGCATATATTTTTTTTTTGCATTGGAGCGCTCCCGGTGGGCGCCCCGGGGAGCTCAACGGAAAGGGTACAATTATGAAGCGCCCTGGAGCGCGCCCCGGGGAGCGTCCCGTAAGCGCCATTTTTGCGAACGAAAACATGATCGTGACGTATCGCGCAGCCGCGTCCGCGTGATACGCATGGCGTAAGCGCACCCGGAAGCACTCGAGCGAATACGATCGCGCAACGTAATCTTCCGACGTGCTTACGTGACGCGACCCGGGGCACGCCCCGGGGCGCGTAGCAAGAAGCGCGTTGGGTCATATGACCTAAAAATAACACTTTTCATTGGTTCATAACAGTTTTGGTTTCATAATGATGAAATAATGATGAAACCCCTGGTCATGTGACCTAAAATTAACACTTTTCATTGGTTCAGGATATTTTTTTTTTCCAAATGATGAAAGCCCACACCTTTTTTCCTTATTCTACCTTTTTTCTTTGATAGAGGAAGACCTTTACTTATATCTGTCAATAATGGCTACATTAGCTGCAGCTGCTGGATCTTCTGGACCACCACCACCACCACCACAAGGACCTCCACAACTTCAAAGTGGTGGAGATCAAGAACAGGAGGAGGATGAGGACAAAGAGGAGAGTAGATTCGTCCGAGAGGACAACATAACCTACAAGCCAAAAGAGCATATCATATGGCAATTTTTTTCTATCCCGAGTGACAAAAAAAAAGTCAATGCACCTAAAGCAACCTGCCTAATCTGTCATCAGGAGCTGTCAAGGGGGAATCCCAACAAAAAAATACTCCTTCGGCAACCACACAATGATTAGGGATATGCTTAGAAAGCATCCCAATAACTATTCTAGGGCAGAGGTCAGGGAACTGGTCAAAAACCCTGTCCAATCTACTGCCAGCACCTCCCAAACTACTGTTTCCACCCCATCAGGACCGGAAGTTAGGGGGACATGCTCCATCATACAAACCAACTTTTCAAATTTTAAAATGGTTTGTAAATTTTGTGGTCAAACGATTTGCTATGGTGAGCAATGCATCACTCTTATTAATCGTGCTTGGGAAAACCACAAGTGCCAAAGGAAATATTAATTTGTTGCACTTTTTTTTTCTCCTGTTGAGCCCTTTTGAAATGCCTGTTTTTTGTTTCTCCCCTTAAAAAATACAAAAAAAACAAAAAATGTTGAGAAAAACCAAAAAAAGAAAAAAATGTTTATAAACCCCCCAAAAAAATATAAAAGAACAAAAAGAATAAAAAAAACAGTTCTTTTCAGAACTACCTCCCATTTATATTAAATGACTTACATTTTAAAGCTCTGCCATTCTCTTTTTTCCCTGGTGCGCACCCCGGTGCGCGTACCGGGCGCTCCCCCCGCGCAAATCGAAAAAAAAATATATTTTTTTTTTGCCCCGCGGGCCCTTTTATAGCCCACACATTAAACCTAGGGGGTTAGGGGGGTCTACTCTGCCCCCTAATGGTCTTTTTCCCCTTTGTTTTGGCCACCTCTTGTGCCTCGATCATACAGAGACACAAGATGGCGGCCGCTCCAGACCGTTTGGAATGTTTACAGACACCCGAAAGCCAATCAGCTTTCTGCGCGCAAGTCGCATGGCGCGCCCAGTGCACTCCCCGGTGCGCGTACCGGGGCACGGCTCTAGATATATATTTTTTTTTAACCTAAATTACTCAAAATCCACTGGAGCACATATCTTGAGACATAGCAAAGGCACATCGGGCTACCAGTCCCTACAATTTTGCCAAGTTTGGTGTAAATCCATTCAGCCGTTCGGGCTAAAAGTGAAATGGACCGCCCTATGGAAATTAACATGGGGAAAACGCGTTAGGTAATATATATTAACTACTGGCGGTCGCCAGTAGGTAGTTATAGTTTGGATTTTTTTCAATGTTAAATCTCAAAATTCTATTTGGAATAACTTTGGCGCCGGTTGACGAATCTGCCTGAAAATTTCCTCAAAATGGCCTCTTCAAGCTCCAGTCCTTCCCTGAAAGTTTGGGGGGGATTCGTCGAGCAGGGGCCGAGATAAAAGGGGGGTCCCAAAATGCATTTTCCTCATGTTAATTTCCATAGGGCGGTCGACCTCACTTTTAGCCCGAACGGCTGAATGGATTTCCACCAAACTTGGCAAAATTGTAGGGACTGGTAGCCCGATGTGCCTTTGCTATGTCTCAAGATATGTCCTCCAGTGGATTTTGAGTAATTTTGGTAAAAAAAATATATATCTTTAAGCGCGCCCCGGTACGCGCACCAGGGCGCTAACCAGCGTGCTACGCGAGTTCGCGAGGTGAAAGCTGATTGGCTCTCGGGTGTCTGTAAACATTCGAAACAGTCCGGAGCGGCCGCCATCTTGTGTCTCGGTAGGATCGAGACACAAGAGGTGGCCAAAACAAAGGGGGAATTGACCATAAGGGGTCAGGGTAGAACCCCCCCTGACCCCCTAGGTTTGATGTGGGGGCTATAAAAGGGTCCCGCTGGGCAAAAAATTTTTTTTTTTTTTCGATTTGCGCGGGGGAGCGCCCGGTAAGCGCACCGGGGAGCGCACCGGGGAGCGCACCAGGGAAAAAAGAGAATGGCAGAGTTTAAAAATTTAAGTTATTTTATATAAATGGGAGGTAGTTCTGAAAAGAACTGTTTTTATTTTCTTTTTGTTGTTTTATATTTTTTTTTGATTTTTGGAACTTTTTTTTTTTTTGGATTTTCATAACAATTTTATATTTTTTTGTAGTTTTTCTGGGGTGAAACAAAAGACAGGGAATTGCAAACAGCTCAACTGGAACAAAAAAATTAAGGTTGCTTGCTGCAGTGATGGTTGTCTGCAGCTCTATTAAGTAAAGTGATGCTCTGCTCACCATAAGATATAGTTTTGTTGCAACATATGCAAACAAATTTAAATTTGGAAAATTTTGTTTGAACATTAGGGACCATCTCCCTAGCCGCTGCACCCGATGGAGTGGGTTGGTTGGAGGTGCCTGAAGTTGAAGGATGGGGAGGGTTCTTGCTCAGTTGCCTGACTTCAGCTCTTGAATAATTGTTTAGGTGCTTCCTCTGCATGTGCCTTATCATCGTGTGGTTCCCAAACGAATATTTCCTGTTTGGGTTCCCTCTTGACAGTTCTTGGTCACAGATGAGGCAAGTGACCTTTGCTTGCATTAACTTTTTTGGCACCCCTTGGCATTTTGAAAAACCCCAAATAAAATGTTCTTTGGGTTTGTATGGGGGAGTGTCCTCAGGCAGATATTGTCTCTCCTCCTGCTCCTCATCGTCCTCCTCTTCTTCATGACCACCAATGTGGTCTTGTAGTGGTCTTTGTGGTGGTGGTGGAGGTGGTGGTGGTCCAGATGCACCTGCAGCTGCTACTACTGAAGCCATTTTGCGCAGTCTTCTTCACTCAAACAACAAAGTGAAAATGAGGAAAAAAGGTGGGGTCTTTCATCATTTGGAAAACAAAACTGTTGTGAACCAATCAAAAGTGTTATTTTCAGGTCACATGACCCGACGTGCTTACGCTACGCGCCCCGGGGCGCGTCCCGGGGCGCGCCCAGGAGCGCGTCGCGTAAGCGCGTCGAATGCTTCCGGTTGCGTTTACGCCGTGTGGTTTAACGGGGAAGCGGCTACGCAATACGTCACGATCATGTTTTCATTCGCGACATTGGCGCTAACGGGACGCTCCCCGGTTCGCGCACCGGGGCGCTTCAAATGAGTACGCTCTCCGGGGCGCTCACCGGGGCGCGCACCGGGAGCGCTCCAAGGCAAAAAAATAAAAATAAATAAAAATAAAAAAGGGGAAAAATTGTAGGGACTGGTAGCCCGATGTGCCTTTGCTATACTCAAGTGGTTTTTACGAAAATTAACTTTGAAAAACATATATATTGTGCTACATTGGGCTATATATATGTTAGAGCCCAAATGTAGCCCAAATGTAGCCCAATGTAGCCCAATGTAGGCCACCAGAGACAAAAAAAACAAATGTAGCCCAAATATCAGCCATATGTAGCCCAACTATAGCCCAATGATAGAATGTACCAGAGTGTTCTAAAGAACAACTAGAGCGTTAACAGTCTTACTTATAAAGTGAGACTTATAGTTAGGAATTAGCATTTAAAAAACCTATGAAATTCACTGAAAAAACCATAGGTTTCACACCAGTTATAGTTAGGAATTAGCATTTAAAAAACCTAAGACATTTACTCAAAAAACCATAGGTTTCACACCAGTTATAGTTACCTGGAAATTTTACTGACATAAAACCATTGAAATTCCACGTTATAGTTAGTTGGACTCACTATAACTTGCGCGTGTAATGCACTGCTGATGACATCACATATTACATTACATGGAGTATGAATGTTATAATTTATTCCCAAAAAACAACCTCTTCAGCATAAATGTAGTCACTAAGTGATCTCCTTTTATCGCTATTTATGCCCTCGTGGGCCCATAACCTTGGAGAGCTGGCTTTCCTGAAGTACTGCGCCCCAGTTGCTGCATTATTCTTCACTGTTGGATACACCCTCATTCATTTTGAAAACATACCCACCCACACCAGCAAATATTTAAATCCATTCACTGGGAAGCAACATGCATCTGGGCATTGATCCTCCCTTGTGCAATATCAGAGGGTCCCTGCTCCAGTCTTTTAAGGGAAAGGAACATACTGCGTGGGGACACAGACGTCTCATCCGGGTAAGCCTTAATTCTCTCCATTATTTCACTCGCATCCATCATCAATCCTCCCTCTATGTTCATCTGGTGTTGGAGACCAATGTGCTTCCTTTAAATTAGCTTATAATTGTCTCTGAATGAGCTGTATTTTTGGAATGCTTTGTTCATTAGTCCCATCTGCACTGGCTGTAACATACTTTCATTTAATGCTGTGTTAGCGAAGGCATCACCTTTGGCTAACTTAGTATTAGCTCCTGTGCACGCTTTGCATTTTATTATTGCTATCCTGATGTATAATAGTATTGCTTTTAACAAGATCCTTACTAAAGGACCATTTTTAATAAGACGCCCTGCTTCTGTTATGAATCTGTGATACTTCCACAGCTGACCACAAATACGAACTGCAAAGCATAATGTGAGTTAGTGTAAATGCTAACAGTTTTACCCTTGACTAGTTCATGCTTTTGTTACAGCATACAGCTTATCTTACTGGGTAGATGTTTCAAGTGGCAGAGCTGCACTTCAGCTATTGCTATAGCATACCCTGCTCTGTAATCAGTGTCTATCAGTCTGCTAGAGGAACAATCAGTGTACCACTCCTATAGTCTGCCTTTTCTAATGGTATCTAATCTTGGTGACGTGCAGTTTTTTACAATCTCAACACCAACTTACTTAGGGTCTCATCGGTTTCTAAGAGAAGGGATCTAATCAGAATAACATATTGCAGGTAATAATTTTGACAAATCTCATCAGAATTTATTGCAGGTAATACTTGTGACAAATTGAGAGTTGGGCATCTTATTATGACATTACAATTAGAGAACATGGTGCCATTATAACCTGTGTGCCTGCTAGCAGAAAAATATTGTGTTGATCCCGACAACAACAACAACCATACCAAATGTGCCACTTATACAATACAGTTATAGTCCATTGCAATGAGAGCCGTCCTCTCCACAATCACAGCTGCAGACTCCTAATCACTGCAGAAAGCAAAGTCACATAGTTGTGTCCCAAAGGCCTTTCTTTTCCAGCTGTGTCAGCACACCATTGGCAGCACCACTTCATTTGCAATGTTATTTTGCTCTGAAACAGAGATGGAAAGGCAGTTTATAGTCAGGTAGTCCCCATGATGGCGCAGTCCACAATGTCTCTTTCAATTCCTTGAAACAGTTTGCAAGTTCATTAGTCATAGCATCTACATTCATGGACCCATTGGTTGCAGCAGTTCATTATCCCCCGGAAGGACATCATTCCTTTCTTGGTGGGCAGTAGCTGAATGCCCTGAAACATTTTTATTCTGTCAGGTGATATGCGGCGTGTACCTTGGAATATCACAAAACCCAGGTAAGTCACCTCTTTTTGGCAGCAATGGCATTTTGACAATGAGGCTTCTCTTCTGGAGGTAGTTCAGCAGAGCTACAGTGTCTTTTGTCACAGGCTTTCACAGGCCTCATGTGATGGAGATGTTACAAGGAGGTCATCAGCCTACTGCAAGACGATGCTACCACCTTCCAGGTATAGGTGGTCAAGTCTCTCTTTACTGCCTGCGCATTGACATTGGGACTCACAGTGAACGAAGTGGACTTGGTATCCCTGTATGACAGCAAACAGGGTTTCACCCTGTGGATGGACTTTAATGCTAAAACCCACTGAGGAGAGAAACATACTCTACCTCTACAGGTATAAATAATAATATAGTACTGGTGTCAAGCACAACAGGCTCTAAGGGAACCACAAGTTCATAAGGTAATAACTTTATGGGGACATCATGTTATCACCACCCTCTCTTTTTTCATGGTATTTATTTTTAAATATCCCTTTACAGTGAGGGCATTTATCCAAAACCTCTCAGTTCCCTAGATCTATAACCTTATTGTTAGTTATGTGTACATCCATCCATTTCATTTTCATCTGTATCAAAAGGCAGTCTAACAGCATCATTCATCATCTCTCAACATATCCACATGTGCTCTACAGGGGGTGTGTACAACAGAGAATCCATACTGAAGCTGCAAGCAGTAAGTGCCCTGTTCTAACCTATCCTTAGGTATATGTGAGTAAATTCCATGTATTAATATATATACATATATATATATATATATATATATATTCAATGAAAAAACCATAGGTTATAGACCATATATAGTTAGGAATTAGCATTTACAAAACCTTATTTTACTCGCACAAAACCATTGAAATTCCATATATAGTTAGTTGCACTAACTATATATCGCGCACCCGCAATCCACTGCTGATGATGTCACATATTACATCATTCATGACATGGTCAGTGACATCACTGATGACATCACTGATGACATCTCAAATGACATCACTGATGACATCTCAAATGACATCACTGATGACATCACTGATGACATCTCATTTGACATTACTGATCACATCACTGATGATATCATTCATGTGATAATACGATGAACCTCTTCAGACTCTAATATAACCTTAGATACAATCAGTGTAAACAGACACTCACAGACTGTCACTCATCCATGGAGTTACTCGCACACCTAGTCAGTCATGCAAAAAATCAATCACACCTCCATTTCCTCAACTATACAGTTATACAAACTTTACTT
This sequence comes from Lissotriton vulgaris, assembly GCF_964263255.1. Taxonomy (NCBI): domain Eukaryota; kingdom Metazoa; phylum Chordata; class Amphibia; order Caudata; family Salamandridae; genus Lissotriton; species Lissotriton vulgaris. Next base: position 1,138,341,260 of record NC_141687.1, read on the forward strand.
ATTGAAACATATACTAACACATATTTACTCTCTTATACAATCCCTGATACAAGTTCACAATGATCCATACAGCCACTCACACATTCACTGGCTCTTATGCACAGTTATTTATATATGTCAACTCTCACATGTACTGTGTTTTACATATGTACTTACTTTGACATGTAGCACTGAGATATCCATTCACTCACCAATACACTCATGCACACAGTCAACCGCCCATACAGCTGTTTCCACATGCACTTTTGAAACCATACATCTAGTGAATCAACTGCTCACACATCTATGCACAGAGTCATACACCTCCCAGCCACCCACACACACACTCAGTCTCCCATACAAATACTTGGGCAACCAATCAATAACCCATATAGTTACTCATATAGCTACTTATCAACACATGCAACAGTTTACAGAACAACAGACATAATGATGCACAAATTAAGACAGTTTAGTCACTAACCCATGCACTCAGTGAGACACATTTAATCACTCACTCATACAGTCAGTCATGCACCTACTAAATCCTTCATCCAGACACTTATACATCCACTCATTCTTCAATATGTAAGACATATTTTAACTTTACAGAAACATACAGTCACTGGATGTTGTCATCAGTGATGTCATCAGTGATGTCATTTGAGATGTCATCAGTGATGTCATCAGTGATGTCACTGACCATGTCATGAATGATGTAATATGTGACATCATCAGCAGTGGATTGCGGGTGCGCGATATATAGTTAGTGCAACTAACTATATATGGAATTTCAATGGTTTTGTGCGAGTAAAATAAGGTTTTGTAAATGCTAATTCCTAACTATATATGGTCTATAACCTATGGTTTTTTCATTGAATTTCAATGGTTTTTTAAATGCAAATTTCTAACTATATATGGTCTATAACCTATGGTTTTTTCAGTGAATTTCATTGGTTTTTTAAAAGCTAACATCTGTAGCTGTAAAATGTATTATTCTTTAAATCCCAAAATATATATAGATATTTATTGATAATTTTTTTTAAATATTTTTTTCTTCGCTTCTAGTTCGCGAACCGGGAAGCTTTCCGTTAGCTCATCTTGATGCCGCGATCTAGTCCGCGAACCGGTCAACGTTACGTTAGCGGAACAGTGACGCGTCGCGGAAGCGCGACGTATCACGTTATCGCGTAATGCGTCTAATGACGCGTCGCGTTAGCGCTCCCGGAAGTGCTCCGGACCGCGAACCGGAAGCGATCTGGGACGCGGCGCGCGCCGCGTAACGTAAGCGGAACAGGTCATGTGACTTGTTTATCAAACTTCTCATTGGTTCATTTCACTTTTGGTTTCCAAATGATGTATGACTAGGTCATGTGACCTAAAAATAACACTTTTCATTGGCTCAGAACTTTTGTTTTCCCCAAATCATGTAAACCCCTCCTTATTTCCTCACTCTGACTTTCATCTTGGTGAGAGAAAGACCATTTATCTCAAGATCCACAATGGCTTCCATTGTTGCTGCAGCTGGTGCACCCCCACCACCACCTCCACCTCCTCATAAGAAGAGAGGACCACCTAGTCAAATTCTGACTAACAGAGAGGAGGAAGATGAGCAACAAGAAGAAGAGGAAAGAGAGGAACAACAATTTCTTGATGAGTTGCCCCGGGTTTCTAAACGAAAATCCAGTTTTATCTGGCAGTTTTTCACCATCCCTCCTGGAACAAAGAAAGTCAATGCAAAATATGCCACCTGCCTCATCTGTGACTACAGATTGTCGAGAGGCACAGACAAGAAGTACAGTATGGGGAACTATACAATGCACCGTCACATGAGCAGGTGGCATCCCAATAACTACAGCCGGGCTGAATTAAGGGATCTTGTAGACAATCCGACGGCAACTCCTGTGGCAAGATCTACATCCACATTGTCACTGACGGGAAGAGAGGCACAAGAGACTGTGCCAAACATCCAACCTAACTTTCAGCACATAAAGTTAACCTGTGTTTACTGTGGTGAAATGCTGTCCTATGGCAACATGAGCATCAAGCTCATGAACATTGCATACGAAAATCATAAATGCCCTAATGCACCCAAAAAGTAATTTTCTTTTTTTTGCTCCAGTTGAGCCGTTTTGAAAGCCTGTTTTTTGTTGTCTCCCCTCCTTGAAAAAAACAAAAAAAACATAAAACAGTTCTAAAAATACAAAAAAATCAAAAAATGTTCAAAAAATAAAAAAAAAATATAAAAAAACAAAAACAAAAAAAAACAGTTCTTTTCAGAACTACCCCCCCTTTCAAACAAAATTGCTAGAATGTTTATCACTCTGGCAAGCTCTATTTCTTTTGGTTCGCTTCAAGTTCGCTGACCGGTTCGCGAACTTTAAGCGAACTAAAAAAATATTTTTTTAAAAAAAAGAAGAGTTAGTATAAGGGAAGTAATCAGAGAATAATGTAAAAAGAAAGACAGCTAGAGAGAGTAAATGAGAGATAGTGTCAGTGACATCATCAGCAGTGCATTGCGGGTAAAAAGAGTGGAAAACATTTACCTTATAATTCTTGTTACCTTTTTTAAATATTTTTTCATACTTTCAATCTGTAAAACAAAGAACAAACATTTCAAAAAATATTAAAACATGTATTTAAAAATTAGAAAAGACAAGGGAAAAGGTTCAAAAACAAACAGTTTTTCAACAACTTTGACATTTACAGAAGTCTCTGCTTCTCTACGTCACCTACACAATCCTAAACATATATATTCAAAAGAAACTGTATCTTGATGTTGCTGAACTGAGGCCTATTTTGGAACATGATGTTTTTCTTGCACTGCTAATGTCTCACAATAGTGATGCAATAGCAGCGCAAAAAGAAGTAAAGCCATAATAAAATTGTGTCTAACATTGTAAATGATTGTTTTAGGATGCAAATAAGATGTGTGCTTTCAAGAGCTTTCTTTGAGGTGAGGCCTCTTTTTTTTATAAAAAAAAAACACTACCCAGAAGTACAGCACTCTAAGCATTAAAATTGATATTTACAGAACTCAGCTTACCCATATGTACCACACATTTCTAAATGTATATCATAAGGACAAAAAGCATAACATTAATTATACATGTTAAATGGTTTATTTTTGCTGTTCTCAGAATGTATCAAATTTCACTTAAATCAGTGACTTGAAGGTATTCATCATGTAACAGCGGGGAAAAAAAAACACAATCAAAATGACTGTGTTTAAAAAACCCATACAACCTAAGAAATCTGATTTCAAAACTTCTTAAAATTAACTTACTTTCAATGACGTCAAACGATCTCCTATAAACAGCATCCACTCTGTTGTGCTTTAAATATTTTCAGCCCGCCACTTTCTGAAAGAAAACCTCCATCGATACGTGAAATATGTTACATAGAAAAAAAACTTCTCTCATTATATCACATGTTTCCACTAGGCCAAATCATGTTGCCGCGATTCGCAAGTCTTGTAATTCTTCCAATCAAATCCCGACATTTTCTATTTTCGCAACTTTCAAAAATAAAATATTTGAGATTATTTTCACAATCCTGGACTACTAATATCGTACTCTTCTTTGTCACTCATGTTCTCCTTTTCCTATGACACTGATACTGCTTACTATGAAGCAGACTTACTTCCATCAGGTTTATATAGTTGGATTTTTAATCGAGACAGCATTGCAGACTTACATTCCCTCTACTTAAAATTTTGGTTTTAAAAACACCAGGTAAGAATTTTTAAGGTCAAACGGCAATTTTTTTTTGAAAGTTACAACAGAATCATTACAGAATGACCAGCCGTTTCCAGACTTTAAGTAAGCTGTATAATGTCCTGATGTTGTTGATGGACCATCGTGATAGATAATTGCTACAGTAACAAAAGTCCTCCCTGATATTGACAGCTGAGAAGCCACAAAATTTTTTATTAAAGTTGACAATTTTGATCCATCAGGCCTACATCGTTGCATCATTAAAATGACATACTGGCCATATCTACGTATAAATAATGTTGACATCATATCACATTTACATTGGCTACACTCCATGTTGTGATCCGCTGCATTTACTAGCTTATTAAAGGACACTGATTTACTGTCTGGCAAAGTTAAATATATAAATCTTTCTGAGTCTACACTAGTAGTACTTGATACCATACAGTTCTCGCAGTCATGCTGCCATTGATAAGAAAGCCCAAACAGGTGATCTACATCTACACCCTCATCTTGCAATATATCAAGCATATACATTAAAAACTCCTGACAATCCTGCTGATTATTTTCAGAGAAGTCTGTTTGACCTGAACATTCATCTAACAGATAACGAACTTCAGACACACTTTCTACTTTTGTTCGATCAGTGCTACATTTCTCTAACACAGAATTCAACAAGCAGCATAAACTTTGTTCTGAATTGAACACAATCTGTTCTTTTAAACTCTCTAGTGAAAAGAGAACATTAACAACGACATTTGCATAGCAGTTGACACCAGAACTGTTTTCAAATTGAAAACCAACAATCTCTTCAACAGTATCCACTTTCTTTCTGCTAACAACTTTCGGTTCATTGACTTTTAGTCTTTTTGCAACAACCTCCCTACTATTACTGCTATTTCTACGTTTCCGGCCTACCACACGTTTCTCAAACAAAGGATATTGAGGCAAATGTGGCGCATACTCTCTTCTTAACCTATTGTATTCCTTAACACAATCTAGATCCGCACAAATGTTTGTGACATCACAGTCAATCAAGTACAATCCCGATAAAGTTCTAACTCGTGACAATGCCACATATGCCATACCCTCCTTGAACACTGAACTGCCAATATTCACCAATGCACAGTCTACACTTAAACCTTGCGATTTATGGATTGTCACCGCATATGCTAAGCAAACAGGAAACTGTTTACGGCGAACATATAAGTCTTTAACAAGCAAAAACCTAGCAGAACAACGACCAATTTGCTGTACTTCCTCAATGCCATCAAATTTAATTCTTAAAAATTCTATTCCATCTCTATTTCTGTATTTCTCAAAATCAACAACATTACCCATTGATCCATTTACCAGACCTCTTTCTACATGTAAATTCCGTCTCAAAATGATTCGGCAATTTAAACACACATTCAGAGTCTTTTCAAAACCCGCTGTCTTAGATATAGTCTTCTCTAATGAATCCAATTTTGATTTCAAATTATCTGACAAAATAATTGTTGATCCCATATGCTCTAATTTGTCGATAGCTTCCAGTTTCACAATGTCTTGCTTTTCTAAATTCAACATTTTGTTGTTGAAGATGGCACATTCTGCAAGAGTTGGCATGAGACATATCCCGGATTTCTTCTCAGTAATTTTCTGAAAAATATTCTCAGGCACAATCTCTTGTTTGGGATACAAATTTGACAGTAACCGTGCATTTAAAGCTTCTTTCCCATGCTCGGTCACTTTTCCAATTCTAATATCTTGTAGAATATTCTTGTAATCTTCATCCTTTGCCTGACGCATATTTTGATGCAGTTCTGCATAATTGAAGTTTAACCATATATTGACGTTGCCAATGCTCCCTAGGCACTTCCTGGTATCTTCATGCGTGAGTATTTTGAACACAGGTTGACCTTTTACTGGTGTCAGCTGTAGAAGATCTCCGAAAACAATAATGTGTTTCCCACCAAATAAGACATCATATTCAGTTTTAAGTACTTCTTGCATTCTCAAATGCACAAAGGCAAGCATGACATTGGAAACCATGCTTACTTCGTCAATGATAAGTAGTTTCATTTTCCTCAAGACTCTTGAAACTTCACAGCAAGCATCTCCAGATAACTTGTTGTATTGTAATTTGTTGTCATGCTCCACCGGCAGCATCAATAGACGATGCAAAGTAATACCTTTAATATTATGTGCTGCCAGTCCAGTAGGAGCGGTCACAACACAAGACAGCGATGACTCAGTCCTTTCCTGCAAATAACAAGAGATTGCTTTAATGAGGAAACTTTTTCCAGTTCCCGCTTCTCCACTCACGTACAGTCGGACAGGCTTCAACGACGTACACGAGCACTCTTTCTTCTCATGACTTAATCCGTGCTCAATTTCCTTGGTAACTTCATCATATATTTTCCTCTGCTCAACGTTGAGTTGTTTTTCCAAGTCTTGTAAGTTAACTGAATCCTCCTGAGCATGTGCCATGGCTCTTTCTACTTCATTCATAGCAGTGGCAGCTTCATTTTCGATAATAGGTCCTCCAAGTGGATCTTGACTCAATGAAACAGAACTCTGACTGTCCTGAGAACTGTCTCTGGCAATCTCGGCTGCAATCGTTGCTTCCTGCTCAATTTCCAAAGTTAGCATTTCTTGATATTTAGAAAAAGCAGGACATTCTATGGACTCCTTGGCTGCATTGAAAGAGTCTTCGTAACAGAGGAAATCTCCAAGCAGTTCCTCTTCTGCACGCCAAGGCTTGAAAAGTTGCAAAAGTGCTAAATAGAAAAACTCCTTTTTTTCTGGAGATTCGCCACTTAATTTTCGATGGTTTACTAATTGGCATTTTCTTTGCTTGACCAGGCATCCTTCACTTCCAATTACAGCATACACTCCTTTCTCAATATCTTCTTTGATGTTCCTCTTGAATATATAATTTTGGAGAACCTCATATAGACAAACATTCTCAAGGTGACTGCTTCGATTTGGATAATATGTATCCAACATGTTGGTCTTCAAAATGTCGGTACTGTTTGGTTCCTTTTCTGCCAAATACTCAATTTCCCGAACAGGTTTTAGAACTCGATTTCGCGTTGCAGCAAGACCAAGACTCGCCCAAACGAGACTCCTGGATTTGGCATAGAGACTTGCTGAAGACAATCGATCAGAACATTCGTAAGCTCCGATTTCTCGATGCGACAACATCTTCAGACTGAAACTGTACAACTTCTTGCTGAGGCTCTTTTCATGGGAAATGTCCTCCCACATATCCTTCAGTTCGGTCTTTTCTTTTTTGGTGATGTAAGATGTCACATACCGAGCCACAGCCATACAGTTGTCAGCCACAAACTGTATATCCATGTTGGCATTCCACATGGACAAAATCACTGGGTTGTAGTCATTGATGTACTTGGACTCTTCATTCCTTTTCAAATTGTATGTATTCTTGGGTGATTTCCTCGTCACATTATGTCGCAGCGAAGACATCAAACTGTTCACTCTTCCTTTAGAAATCACCGGTCGTGGAAAGTTGAAACGACATTTGGTGTAGAACTTGTCCTTGTTTCTGAATTTACGACGACAGTACTTTCCACAACGATGGCTTTGGAAACGTAGAACTTGTTCTCTTAGACTTTTCTTCTCCGTTGCGTTTGGAACAGCACACGTAGAATACTGTTCGATGAAATTCATCACTAAGTCATCCGGATCTGTTCCAAATTTAGGTGCATCCTTGATCCACAGCAACATATGTATATGAGGGGCACCTCTTGCTTGATACTCCTTTCTCCAGAAGAAATCCAACACCTCTCCAAGAGGTGGATTCTTTTTATTTGTGATGAAAGACATCATAGCTTCAAATCTATGATTGAAGTACCTGCATACATTCACAGGATCCAAAGAACACAGTTCTCCAGGTGTCTTGAATTCAATGTTTTCAATATTTCCATTTGCCTCTCGTAGAAATTCAAGTAAGTCATCCCAGCCATACTCAGCACAGCTCAGAGTGAGGAACCATGTCGGAGTTCCTAAGTTCCTCAGCATACATTTTAAATCACCATGACGACGGTACCAGTACTCATTAGTACCACGCTGACACGCCATGAGATTAATTAAGTGAGAATCCAAAATACTGTCTTGGACATTGACTTTATGCATAAAGTCACTCGCCGAGATGTTTCGCATCTGTATACCACTTTTTAAGATGTGGTTCACTGCATATGACAGTCCAGACAGATCGCTTTCAAACAAGAGATGAAACAAATAGGGAATGCATTGCCGAAACCTAGGATCTTCTGCATACAATCGTAAAGTCCGGTATTCAGACGCAGGAATTTGATGAGGTCGCTCATCATATCTTCCTCCTCGACCTGTAGGAAATAGCTGTGGGAAACACCGAGCTTCCAAACTTTCCTCCCAAACACTAATGGGACTCCCTTTGGCTTGTTTCATTTGAAACAACTCAATAGCATTCCCCATGACTTCCTTGGAATGCAAAGGATGAACACTATAATGTTCATATATTTCTTCACTTTTAGAGGCCTCTACTTTCTCAATTTGGCCTGCACACAAATCGCTATCCTCTTCATCACTTACTTCCTCTTCTGCAACATATACATTCTTATAGTACTTATTATTTTTCTTCAAATACACTGTTGCCTTTTTGACTTTCCTAACATCCACTAAATCTTGCCATATTTTCTTATTCTTTGTCGGAACCCCATTAACCAAGATAACCAGAGGTTCCTCTTCCACTTTTTCTATTCCAATTGTATTAATGTTTTTGTTCAAATCTAGAGGCAAATAAACAACTCTTCCCTTTAATCCTCTCTGTAAATCTGCTGGAGGCAACTTCCCTGTCTTTGGCTCCATTCTTACAATAGCCTGAAAGGGATGGATACTTTGAATCAAAATAGATTCATAAGTATTTAAATCCTTCAATTCAGAAGGAATCTCAACCAATTCCAGATTATTATGAACTGCCCTAGCAGGCATCTGGTTTTGGTTTAATTTATTACAACAATAAGTACACACACGTTGATCCGATCCCAAATCAAAATAATTTTCTACCATCAAGTATGTGGCTAAATCCTTCCATTCACTATTATTTTCCCTTTCACTTTTTGCATATAAATCCGCTACCTTAGTCTGATTCTTATAATAAGTGCGTCGACAACATACACAAGTGAAATTAGGCCTCTCACTTGATTTCATCTGAAACGTGGCAATTTCCTTCTGAAAATTATCTGTACTGGAAACCTGTACATTATCTTCCACATTACCCTCTACTTCAGGGTCAATTTGAACATTCTCATCTTTACTACCAAAGTAACAAAACTCAATTTCTTCACAAATATTCTTCACATCTATTTCAGAACCATGCAAAAGAGCAGCACATAACTGTTTAAGCATAATTGCTGGACTCTTAGCATAATACAACATTCTCACTAATTTTCTCACTTTATTATGATGCACTGCTAGCATCCTGAAATGATGAAAAACACTCTGGCATACTCTCCTGGAAAGACAAGCCAGTGAATGACCACGCAAACCTGTCATTTGTCTCACTCTGCAAGGATCTAAATCTTGCAACAACTTCATTTTCTGCTTCAAACTTTTCTTATTAAATGTCCGTATAAAATCACAAAACAAATTGATGGAAACCTGTCGCACACTGCAAATAGAACTACACTTCCAAATGTACACAGGACCCTTAGGACGTCTTCCTAAAACCTCATCACTTAGCGCCTCTTCTGTCTCTGTTGTCACAAGTTGTTCTTTTTCAACTGGACAACCATCCTTCACTTCATAAGCTCGACCACTGATGTCAACTGCATGCACCAAATCATTATCCTGAAAATAAGTCTCCTCATTAAAAAATGCCTCAGAACTTGAACTATGCATCCATTCTCCAGAAAAAACTTCACAAAAGTTAGTACGATTTACTACTCTCTTCCATCTACTTTTTGTTTTGAAATCAGAAATTACCTTGCTTAGTTTCCTAATTCTATTGATTACCAAAATAAACAACTTTCGCTTGATTTCAAAAGCATGATCAATAATTTTCTCTACATTTTTCTTCTTCCTATAAAATGCCGCTTTCTGTTGGCCTTTCTTTTTAATATTTTTCAATAAATTAACTAATATCCTATTACGGAACATTCGTTGTCGAATGTCCCTAAACTGTTGTTTCCTTCTACTATCATGCACAGAGTTATCTCTTCCTCTACCAGTAACATTTGTGATGGGTCTCTCCTTTCCATTTAAATTACTATTTTTTTTGTAAACAGACACATTTTTTTGAGCAAAATTTTTTTTACTACAAATATTTCTTAAGAATGATTTCGTGCTCTTACCCGGACCTTTCTTGGTGTTTTGATAAGTATTTGGGGAAGAGGACTGCTGCAATGAAACATCATCCTGCTGTCTTTGACGTTTTCTAGCCTTTCGTATTCGACTTCTGGAAGGCATTTTCCAAACTATGAAAGAATCTGCAGTTGAATCTGTGAAAAAATATAATATAAAATGTTATTAACCACTATTACCAAACAGTAAATAAATAACAGTCATCTAAAACTTAATGCCGTACTAATTATTTAACATAGCAAATATTTTCCACCAGCACTGCATCACAAAAATGACACTCAATGGTACAAAACAGGCATACAACACTCATAAATCACTCCCTAATATTTAAAATCATTAATTCAGGATGACGATAACATGTAGCCTATCTAAAGGTTTGTTTAGGCCCAGATCTTTTGACTGGGGTGAATGTGTGTCATTGATCCACATTCACTCCATCACCTGTTTTGTTTATTTGAGGTGAGGCCAACACATGGTTGCAGATAAGATTTTCACTGAAAAAAAACCAAGGTAAAAAAACATGTGAAGGCCTACCAATGAAGTAAATCATTAAATGAAAACCAATACATTTCTGGAAATATGCACTACTAGTGCTTCATAAGATGTTTTGGGTCATATTTATAAGTTATTTGAGTATCTAGTATGCTATTTTACATTCTTCATGGTGCAAATTTATTGTAAATACGCTCCCACCTGCGGTTGGCAAATTTAGATTTTGATTATGGGAGTTAGATAGGCATGTTAATAATTTCCCAAAAATGGTGTATAACCCCAAACAACCTTTGTAGCAAATGCTCTTAGCCATGTTATCCACCTCCCATTGGATAACATGGCTAAGAAGTGCTTGCAAATGTGATAAAAAAAGGCCTGCAATGCATGAATATCGCAGAAAAATCAGCGATATTCATGCATTTTCCAGCAAATGCTCTTAGCCATGTTATCCACTTCCTATTAAATAACATGGCTAAGAACTGCTCAGGGCACCATGAGGAACGCTTTCCATTTAAAAAGGGAAAAATAACATCAAAGACACTAAAATGCCTTCTAAATATGACCCCAAACAACCTATGAAGCTCTAACAGTACATATCCTGAAATTTAATTCATTTCAAAATTCGTTTTTAAACACAGCATATAAATCAATTGTATACCTGCATTCATGAAGAAATGACTAAAAATTTCCTTGAGACACATGATTGTGTTTTCTGGAATGCCCTAGCACCATTTTTGGGACACTATTAACATGGCTACGTAACTCCCATAATCAAAATCTAAATTTGCCAAGCACAAGTGGGAGCGTATTTACAAGACACTTGCCCCATGAGGAACACTTTACATTTTAAAAGGCGAACATAACATCGCAGAAAAGTCAGCGATATTCATGCATTTTCCAGCAAATGCTCTTAGCCATATTATCCACTTCCTATTAAATAACATGGCTAAGAACTGCTCAGGGCCCCATGAGGAACGCTTTCCATTTAAAAAGGGAAAAATAACATCAAAGACACTAAAATGCCTTCTAAATATGAACCCAAACAACCTATGAAGCAATGTGAAAAAAAACGGCCACAATCCATGAATATAGCAGAAAAATCAGCGATATTCATGCATTTTCCAGCAAATGCTCTTAGCCATGTTATCCACTTCCTATGAAATAACATGGCTAAGAACTGCTCAGGGCCCCATGAGGAACGCTTTCCATTTAAAAAGGGAAAAATAACATCAAAGACACTAAAATGCCTTCTAAATATGACCCCAAACAACCTATGAAGCTCTAACAGTACATATCCTGAAATTTAATTCATTTCAAAAATCGTTTTTAAACACAGCATATAAATCAATTGTATACCTGCATTCATGAAGAAATGACTAAAAATGTCCTTGAGACACATGATTGTGTTTTCTGGAATGCCCTAGCACCATTTTTGGGACACTATTAACATGGCTACGTAACTCCCATAATCAAAATCTTAATTTGCCAAGCACAAGTGGGAGCGTATTTACAAGACACTTGCCCCATGAGGAACACTTTCCATTTAAAAAGGGAAAAATAACATCGCAGAAAAGTCAGCGATATTCATGCATTTTCCAGCAAATGCTCTTAGCCATGTTATCCACTTCCTATTAAATAACATGGCTAAGAACTGCTCAGGGCCCCATGAGGAACGCTTTCCATTTAAAAAGGGAAAAATAACATCAAAGACACTAAAATGCCTTCCAAATATGAACCCAAACAACCTATGAAGCAATGTGAAAAAAAACGGCCACAATCCATGAATATAGCAGAAAAATCAGCGATATTCATGCATTTCCCAGCAAATGCTCTTAGCCATGTTATCCACTTCCTATGAAATAACATGGCTAAGAACTGCTCAGGGCCCCATGAGGAACGCTTTCCATTTAAAAAGGGAAAAATAACATCAAAGACACTAAAATGCCTTCTAAATATGACCCCAAACAACCTATGAAGCTCTAACAGTACATATCCTGAAATTTAATTCATTTCAAAATTCGTTTTTAAACACAGCATATAAATCAATTGTATATCTGCATTCATGAAGAAATAACTAAAAATGTCCTTGAGACACATGAAAGTGTTTTCTGGAATGCCCTTGCACCATTTTTGGGACACTATTAACATAGCTAGGTAACTCCCATAATCAAAATCTAAATTTGCCAAGCACAAGTGGGAGCGTATTTACAAGACACTTGCCCCATGAGGAACACTTTACATTTTAAAAGGCGAACATAACATCTTAGACACTCAAATACCTTATAAATATGGCCCAAAACAACCTATGAAGCTCTAGCAGTAAATATCCAGAAATGTAATTCATTTCTTAAATCGTTTTTAAAAGCAACATATCTGTTTCAGCTTACATAACAGACCATGAAATGGCCTCCATGTATTACAATATCTTGTGTTACAGCATGCCAGAATGTTACACCAAATATGCAATTATAATTTCTCTATGAAACTAATTCTATTACTATATCACTACAGACAAAACCACATTTTAAAAACACAGCTTTCTTCATCATTTTCTCCTTAAATCATACTATTCTCTATCTAAATTAAATAAATCTTTTCTCACCTTAGCAAATATTTTTTGAGTTTTGAAAACAGTCTCAGAAATACACCAAATTGTCTTCAGCAGAAGAAAAAGGATGCACTCCAAAGGCTGCAGCTATTGAAAGCACAGAAATACAGATATTCTTTTCACATATCTCTCATATTAGCCAATCATACCTCTTCCCTCACTTTTTTCAAATCAAAACCCTTCCCCCCTCTGCCCTGTCTGCCTTGTTTCCATAGCAACCACCTCCTGGAAGACCTCTCATGTTTGCAAATTCACACAACAATGTTTCAATTGAACTCTGAACTCTCAGTGCACCTGCGTATCCAGTGCAATCTTTCATTAAATGTTTCTTCCTTGACCATTCAAATTACATCTTTCAAAGAACACATCCATGCACCCTAACTTTCTGTTTTCAGAAATGGAAATGCACCAATCACTGCTAATGAATCATTAGCATTGTAAATCCACAGTTTTTTTTCTTTAGAAACTCCTACTGTTTCAACTGCCCTTTCATTACCACACTTCATCTGACTGCAGAACAACCTTCTTCCACCATGTTTAACGTCTGGATTGTTGGACACAGTTACATCCACTGGGCTCAAAGGTATGCTGAGAGCAGAAATTTACCTAACCTCAATTTACAAGATGTGGAAATTAAGTGGTTGGGCCAAAGAGGATTAAAATGTCACCAATTGATACCATTGGTGAAAACCTTTATGCATTTGCCAAAACCAGACCTGTTAATAGTGCACTGTGGAGGTAATGATTTGGGCACTTTGACAGGGGTAGGTCTGGAAATGCTTTTAAAGGACACCTTTGAGCAATTAATGGCACTTTTTCCTCAAACTGCCTTGGTATATTCCAATATATGCCAAAGACAGAAATGGAGGTGGTCCAACCAATTTTGTCCACAAATTGAGAAAGCGAGGAAGCATGTAAACAAATCTGTTTCAGCTTACATGAGAGACCATGGAATGGGCTCTCTTTACAACAATAACTTGCGTTACTACATGCAAGATATCTACAGAGGAGATGGAGTTCACTTCTCAGATGAGGGCAACAGAATTTTCAT